>NW_027437183.1:15225000-15615000 GCF_033239565.1 Halichoeres trimaculatus
TTTGATAAGGCGTGTGAATGAGTGTGTGCTTCAATTTATGTGTGTACATTATAAATACGAGTGCGTCTAAGTAATAGAGGCTAGTGTCTGGGCCCTTTTTTCTGGGGGGTGGAGGGAGGTTAGCGTGGTGACAGCCTCAGCTGTGTTGAATTGTGGGAGAAAAAGAGCTGACGCGACGGGAGTTGATGTCTGACATGACCCCTCTCAGCAGGCGCACAGCAGGGAGCTGGGAGCTGCTGCTGACTGGGGGTGTTTGTGTGTCTGTGTGTGCGTGTGAGAGTGGGAAAGGGAGAGGAGGAAGAGAGAAAGAGAGCAACAACAAAACAAATACAAAAGTTTTCTGTGAGTGTCTAGGTGCTTCCTAACCTTAAAATCCAGAAATCCTCTCTGAGTCACTTTCTCTGTGAAACAGCAGCTTGATGGACGTGACACTGGACTTCTACCTGCTGTGTAACACAATCTACTCCGCTCCTTTTCTACCTCCGCCTTCCATTTTCTCTCCCTCCATATCATATACCTTTCCTTGACCTTCTCGCTCTTTGTTGGTGTCCCTGTGATCCCTCCTTCCCTCCCTGTCTCTCCTCCTCACGCTCTCCTGAAGGTGCTTTCAGTTTGGTAAAGTGATCTACATACAGGCTGTTGCATTATCTTCCTCCTCCTCATTGCTCTTCACAGTTTCTTGTCAGATCTAAAAAAGGATCATCCCATTATTCTTTATTTTCACAAAACTCTTCCTCATCCTCTATCTTAAATGGACACACACAAATACGCACATACACACCTTCATCCCTTTCTGGGCCCACTGCTTGGCCATCAGTGTCTGATAAGTGCCCACAAAGCCCCCACTGTCTAGAGTGACCCTCTATTCTTCTCTGTCCCCTCTCTCGTTTTCTCCTTCTCTCTCCATCCTGGAGCAGCCAAGCGTGAGGTTAGGAGAGAAGGAGGGGCATTTTTTTTATTCTGATGCACACCCCAGCTTGTTTTACCCTCAACCCCTTCTTCTCTCCTCATCAAACTTTTTTGTTTTGACTAATTTCATGCTTCGGTCACATCCTCTCACTTTGACTTTTTCTCCTTTTTTTTTTTTAACTTCTCTTGACTTACAGAGACTTTGCCTGTTAGGTTCCCTTATTTGACTGCAGACAGATCTAAAAGTTTAGCACGGCACTGTGTCCCCATGCTCTTTCCTTCAACCACTTATTCCTGCTGATATTCCTTAAATACACTTCACCACCTTTTACCGCCTGTGAATTCCTTGTTTTTCATAACCCTGCATTACAGAAAGACTTCACCCATTTTGTCTTTTCTAAGTAAAGATTAAATAGCAGACAAGCCAATATGAACTGACAAGGGAAATATGTGCCATGGAAACATAAACTGAGAACTGATGTGTACTCAGATCAACAAAATGACACTTACACAAAATTCTCTCCTGGGGTATATCGAGTTTCACCAAAGAGCAACATCCAGTTAGTAAATACAAAGCCTATGTGGAAGTGCTAAAAGTTGCTAACTCGGGGGGCTTAGAAGTTATGAGGATCACAGCTCAGGTCATGTGACTAACGAGCACCCTGTAGCTGTTCAAAAGGAAACTCAGCAGGTGTCATATCAAATGTGACAGCATCCTCGGATTGGCTTCATTTCACCGTATCAGGAACAGACAGGTGACGTCATGGAGACTACGTCCATGTTTCATACAGCCCATAAGTATTTCTAGTTCTGATTCATTCCGCAACTAACATTGTTAAAGGGCTTACAAATTTTTGTGCCATAACTTCACTAAAGTGCACTTTTCCGGTAGGTTTGTATGAAAAATTACATTTTTTTCCCTCTCAGTGCTCTACAAAATCCCACAATGCACCCATACTCTGCCTCCATATCAGGTTATTTCTGAGTCACATTGACACCTTTATTACATCAAACCAGAAGTCACATTTATTGAGTTATTTGTGTTACATGTTAAATAAATGATCTCTTTTGCTTTATCCCCAAGTTGTCTCTTTTCCTCTCCCTTTGGCCCCCGTCCACTCCTGTCAATCAGCGAGCCACTCAGTCAGTAAGTCAGCCTGCCCGCCAGCCATCACTCTGAAAGTCTGAGTAGTACTAATGGCTCTAGTTAGCCACTTACCTGCCTTCCCTGCACCCTCACTCTAAGTATGAATAGAATAAGCCTAATGGTGCTTGTTTGCCACTCCACTGCTCTCCCTTATCCTCCCAAGCCTTTATCATTCTCTGATCAGTGTACGTGGAGATAAGTCTCAGTGTGAGTGTGCAGTATCCTCTTCCTCCAGCTTTTATCTGTCCTGATCAGTGTACCCAGACTTCTCTGTGAGAGACCCCTCATGAGAAAGGTCATGTTTTCATTCGGCTCAATCTTACTGACCGATAAGACAATTTGTCAGGCTGAAATCAGAGAGGCCTTTTCTTGCTTGTCTTGGGTAGACAGATGGAGGAAGGCGATCAAGAGGTGGGGACAGGTAAGGAATAAGGAGATGAGGAGAGAAGTTTAGCATGCAAAAAAAAAGGGTAGATTATGTGTGTCTGCGTGTCTGTATGTGATTACTAGAAGGATAAACTAATGGCACAGCTGTGTCAGACTTTTTATGTGAAGGATGTTTGACCAGGTTGAAAGGTTGTGTTATTCTCTTCTCAAATTGGAAACCTAAAGGTGCAGATATTTTTAACAGTGGATAAAAGCCATAGTATCAGCTTACTGGGCTAACTAATTGGCTTACTGAGCATTTCTACATTTAACAGGTCTAGCAAACTAGTTAACTCATACCACTTATGTTTAAGATATCTGGCTAGTTATCTGACACACACACACACACACACACACACACACACACACACACACACACACACACACACACACACACACACACACACACACACAAAATAAAAAAAAATCAAATTGACCACTTCACTTTACCAGCTAACTTGCTTACTCAGAGCACCCCATCTATTGATGACAAGTAGCTAGCTAATCAACAGCCCATAACTTAAGCTGCATTTCCACCAAGCAGTTCGGGTCGGTTCAGTATGGTTTGGGACAGTTTGGTACAGTTAGGCCCGATCCCATTTGCGTTTCCATTGCAAAACTGTGCCCTCTCGTAGGTGGGCGGTGTGTAAGCCGGATGCCGGAAGCCGCAGCTGTTAAACAATAGCGCGACGCCGTAGCAGCTTACCCTGCTATTAAATCCAACAAAGAAAAACGTGACACAGTAAACAAAGAGCACGGATGGAAGACATGCAGCATTTCGTTCTCTCTGTGATTGTCATGTAGCTCTCTGTTACAAAGGGTAATCAGGCTTCGTTTCAGAGAAGTCTGTGTGCCGCCAGGAGAAATGCAGCCGCTATCAGGGTAAGTGACGATTCTTTTGACCAATCAACGGTCCGCAGTGTGTTGCTCCACCTTCCGAGAGCAGATCGGTTCAGTCTGGCACCCATACGAAAGGGTCCCAAAAAAGTAGGTCGGCTCGTCTCGGTTTTTGGGGATCTGTCCCAGGATGAGTCAGTGGAAATGCCGCAAAAAGCGCGCCGTACCGAGACGAACCGAACCGGTCTGCTTGGTGGAAATGCGGCTATACAGTGCCAGACTCACAATGCTTACTCACAGCTTCCTCACAATGCACAATTCAAACTTGCTTTGTGGCTGGCCAGGTATTGGCAACCATATCTTGCTTGATATATTGAGCATACCAGGTTTATTTATCCCAGCTGGTGCTAAAATTAGCATATCAGACTTACAACCGACCAAACAACACTTGCTACATTTCACAAAGCAGACAAAAAAGCTCACTCACAGCAAAAGCAACATTTTAATTATCTGTTTAACTTTTTCACAGCTTAGTTCAAAATGATCATGTCCCACAACTTATTTAAATCCCACATTATACTTACTACATTTGATGTATCTTGCTAACCGGCTTTCTTCAAGAGGGCCTTGAAACGCAACGGATGTCTAGCTTCCTAGTTTACCTCTAACACCTATTACATTTAGCATGTCTAGCCAACACACTCACTGCATTAGGATTATATGGCTAATAAACTCTCTCAGGGCACTAGCACTAGAGTAAAAATATCAGTTTACTAACAGCACTTGCTTTTGGTAGCTATAACATGTATGTATAAAAGTATAAAAAGTGGTTTTATAAAATGAAGAAAACTTTCTTTACCCCATTTTTTTGCATGTAAAAAAGGGTGACGCAGTCTCTTCCTCGGCTGATACTACATCACCGTGACCAGTCAAAATTACTTAAAGCAGTGGAAATGTAAATATTCTGGGGGTGCTGGTTAGCCAAGTGGTTTTTAGTAAGCTGCCATACATACATAGTCCTTGTTGCAGAGGTTTCTTGTATGACTCTTAGCAATAACCTTTTTTTTTCTTCACTCCACTTCACATATTTCATGTTCCCCTTCATTTAGGAAAAAAGTGCAAAAACTGCAACAGTGAATATTCTGCAGAATGATGGTCTTTCCGTGCTCTGAATACACAAAGTGAAAATCTCAACAGACATAGGTCACTGCTCCAGGCCCAGTGTCTCTTGTGAAACCAAAGCAATGTTGTATGAAAGCGTTACTTTAGCCGTGGTTACCTCTGGACCGTCTCATCAGTATTCACTCCCTCTCGCTCAGTCTTCCCACTCTGGCCCTCACTAATCTGATCACCTCCTCTGCAACCTCACACAAAGCCTCCAATAGTCCAGCCATGGCCCCTTAATCGACATGTTATTGCCCGCAATCGCATTTACAGCACAGAGGCAAATCTGCACAGATGCGATTGTGTCGGCTGCTAATCTGATAACGCCCCGCTCACTTTTCTTTTACTCGGCATCTTTCATCTCCAAAAACAAGGTGACAGTGTTTTAATTTTCATTCTCGCTTTACTCTCCATCAATTTGGCTCACAGTGTGTGCTTGAGTTTATGGAGTGAGACACATGTAGGTGCCGGTTATTGTACAAGCTTTTATTTCTCACCTGTGGGAAAATGAGGAGCAGTGTTTAAGGTTTAGATGTGATTAAAGTAAGAGCTTTCAGTTATTGTTTATTCACGCGGGCAGTGTCTATTGGATCAAACTTTATACAATATGAGTGTTTTTTAAAGGGTAAAGACCCTGCTACTATTCAGGTTAATATAAATACTTATTAAACCTTATGCAGTGGTCTCAAAGTAATCAGTCCAGTAAAGTAGTGACCGACTGAGCACCATGCATTTCCCTGAGGGAGGAAAACAGCAGTTGTGTAATTTTGTGCACAAGGAAAATGAAAAGTAATCATACTAACTTATCTTCCTTCACTAAGAATTCTGCAACTAAGAAGAAAGAAGTAAATGTGAGAATGATCCAGAGACACCTCATTCACTGAAAAGAAACAAACATAAGCCAACTTGACCAACCACTGAAATGCAACTTGGTCGTTTTTTGCCCTCTGCCTCCTCTAGTCTGACAGACAGAACCTTAGCCAGAGGTGTCCATTGTGCTGCCTGAGGGATTACTTGATCTCCCGGGGGTCCTGCCGCTCTCCGTCTCCACTTGTCACACCCCCCCACTACACACACACACACACGCACGCACGCACACACACACACACACACACACACACACACACACACACACACACACACACACACACACACACACACACACACACACACACACACACAACCAGATATAGATGCAAGAACGTTGGCGAGCCATTTGATGATTTCATGAAAATGCACCAAAAGTCATTCCTCTCAAATATAAAGCTATAAAGCAGGACTTTTCTTTTTGCTGCACACATATTAGACTTGCTGTTGGTAAATAATGCAAATTCTCAAGGGCAGAAGTCTTGCTCTTGAGACTATTTCTTAGCTACAAAAATACAGCTGCTTTTTTCCAATTTTCTAACGCAAAGTTGTGTAATTTTGTCTGCAAAGTTTGTGCACAAATGAAAGCACATACACTTCTCATCGTCTTGGTCAGCAAAGATGTTAGTCAGGTGGCCAATGGACTGCTCCACTCTCTGGGGGAAGAATGTGTGTGTCGGTGACCCAACCCTGGCTCCCTGGGTCAGAGTTCCTGACACACACTCACACTCAGCGGGGCGACAAAATAATTAACTCTGACTATGATTGACAGACAGTTCATCACACTGACAGACACACACACAGGCACAGAGGAACCAGAAACACAAACAAGGGGCATTACTTTCCCATAATCAGCATCGTAGACATGACAGATGACCTGTGTTTTTGTTCCCTGTGTTAGAAATAGAGAATGACAACAGTGTGTGAGGAATAAAGCTAAAGCAATGGCTGTCAAATGACACTGAATGCAGAGTTTTGTATCTTTCATGTCTTAAACTGAGTATTTTATCACCAACATGTTTACATTACAGCTACAAGCACCTCTGACTCAGAACATCGCTGACGTTTATGTAATCAAACAATACTCACTTTGTTAAGGTATGTGACTGTGAGTAATCGCCGTCATTTTTAGGCTTTTGTGAGTTGATCCTCAAAGATCTCACATTACATAGAAAGCAGGGAAATGACTCAAAGCCCTGTCATCGCTCTTTTTAACAAATGTCACGTTCTTACTCAAATTTTTTCTGAAAGGCATTTTTTCTGATCTAAATCACTCTTTCATTTTTAATTGTTAACCTGTCACATGTGATGGCTGTCCAATTTTTATTACACAGTGAAATCCAATTTTAAAAAAGGAAGCATTCTGTCATTTCAAGTCTTCTTTAGCAACCTTTGATTTTGATATCGTTTCATTAATCAAATTAAAAGAAAATTGTAGAGATGTAAAGTTCGGGAAGAAAACAAATTTTAGCAGCATAAAAGAGCGGGGAGGAAATAAAGGAGAGGGATTATCTTGTGCTTCCAGGTACTGTAACACAGGCCGCTCTGTTTCAGACAGCGTGTTCACCTTTGAAGGGTGCACTTAAAAGTGTGGGTGTGTGTGGGGCGGAGTGGAGGCAGTAAAAGCGAGTCCGTGTGGGTGGATAAGGGGGGATAACCTGTGGATTGAAATGGTGTGCCTCCCCCCACCCTGCCACCCGCCCTCCATCCCCTTGATTCTGAGAGGCCGTTTTTCTCTGCGGCCACAAAAGGAGAGGGCTCGGATTGCGCCGGCACATTCACCGGCCCACTTTGTTTTCAAATGGTTTTGTTTAGTTGTGACACTGTAGACACCCAACACCTTCCAAGAATCCGAACTCTTCTGTGGGGGAGCACAGAGGGCAGGTGGGTGGTGTATGAGGGTGAGGGAAGGGGACGAGGAACTAGGTAGCAGAGGAGGAAATTTGGGGGTCAGCATTTGTTTTTTGGGGTTCATGACTCAGGTTTGGCATCATCTCCTTCTTCCCCTTCTTGAAGCTTCTATCTTTTCATGCTTGTCTGTTCTTACTTCTACTAAATGCTGAGTGTTTCATCTTCTGCCACCCCCTCCTGCTCTGGCTCCTGTGCTCCACCCTGTTCCATTGACCCCTCTTCCCTTCCCTCTCCTCCGGTGCTCCCTCAAAACCCCTGAGGCGCTCACACTGTTTAATCTTTTCCACCTCGGAGTGTTTAAGCAGCTTAACACAGCAGGATCTGCACTGCTCAGCCCAGGAGAGGCTGATGCTTGACAGGTAATACAGGACTAATTCTAGGCTTAGCCTTTACTTTTACATGCCACTTCCTACCAGTCTGCAGAGGTATGTGACGTCCTACATGCACCAGGATGTGCAGGAATGTTAACAACACATGCAGACATACTCTGACCAAAACAATTTAAAGCCCTGTCAGTTTTATCAAATGAAATTGTTTGTACATACCAACGAAACAAAACAAAACTTGTACTTTTTCTTATACTCTGTATTTCAACTTCTACTTGAGTTTAGAACATGACATCTTTTGACAAATGTACAGAAAAAACGTTGTCACACTTTAATGATGCAGAGCTTTGTCCCAGCAGTGATGATTTATCATCAGTAATAAGTTAATTATTGAAATGGATCACGTTAGTGCGCATGTTGCAGTGCACAGTGACAGCCTTTGTAAATGCCTCTTGACATGCTTGACAAGGCGGCAGTACCTGAGCTCACTGGGGCCATGGAGTCAATTGCTACACATAGGCAGTGCTTTGAAGGGCAGGGGTGCGTGCCGAGCCGGGCTGCGGGTGGCACACACACACACACACACACACACCACCACACACACCCACACATGATCCATCCCACAACCAAACACACTGCATCCCAAAGGGTGAATGGTGCGGCGAAGGGCTGTAAACCTGACCTTGCCAAACACCATCAGACCAAGGGCAACTGAGTTCACCTGCAATGTTTTCACTGACGAAGAAAAAAAATTATGTAGACTCTTTGTGTAGGTAAGAGGTAAAAGAACTAAAACAATGGGAAAAACAGATAGAGGGAGTGTGTTTCCAGGAGAAAAAAAGAATGGATTAAGAGACACAGAAAGAGAGCGACGGGAAAGACTATCTGCTGCATTAACCTTCCCCTCCACAGTGCCAGCATAGAGTCCTTTCTGCACTCCTCTTTCAGCAGGGAGGACCCAGGGGACGGTAACGCTAAGCCCCAGTCCATTCTTCCACCAGAAACTTTGATTTCCTATTAGGTTCCTCCTGATGGGGACTGCTGGGGAAAGGAGAGGAGAGGAAAGGGGAGGAAAGAAGGGACGGACCTGGAGATGGAGGACAGGGGAAGGGAAGGTAGAGTGGAGTTAGAAGTGGCCAAAAAAAAAAACAAAAAAGGAGGAGAAGAGTTAAAGAGGCGGCAAAAACAGAAACAAATGAACCAAGCAAGGGAAGAGGAAGAGTGGAGGTGAATGGGGAGAGCTGGATACACATCACATGTGGTGTTTGCAGGATGTTCACCCAGGGACACTGGCAATGCCTGTCCTGTACTGAAGGCATTGTTGATGCTCAGCCCATTTAGCACTGACCTTTCCTAGCTGGCAGACTCACAGACTGAGAGGTAAAAAAAAAAAAAAAACACTGGGTAGCAGACAGCGCGGTATGCAGACAGACGGGTGAGACACAGAATCAGTTTATAAGGACACAGGTAAAGAAAGCAAGCCAACAAGAGGGCAGGAAAGTAGAAATATGACTAATAAAGGTGGTTTGAATATGAAGCCAAAGATTCACACTTAACAGACACTAGATCAAAGAAAGGGACAGGCAATTCAGGCATAAACACCAGCAAGTTAACGTGAACTATGCAAATAATATTTAGATAGTTGACGCTCTCACACAAAAACAAATACAAGGAGAGAGGGGGACCCATAACTGTGCATAATTTTGTAGATATGCTAGTTAGATATGGATAAGAATATTACCCTCCCAAATCTGAAACTTGTATACAGGCAACTGGTGCCTATGTTTTATTTTTCTTGTGTTGCGTGATGGCTGTTAGCAGATGTGTGTAACAGTCTCTGTCTAACAGTGGAATCAGATAAAAGAAAACCCGAAAAGTCACATGAACTTTTTGATTTTCAATTATCAAACAAATATTCAAAAATAGTGTAAAGACTCAACACCAGCTTAAGCCCTAAACTCAACAACTAAGGAGCCATGTTGTTGCAGTGTGATGCAATCTAATTGGGCATCTTCTTGCAGTGTTATTTTAGCTCTTCCTTATGTATATGGCAGCATATATTGCTCCAAATTCTTTATATTTTGTTAAACTTTAATGGTGCCTTCCCAGATTTGTAGGCAATGTCATGCTGGTTTCCACTTCACATCAGTCCAGAGAAGTCACCGCCATTTCTAGTTCTCATTTCTAGTTCTCATTTCTAGGTTCATCTTTTCACAATTTGAACCCTCATTTAGGGATGCAGCAACAAAACAGGTTCATGTAATATTTTTAGGGGGCGTTTGAGCCCATGCAGTGATGTCCACTATAGAGTCATTTCTGTTTTTAATGCAGCGCTGCCTGATGACCCAAGATCACAGTCGTCTCGAGTTGGATTGCAGCCTTGTCCTTTTTGTGCAGAGATTTCTCCAGATTCTCTGAATCTTTTGATGGTATGAAATACAGTTGAAGAAATACTCAAATTATTTGTAAAATTATGCTGATGAACATTACTCAGGAATCACTGAACTTTTTCCTCATTAAGTCTCACAGAATGGCGGCAAGCCTCTCCCCATCTTAACTCAGAGAGACTATCTTCAAATGAACATTTTACGCCGCGTCCCATCTCTTTTGAAACTGGGGTTGTACAGTATTGGTTACAAAGCCTTTAGTGACCCACCACTAATTTAATTCCCTGCACTGCATGAGTGTCCATGCTGAAAGTCTAGGATTGCACTGAAACTGGTAAAGCCCATATTATTATGACAATACATGAGACACACATATGTGGCCTGCATTTTGTTCAACAGTGCATGACCTCCCATGAGGGCAATATAGGAACAAAAACTCTTTTGCTACACAGGGAGGCCAAGTTCAACTGATCTCTTTTGTCAGCTTACTTCATTTTCACATTTGTGTAGTCGTCCCCATTATGACAGCAAGTAGAGTATTTGTATTTGGGGAAACGGAAAAGGAGAATGTGTGGCAGCTTTAGCTCGACACTTGGCAAAACAAGAAACTTTGCTCTGTGGGGAAATTAACCTGAGAAAATAAAACTAAAACAAATGATTCCAAATGCATTTTTTGTAAGAATTAATTATTCAACAAACAAAGACTTGGTGCCCCCTGTTTTAGCAATGATATCCATACATCATGTATCTGTTAAAGAAGCTTAATGCTTATGGTTATATATCACCAGCTGATAAACATTCAAGACAACTCACACAATGACTTTCTCTTGACAACAACAGCATTTCTGTGTTTTTATGATAAGTAGTTCCCCTGTCTTTTGTGGGAAAGAGGGATGAGACCGATATTAAAGTCGTGTAGGCGAGACGCAGAGATATGGAGACAGAGACATACAGAGAGACACAAAAGGGAGCTGGAGAGAGGTAGTCACGGGGAGAATGATTGATTGATGTGGTCAGTGAGGCGTCACTGATCTCCAAGGGAGACCCCCACCCCTTCATCTCCGATGAAGAGGATGTGGATTGGCTTTAATGGTGTGAAAACAGGCAGACTGCAGCACTAATCTGGGAGGAGGAAGATAAGGACTGCCAAATCAGCTACAAACAAATAGAGTCAATGAGCCTGGAAATTTCTAGTGTTTTCAGTAACCCTGAAGGGTAATTACTTTTATTTTACTTAACTCTATTTAACTTTTTTGGTAAATGTAAGTCTATGTATTGAATGGGGATTGGGGTGAATTGTTCCAGTGAGACACAAATGTATCATCACAAAATAAACCTGCATATTTTTCATGCACCAAATCACACTAAAAAACAACCAACTCTTCAAGATATCTCACTCTAAATCAACATATTAACCAAAAAAAAAAAAAAAAACATCTGATGGGGAGAGATGAACAGGAGGAACATGAGCCTGGTCCTGCAGTCGGTCAAACGAGCACTGTTTGTGTGTTTGTGTTACCCTGCAGAGAGGCTCACTAATCCGTTACAGCAGTAGGAAGTGTCTAGCTATATTAGCTGTGTTATCCTGCTGGGATCTTGTGTTTCAGCGGGGGTCCTTTGCTCTTAAAGACGCCCTACAGGCATTTTCAAGCAACAGACAACAAATACACCTAAAATGAATACAGTTAAGACTGTCTTAAGGTTGTTTTCACATCCAAATCTTTGTTACCCATTTTATTCTCAAGCATGATCTTAAATTATGTGTAAGAAGTCTGAACTCTTAGCGGAGATTCAAATAGAAGTTCTTAATCACACCAGAGCGCAGGCATTCAAGTTATTTTAGTGAGGGTTGAGGTTCACAGACCCACTGTTACTTTTCCTGTCTAGTAGAAAAGATCCATGTCAATCCAATTCCTTCACTGTGGGAAGCTGTGTGCTGTTGTGTGAATGTAACAGGGGTCTTGCTGTTTGTGGGTACACCCTGCAGCTATTGTTGGGTGTAAAGAGACCACTCGAAACAGACACGAAGGCACTTCTTCTCTGTCAAGTGGGCGATGATGTGAGTTGAGTGGGCTTCTCCCTGATATTGCAGAGGGCACTCGAACATCAGCAACACACAGCAAGCAACCAATCTCTCAGCTAACCTTGGTTACACAGTTTTTGTTTGATTGGATGATTTCAAAAGACTTGAATATAGCTGTCAGAGTTAGATGGTAATAGCTCAAAGTAAGTACATTATGATGGATTATATTATCTTTAAGACATTCACATTGCTCCTCCCTTTGCTCCTCTGAATCATTCCTCATCATTTGTTTATTTAAACTTATTTCTATTAATGATTAACTTTTCCAGAGTCTACAGTTCTACATTTTCATTTAGCAGAAGCTTTTGTCCAAAGCAACATACAACACAAGCAAAAGTTTAGATGGCAGAGAAGACCTTAGTCAGAGCGACAGAGTGCTTCAAGTTATTTGGCTGCGGGTGCTGCCATCAAGTGCAAGAAGAAGTGTCCTCTCTCCCATGTAAAAAATTAGCCTTGGCTAACCATGATTGAAATCATTGCAACATTGTGCAACCTTTAACAACATTCAGTGGTCAGTGCTAAGAATTCACGAAGAGCTGGGTCTGAGACCTTCTGACTCATTCTACCCTGGAGGACAAAGAGGAGACAGGTCAGATTAAAGTGCCTAAGTGTTACTATCAGTCTACCAGCTGGAATATTACCTTAATGAAGAATTAAGCTGAATCTGAAAGTTTTCAAAAACACATCATAAACCTATGTTCATTGGGACACAGTTTTAGACCGCTACGTCAATGAAACATGTGTGCATTTATTTATTTATTTATTTATTTATTTTACCTATGAAGGTGCCTCCATGTCATATCTTTATTTATAAATTCACTCCACCTGTTCTCCTATCTGCAACAGTATTAGTCACTAAATCTTAACTTACTTTCCAGCTCAAAGCAAAGACTCCCCACAACTCCATTGTGTTCTGTCTCCTTCCTGGATGAGTGGCTGAATGGACAAATTGGAAAGAGAGAGGTAAAAACAACAGGACATGTGTCTCTAATTAGAAAAAAGGAATAAGACGTGTGCAACATCTTTTTGTGTCTGTGTGCAGAGCAGAAAGGGAGACGGGTAAGGCAGAGGTGGTGTGATGTGCTCTTTGAATGCTGTGTGCACTGTGTGAGTGCAAGAGGGAGGCTGTAAATGATACCCTTGTCTGTTCCCTACTTGCCCCACTCTGAGGCTGCTCCACCCTAAGCAGCCCGGGAAAGAGTGGGGGTCCCCTGGGAACTCGACAGGACAGGGAGGGAGGGAAGTGGGGGCGGCTGCATGGAGGCCAGGCTTTCAGCCACTATGAAAAAGAGCGAAATCAAATACAAGCAAAATCTCCTTCAATATACTGTATCCCTCACCTGAGTAGGGCAGCTAGCTGAAAGCAGATCCGTGGGGGCGACTGTACAATGGACCCTGGGAGGACTGCAGAGGAAAGGAGAAAAGAGATGCAGTTAACTTAAAAGGGGAGTGGGGGCAAAAAAAAAAAAACTGCTAAAGAGAACAATCTACTGCTCCTTGCGACAAATTTCAGTCCAAGCTCTTTGAACTGTTGCACTGATGTTAAGAGGAGTTTTTATTCTCTGCTTTTAATCCCAAGGGTCCTTGTGTCTGCTTAGTCTCTTCTTTCCTTTCCTCTTTTCAAGACAAGCCATTCAAGTCTGATTATTTTAACAACCAGGAATCCAGGAATAAAGTTTTTGGGGCATCTTCTACTGAGTGGTGTGCACTTTTTGAAGGGACAGGACCGAAAAGGAAAAAAAAGAAAAATGCACATACAATGGGCATTTTTTGCCAAGGGGGGGTATAGGTTGGACTGTTGGAGAGAGACAGGGAATGGTGAAAGAGGAGTGGGGCAGGATGTGCAACCCATGGTTATGGCCATTAGTAGTGTGGAAGGTGGGCTTTTAGCCTCTTTGCAGGCAGGAACAGGGTGCTTACCTGTCAGTCAAGTCAGCTAAGCCCTTACATGAGTAAAACTCATTCATTTAATATTTTCAAAAAATTAAGAGTTATTAATAAAAATCTACCTGTTCCTGTGTGCGCCAATGGAGAAATGAGCTATTCAGAACCAAACAGTTTTTTAACCAAGCTGCAAATACTTTTTATTTTTGCTTTCAGGCTTGGCGTGGGCGGGGGTCTCTGCGTTTCTGCAGCCAGCCTTAAGCGGATTGGCAAAGAACTGCAGTTTTAAGCACTTCCTCATGGGATTAATTTCTTGCGGTTGATCTAGAGGCACAGACCATCCACAATTAAGTAGTATAGTACCAGTAAAACTTTACATGTCGACAAATCCTTGTCGACATGTAAAGTGAGCAGGGTCGTTTGATGTGTGAGTAGTTACATTAGGGCACATACACTCACTGGCAACTTTATAAGGTACACCTTGCTAGTACTGGGCCCCCCTTTGCCTTCAGAACTGCCTTAATCCTTTGTGGCATAGATTCAACAAGTTCCAACAAGTCAAATTATGACCCTACCATCAGAATGTCGCAGCAGAAATCCAGACTCATCAGACCATGCAACGTTTTCCCAGTGTTCTACTCTTCAATTTTGGTGAGTCTGTGCAAATCGTAGCCTCAGTTTCCTGTTCTTTGTTGACAGGAGGGTCACCCGGTGTGGTCCTCTGCTGCTGTAGCCTATCTGCCTCATGGTTGGACGTGTTGTGCGTTCAGAGATGCTCTTCTGCATACCTCGGTTGTAACAAGTGGTTATTTGAGTTACTGTTGCCTTTCTACCAGCTCGAACCAGTCTGGCCATTCTTCTCTGACCTCTGGCATCAACAAAGCATTTTCGCCCACAGAACTGCCGCTCATTGGATATTTTCTTTTTTTTCTGACCGTTCTCTGTAAACCCTAGAGATGGTCTCTCTAAGTCGTCCTTAGACGAGCTCCCATCAGAGTCTCCAATCCTTCCGGTTCTCCATACACCCAGCCAGCTCCGAGGAGCTTCCAGTTCCTGCATCCCTCTTCAGGACGTCCACATACTTTACCATGGGAGGTCCTCGGGATTGAGGCCCACGCGTTGGTTCCCACAGGACCAGCCTGCTGGCCAGGAACTCCCGATGTCTGTGGCAGTGGCCAGCCAGCCAGCCTCATCCTCCTAGCTGCTACCTTCTTGTTGAGCCTCGGCAGTTGCCTGTCCAGGTCTTTGTTTGAAATGTGGATGTTCTGGTCCACATTCAGAACAGCTCGAAGCATTCTGGTGTGGCACCCATCCAGGGACTTTTGCAGGGTGGGTGTCAGGGTCCAGCTTTCACAGCCATACAGGAGAACAGTCTCCACAGTAGCGTGGAATAGATAGACAGAGATGGTCGTGCGCGAAAATCCCAGTAAATCAGCAGTTTCTGAAATACTCAGACCAGCCTATCTGGCAGCAACAACCATGCCACGTTCAAAGTCACTGAAATACCTTTCATCCCCTTACTGATGCTCGATTTGAACTGCAGCAGATCGTCTTAACCGTGTCTACATGCCTAAACGGGACTGGCCTGCTGGTTTCACCTTAACCGTCGCCACAACGCCAAATTTCGGACTATGTCTGTGTCCTCTATATGTCTCTCTAACCCCAACACAGTCGAGGCAGATGTCTGTCTAACATGAGTCTGGTTCTGTCCGAGGTTTCTGCCTGTTCAAGGGAAGTTTTTCCTTGCCAATGTAACTTGCTAAATGCTGCAAAGTCCTGTACTCGTGGAGGATTAAGATTAGATACGACTCCTTATCTTGTCTTGATGTTGGGATTCTGCTAGTAAAATTTTATTAACATTCACTGGTCTAGACCTGTGGATGTTTTTGTAAAGTGTCTTGAGATAACGTTTCTTATGATTTGGTGCTATACAAATAAAGACTGATTGATTAATTGATTGATTGATTGATTGATTGATAAATGCATTGAGTTGCTGCCATGTGATTGGCTTATTAGAAATTTGCCTTAAGAGCAGTTGGACAGGTGGCCGGTGAGTGTATATTAACATTATAATCCATGCAACACAAAAATATATGCATTATGTTGTCATAGTGTCATTGACTTCATTATTCATTGATCAGCTGCTGGTACCTGACTAAAATAGTTAAAACTAATGGACCTGACACTGAACTTTTCACAGTGACCTGCAGTGACATAAGGTGCATGCTGTACACATGTTTCACTGTACACGTGAATCTGGCTGGCTGCCAGCAGAGGTTACGTGTGGTGAAAATGACACGTGTGTTAGAGAACACACACACAAACACATACTCACACACATATGAACATCCCTCCTCTTTGCCCTCTTACCCTCTCACACACCTCTCATGTTCCAAGGTGTGAAAAAGATGGAAAAGCACCTCCAGCAAAATCACTTCCGCAGCTCACTCACTCAGGTTCTTTTCATGTGTGCAGGGTCGCTCACAGTGAAGGTCTCTTCCCCAGCTGAGGAGGGCTGGCTGCACGCTCGCTGTAACCTGATCCTGCTGGAAGTCATAAAGTGTCAAAGGAGTAGCCTTGCAGTTTAGGTGTTTCCTATTGAGAAGTATTACTGCTCTATGCACACAAAAGCAACAACACACAACTATTGGAGCGGATGTGTTGGCATGGCTTTTTAAAAAAATAAATCAAATTCATCCCAAAAAGACAAAAATTCCATCAGTTTGTAATGTAAAAATTCAAGATGTTGTGAGGTCAAATACTGGAAAAAATGAGATGAAATATCTTTAAGATATAAAGGACAGGTGAGATATAAAGTCATACAGATGAAGCACATCACATACACAGTCTTCTCTAAAATGCACATCCTTCAACATGCAAATCCAGCAAACACACCCATACACACAGACTGAACGCACGCACAAAGCCATGTAACTGATTCCACTGCAGCATTGAGCACTGTGGATAATTGGGAGCACCATTGTGCTGCTCTTCAATGGGATGGTTACCCAAGAAGCCTCATGTTCGTGTTCATGTACATTTGCTTTGAAGGTGGCGGACACAAAAAGCTGAACCCTGCCCACAACAAAGCCCTGAGAGACCCTGCTTCACCCAGGGACGTCTTTCATGGAGAGAAGCGCAGAGATAAATGATCTTCTTCCTCATGACAGTGTGTGTATGCTGTGTGTGACAATGTCAGCGTGTGTATGCGCAGGCAGACATGCTTTTAGGGATGGGCTGCCTGTCATCATAGAAACCACAGGATGTATTTTGTCAAAATAGTTTAACACCTTGTCTGATGATGATGTAGAGCCCTGTGCTTTGAGGCCTTTTCGTAACAAAATGAGTATCTGAAGTGTTTATTCTGCCCTGCTTCATCTGCCATGTACGGCATACATCATTTTGTATTAGCTCTTGTTTTGCAGACAGCTATGCATCATCAAACTTCATATATGCATACATAACTCCATTCTGTAAGTTTTTACACCAAATATGTCCATACACAATGGTATGTGCAACAGGAAAAGTCATGTTAACCCAACTTTTAACCTGTACTTTGAGGTCTCATGAACAGGTAAGGGGGTAAAAGTTACACAATTGAATTTTAAGTTTCATTGCAAAAAAAGTGTTAAATGGTAGGAACTTTTAAGTTCTGTTGGGGAGTTTGCATCTTGCAGGGAAACTGGTTGACATTTTTACTGATGCCTCTTTGTAAGCAAGTGGCAGAATCGACCATTTGTATATGTTTATTTTTAATGTCCAAAATTATGCAGGTGTCAGACCAAAACCAAGCTTCACAGTGGCTGATGTATTTGACAATTAAAGCTTAGTATAAGATCATCAAAAAGAACTTTCAGCAGTTCTAAAGTCTGACTTGTGTATCCCAGTCACCTTTTTTAATCTGATGGAAGCCAGTTTGAGCTGCTGGCCTCTGGGCTAAGATTGAGAGCAGATAACCTGAAGAGGAAAAGAACTGAAGACTCTTTTTCCCGGCTGCTAATTACATTGCTTAATTTGCACATGAAGTGAAGCAGCTCCTTCTCGTGCCTGTATAAGTACTTTGTTATTGCAATGAAGACTTTCTGAGCTGAGATGTTGACTCCCTAAGTGATGTTATCAGAACTGTATTTACTTCCATTGAAGTTGTTTCATATTCTAGAGTTGCGTTTTATTACTGTTTTTTTTTTTTTCAATTTGAGTTTCTTTGCTGCTGTTTCTTTGCTGCATACTTTATTCAAAGCAATGTCTACAAACTAAATTTCATCAAAGTTAAAGCAATTTAGAATTAGACCTAGATGTATTTACTAGAGACAAAGTTTGGAGACAGACTGACATAAAGATATTGCAGGAAAAAAAATCAATACCCTGCCCCCCCAAAACAAATTCTGAGCTTATCAGAATCCAAATCACATTATTTTATTGTTTTACCTGTCAATGCTGGGTGTCTTTGGTTTTCCCTGTATTTTCACCACATCATCACTGTACTCACGATGCAAATACTACTATTTTAGCAATTGTGAGTCGAAGTACTGCCAAGTCAACTCATTAAAGATTCATGGCTTCAACAAGCACCTGTTTGCACTGCAGCATGCAGTGCAAACAGGTGCTTGTTGCATCACAGCTGCATTGTGTGTTTGAGTGATCACTTCAGGTTACGCTACAGTACATGATCATACAGGCCTTAGTGGCTAATGAGGGATGAGGGCTCCAGGGGGAAAGATCAGAATAGCCCTTTTTGTACAGTGATGTGTATCTATCTATCTATCTATCTATCTATCTATCTATCTATCTATCTATCTATCTATCTATCTATCTATCTATCTATCTATCTATCTATCTATCTATCTATCTATCTATCTATCTATCTATCTATCTATCTAGTGTCCTGTCGCTCATCTTTCCCTCTCATCCCTCTCACTTATTGTTCTGTCTTCACCATCCCATGGCGTCCTTGCTCTCCACCCTCTCTCTCATTCTCCCTCTCTGGGACAGCAGATGGAGACTATGGCCCAGTTCTGCCTTTTGTTCTGGGTCCCCTGAGAGGGCCGTGGCTTTCTGGACAGCACACAGCTCGGCTCCTCATATCTCATACAAATGCAAGCGCCTTTTCTTTTCATAAAAAAAAAGAGGAAGCACTGGAATGCACATATTCTGAATATATTTATTGAAATGAGCATGACTAGAGAGCCTTCAATCCAAAATAAAGTTTTCCACGTGCTGCCAACTGGTGTTGATACATTTGTTTTGCAGGGAACATGTTATAAATATAGTTTTTGTTGCATTCTTGCCTCTGCATAATTTCTAACTTTATATTTACCTTATACAATATTTAGGAGCTCCAGGCCATGCCATTCATTATTACGTGTTGACACTACTATTTGTTTTTGTAAAGCAGGTCAGGCTGAGTCAGAGAGAGATACAGAAAATGCTGGAACACAAACGGGACAACAACTTTCTTTCTAAACAAAGACATGTCAATGAGCAGCAGCTGTGAAAGAGGAGACAGTGTGCCAAATATGCATCTTTTTCTTCAGTTTCTTCTTTTACAACCAACAGCACAGACACGCGTCAGTGCATCTCAAGTTCCATCTAACTCCACCTAACTGTTGTTTTTGTCATAACGTCCGTGTGTAAATAATTAATGTGTGTGAAACAGTGAAACCTTTACCTGACCGGCATCCCACCTGTTGCAGATGTTTTTTTTTTTCTTTTTTACAACTTTCACTTCCTATGGGTATAAATAAAAAAGAAAAAAAGATTTTAAGCAGTATAATATCATCAATTCACGCAAGTCTTTCATTTCAAAAATGAAATAACTAATCGTGGATACAAGTACTTTAGCAAACTTGTTAGTTGTAAGTACTCTTTCAGTCATATTTTTCCCCTTCAAAAATTAAAATTTAAACTTGTCTGTGACAGTACGATGCAGGACATCCTCGTGTTTTTTTTTTGGTATGGCTTCATATTTGCACAGTTTACTACTACTACTGCTACTCATAATAATAAAAATAATAATTGGTTTTTCTGCTTGATCAATTTCCCCCCCGGTGTTACGAGGCTGGCCCATCAAAGTAAGCTTTCACAGCTTCGATCCTAAAAAATACTAAAAGTTTCAGAAGGCCTACAGGCCGATTCGTCTGTCATTTCAAACTTGGCCTATTTATAAATTCTAATTATATCCCCCCATTTCCCCATGGACGTCAGTACCTGTGCCATTATATTTTTCAGCATCTCTTTCGTGTTTATTGAAACTTGAGCTCCTTTCACCGCAACACGAACTCGCTGCACGTCAGTCCGTAGTTCTACCTGCATAAATTGTGTTAATAATTTAGCACAACATACTCATTATATTTCCCTTTATTCCCTGCCTTCAGGAGGCGAGTGAAGGGGCAGTGGCTGTGATTGGCTGAATACAGTGGGTGGACGACAGGGCAGTGACACTTTCAACAGGTAGTTCAGGTAACTACTTTCATGAATTATTTCAGAGTATTTGATGTTTATGTCCTACACCGCACAACTCGGAGACATTGGCCAAAGTTTGAAGAAAAGAAAACAATACAGGTACATAATTCTTGCCAGTGTCGCGCAGCCAGACCCTGTGAGCGTGCGTCGACATCCACGTGCTCGTGCTTAGCTGACGGAGAAGAGGGAGAGAAGGGTAGAAAGAAGAGAGAAAGAAGTACAGAGGAGGAGGTGTCCCAACGTCGGTGTGTGTGTGTAGCTCTTTTCTTTAGTTGAGAAAAGTGTGTTCCCTCTCGAGTCAGGTCCTCAGGGACACGGTGGGGACCCACGAGCGCTCACCAGCTGACAGCGCGTGCTTCATTGAGGCCATCCAACACCCCGGCCCACGAGCCTGCCAACAATAGCCTGAAATTAATGCATACTCCCCATTACCACAACTGATATTCACCAAATGGACGAGATGGCGAGAGTTCAAAAAAGAAAGAAAAAAAAAGTCGTCAGTGAGGAGGTAGTTAAAGTAACGCTGTGCGTTAATTTAATGCAGTGTTTTTTTTTCCTGAGTCAAAGTTACCGTTAATACAAAACTTTGATATACGACTGTGGGACGGAGGCGCGTGCACCTGCAACATATGGCGAGCGAGCGCGTGTTGGACACGTTTCTCGTTGCTAAAAAGTTCACTATAAATTACTTTAGAGGAGATCGGGTGAAAGTTTTTCTTAATGATCAAATAGGGTTTTTTTTACTGGTCTAAACCGGAACCGTAGTGTTTCTGTTATTTTTATGTACACTTGAAAGTCCCCTCACACGAAGGCCCCCCAACTCAGGCTGGTTGTTTTAAAAATAAAGCCAAACAAAGTGCTGTTTCATGCCAATGCCATGAGCCCTTTAAAGTTTCGTTTAATTTAACCGATTTTTAACGTATTTGAATATATTTCATATTGCTTGTGTATCAAAACTATTATTGTTATTATTATTTCTATTGTTACTTGTGGCCTTTGATAATAGCAGCTAACAGACCCATGTCTGCTATTTACTACATCCTTTTTCACTCCTCGTTTCATTAAATGGGAGTAAAATGACTGCTATTCTTTAATAATAATAATAATAATAATAATAATAATAATAATAATCATAACAATAATAATAATAATAATTTTAACATTATCATGATTATCATCAAAACATTGAGAATTCCTTTAAAAGTGGAACAAAAGTGAGAATTGAAACGTCACATTTTAGTTTGTCTTTTATTCTCAAAAACAATTAAACAAAAACAATAAATGGCAAAATGATAGCTTTTCTCAACAAATGCAACTATTTAATTATAAAAAGCAAATCAATGAAAACATAGGCAATAAATACATGTCAATTAATCTCATCCAGTGAAAGCAAAAGACACACCAGTTCAACTGAAGATAAAAAAAGAAAATATAAAAGAAGGCAGCAGTGATGGCTAGATTAAATTAACTGAAATTGGCAGTACTATAGCTAACAGGAAAACATTATTGTTTATGGTTTGAAATCGAAGTCGCATTTCTCAAGCCTCTGGCTCGTTTGTCTTTTAAAGTGCACATAGGAACTTTTTAAGTTGCAAAACAAAATACATTAATATACGAACAACAAATAAACAATATTGCCAATCAAAATACAAACAAAAAAAAGAGAAAAAAAATCAGAGCTACAAAAGTCTAAATCATAAAACTTCAGCAATCATCCATAAAGATATTAATTTGTGGAAGACAGCTTTTTGGTCGGAGTGACGTGGGAGATACCCATGGCAGTGCTGCGCGCGACATGGCAGAGGGGTCTTCCAGCCACGTCTCCATGGAAACTACTCATTAGGCTATACATCTCTTGGCAGAACCAAATTAGGCGTATCACACATTAAAACAGCTTTAAATTACATTGAAGGTTAATAAAATATGCTTTAACTGCTGTTAAAAATGTCATGACGTTTTTTTTTAAGAACCTTACTATCCCGAAAAAGCTCTTTGTTAGCCACAGGCAGGATGTGTAATTGACTCGGTTTACGGGCATTAGCTCAAATCTAAAAAGCCAACACAAGCCTTGACGATAATCGGATATTTTTTCTTGTTAATGTTCAGAAAGAAACGGTGTGCTGAGTGTGGCGGGCCAGTTTGAGATCAGAAAGGTCATCTTCTTCACTTGAGTGGACCTCCATCGCTATTTCATCCGAGTCACTGAAGTGGGAGTTGGGGGAGAACTCTCCATCGCTCCGGGGGGATCCTTTTCTTCCTCCTGCCCGGGTGGACGAAGGAGATGGCGAACACATCGCTTCTTCTACCATGGCCGAAAACGTCCCCTCATCGAAGGAGGTGCGAAAAGGCATCCCGCTGGCGTGAACAGGTAAACTGCTGCATGAGACGGGCACGGGGGACGGGGAGGCTCTGTCCTTCGTTAGGTCAAGACCAGCGGCAGGCAAAGACATAGTGTCACACTTTGGCGAGTTGTTATTGGTCGAGGCGTCGTTTTTGCTGCTGCTGCTTGAGGTGACTGGACCTTCGAGCAGCTCAGCCAGAGCGTTGATGTAAATCTGTGCCATCTGTAAAGTTTCATACTTGGAGAGCTTCTTGTCGTTGTCAAACGCTGGGATGACACTGCGCAGCTCGTCAAACGCGTGGTTAAGCCCGTGCATCCGTCTTCTCTCACGCGCATTGGCGGCCACGCGCCTCTGCTTCTGGACTCCTCCGACAGGTTTGCTGGACGTGGCTCTCTGTCTCGTGTCCACCTCGGGCCCGGTGACCATGCCCTTAAGACGGCACAAGTCCCTTACTTTGAGCGAGGAAGAGGAGGGGCTCTTGGCAGTTTTTCTGTAGCTGGGAGGGCTGGGGTGGCCTTCGGACCCCGGGGAGCCACTTTCTGAAAGATGAAGAGGAAGAAAATGTTTAAAAAAAATACGAAACCGGTTTGGTTTGAAAGAAAAAAAAAATGCCATGCATCATTTC
Source organism: Halichoeres trimaculatus (assembly GCF_033239565.1). Classification (NCBI taxonomy): domain Eukaryota; kingdom Metazoa; phylum Chordata; class Actinopteri; order Labriformes; family Labridae; genus Halichoeres; species Halichoeres trimaculatus. The sequence continues at coordinate 15,248,371 of NW_027437183.1, forward strand.
TCATTTGAATCTTAAGAAATGCCAAACGCATTATTTGTTTATAACAGGCTATAACTGTTCAAAATGCACCGTGTCAGGGAACGCTCTCAGTGGATGTAAAATTCACTGTAGCAGATCTTAACCGCCTGTTGCGTGTCATGTTCCAAAGCAAGCAATATAATGTTTTAAAAGTTGTCCCAAATGGAACTGGCAAGACTTCTCACCTTGATAAGAGCCGGTGCTGGAGCAAGGCGAGTGCCGCAGGTATTCTGGTGAAGTGTCGTGTGCCGCGCAGGTGCCAGACGGCTGCACCAGAGCCAGCCAGGCGCGTGGGTCACTGCCGTTGTCCACGAGCGTCAGTCCAGGTTCGTAGCAGGACTCCTCGAGCTGCTGCTCTTCTCCCCTCTCCACCTGTTTCGGGCTCAGCCTCGAGTCAAAGACCACCACTTCCCGGGCGCCCTTGCTCCACTCTTCGACACTCAGAACTTCCATTTTCTAAAGACCGCCAAAGGTCGATAGTGTTTGAGTCAGAGCGAGTTCTTGGGAGCACACACTGCTACGCTGCTGCACTGTGTGAATATGTGTGTCGCGTGCAGGACTCCTTCTCTGGTGTCTCAAGGCGCGGCGTCCGTTTAAAAAGCGGCACGCGTCTGGTTGCCCCCCTCCTCGCGCTGGTCGCGTGTTGACGTCCAATGAGAAGTCTCGTTAAAGCCCGAGAGAGGTGATTATGGCCCCCTGAAGCCGGGCTGTTTATGATAACGTTACAATTTAAGGAGTGTTTAACGCAAAGGGAGGTAAGGGGAATCTCCCCCAGGACGCACGTGCATGGAGTGGTGACGGTTTGAGGTAAGGAGCGTGGACCGCGCGAGACGTGCGCAGCATGTACAGAATTACTAACCTGTCCACATCTTAGACATGACACAGGAAGGGGGAAGAAAAGAGACGGTGCTCAAGGGGTTGAAGGGGGTTAATTTGATTTCCCCAAGTTTCAAAATTAAAGTAATTTTTTCAAAAAGTTTCTTTTAACTTTGTGACTGCAAAGTAGAGAAAATATGTCTATAATTCCACCAAAGTCCCAAATTATATTCCAGCGAGTATGTTGGATTTCAAATTTCCACTAAAGGCACTGTAAGGAGTGTCGGAATAAGGGAGGAAAACAAGTACACAAATTTAAAAAAAATGCTGCTTGCTCTCAACTCAAGAATAAACTTTCGTCTGTTTTATCCATAAAAACCCTAAACACAGTTAATAAACAAATTCAGGAAATTAACTGAAATAAGAAAAGATAACCATAGAGTTCGCTGGTATTAAAAAAATGGTCGAGAAAAGTTTTCAGCTCCTGGGGCTCACGCTCATTGTAGATTCATTCATTCTAAGATGATCTCCAGTTTCCATTTTTCTTTTGTAGCGGCTCTAAAACCTTTTGATCTGGCTCTCGGAACGCCCTGTCGGTAAAAAGGGCTTCACAGGGAACGGAAACATGAGCAGGGGTCTCGCGCTCAACATTGTTAACGTACTGACACGAGCTGTATGTGGCGCTCAGTGCAACTGGAGGGAGAAGGCAGGCACAAAAACACACACAGAACACGGACTAGAGGCTGCTTTATAATGCGTTTGATCTTATTTCCAGGGCTCACCACATAATCACATGTTTTGAGTCATCAGAGTATGAAAAAAAGATGTAAATGTTGAGTAGACTGTACAAATTATAGCCATTAAGTGAAGCACCTGCCGTCTATTGATCAAAGCTTCCATGCTTACTGAGGTGCAAAGGTAGGGCCTTACCTGGCAAATGAACAATGGGCTAATTGCTGGGTGGAAATTGGTTATTTGACTTGATTGCAAATACTGATGAGGACGAAACAGCCTGGGCTATGTGTGAAATACAATAGCCCGATATGCTACAATGATCAATGGGACACGATTAGCAAACCTGTAACAGCCAGTCTGTCTTTTTTGTCACAATATCGCATCATCAAATTAATACAAAATGAAACTAAATTGACAGCAGGTCTAGACCATGTTAAACTTTGGCGCAAAAAAAACAAAAAACGGCAATTATATTTGTCAGTAGTTGGTCAGAACTATAGGACTGGTTAGTTCCTGAAAAGATGGGACACCTGGAACATTAAGGCGTGGAAAAGCTTCGTTCCTATGAAGTAATCCCATAATTTCAGAGATATCCAAACATCAATCCTTGCTATTTTTTATTCATGTATTCATCATGGAGACGTCTTGCAGGCTAGAAGTCTGGCGCCGAGCGTTCGCCCCCTCGTCCCACCTACAAGCCCCCTATCCAACAGGCCGGGCTGGGCTCCTGAAGCTACCGACAGGTTGGATATTGTAGCTGGCGATTATTAAAGTGTCGCAACCACAATGGAGACTCTATGTTCCATTGGTCACGCCTGGGGGGCTCCTCGAGGGAGAGAGAGGGGGGCTCCCATTCCACTGCGCGCGAGGAGTCTGCGTGCTGCCGCTTCTCATTCCCGTCTCCCGGGAGACCGGGGCGCGACGGGCACGTGACTGGAGTGAGGGGAGCCGGACAGAGATTTCAAACTTAACAGTCCTGTTTCCTAAAAACGCAGAATTCACGCTGTTGTTCTTAATGAAAAAGAAAACAAACGCACTACATCATGTGCTTTCTTTGCAAAACCCCAGGGGAAAAGCCCATGGAGAAAAGCCTTTGACTAAGTTTTTTATAGACCTTAAAATTGTAGATCAGGTAGCATCCGTAATGTTTACATTTCATACATGATTAAACCGCGAGAGTTACTTTGATTTTGCAGTTTAACAATCTATGATAGCCGGAAACGCATAGGTAAAACCCACAAAGATAGAGTCAGCTGAACTCATTGCAATTTTCCAATGTTTAGGACATGCTGATGCTGTTGTCCAATCTTGACTAGTATCATTCCAAAAGCATGACAACCTTTTTGATACTTTTCGTACACATTCCTTTGTATTCATCCCACCAAGTTTTGCCCATCTATTTACTTCACAGCTTGAAGTTTACATGTGTGTTCTGGACATCAAAGTGTAGGCCTGTAATGTTTAATCACGTATTTTAGGTAAAACTATCACTCAGAGAAGAGAAAAATGGAAGGATCTTTGGCTTTCTCTGTGCTGTAAAGAAGTGATGATAAACAGAATTAAAGGTAGGCCTACATGCAGACATTTTTTCAAACCGTGCTTCAACACGTATAGAAAATCAACTTCAAGCCGCTTTTTAAAAAAATATTTTAAATCATCATCATCTGGCATATTCTATGGATTACATTAATGTTCTTAGGAAGGTCCGTCATTCATATGAAGCACAAAATAAGCCAAATGAGTTACATTTAAGAGAACTGAACAGTGCCACTTGCTGGTCAAAATGGGAAACTACAATTAGGTGATCAACTGAACTTGACAACAGTTGCCCTCAGCAGTGTCTGTCCCATCTGTGTCCAACCACCCCAACTTTCAAGTCAACATTCCTCCTCCCTCCCCGCTATAGGAAAAAATGTTTTATTTTTTCAGGTTCAAGTGTTCAAACTTGTTTTTCCATTGAGACATTTTGAACAAACATGATGCCATTTTGTATTAGAATATTAAATATGGATAAAACCTGAAACCACAACTTGGGAGTATGAGCACTTACCTGGGTCAACTTAGCAGTAAGAAGAGACCTGTAGAGGTTGAGAAATCACACCAACTGGAAAATAATATCATCCTTTGAGACTGAAACAACAGTTTAAGAGAAAAAAAAGGAAAATTTTATGCATGGAAAAGACAGATGTTCATCCTCTAAAATCGTTAGAAAAATATTTCAAGTTTGTGTTACCTATATTTACCACAGGATGTCAAAATAAAACATTTCTGGAACTTATAGATGTGAAGGCTGAAAAAGAATTGCAGAAGTCAAAAGTTATTTACAACTGAAAAAATATTGAATGAAAAACTTCTGAATTTTCCTACCTTTCACAAAAGGTAGTCTGAATTTGTAAAAACAACAGATACCATCCCACTGTAGAAAACCTGTTTATTAGACAAATTATACACAGAAAGCTTTGCCACTTGTAACAGAGGCCCCAGTTTGTTCAGTTTTTGAATAATATGCAACACATACAACAAAATAGGCCTATATTAAATACTGTACATCATAAATTTTTGAAAATTATCAAGTAAATCCTGTAGTTCTATGTATGAAATTAAAAATGTTAACAGATAGCGCAAGAGCAAGTTTGTGCATGCTTTCTTTTTCATCAACTTGCTGCTTTTTGTTATTTAGCCAGCAAATCATAAAGTGAACTCAAGATGACATGAGAAAAGCAGAGTTTGTGTCGTGATGTGTTAGTGTCGACCATGGGCAGATAAAGGGAAACCAAATGCAGTAATGTGGCTGCTAAACTCAACACTTAAGCTCATCATGATATACTCTTTTCTTTTTGTTAAACAAAAATAGCATCAACATGTAAAATATACATTTTTATAATGTCTCTTTCATTTATGCTAAATAAAACCTTTTAAATGTCTGTGTCCTATTTGTCATTCAGTAGCCATACTGTAGCCTAATATAAGAAAAGAATGCCTAAGAATGCTTTGCTTCAAAACACTGTGGCTTGACTGAGTTCTCTACGCACGACATTTTGCAGTTTTAGTTCTTAAAGATAACAAACTGAAAACTTGATCTAAACAACTAACATTATCAATTATTAATACAGTGTTAGTGAAACAGATTTGGTTCCTTTTTACCCCCCAATCCACAAAATATTCCTTTCAATGCTCCTGATGGACTTTTCCCTGCACCCCGCCCCAAAATGCACCTTAATGGTCTCATTTGAATTAATTGGCACTTTAAAAAACAAGTTATATAAACAGTACCCTTAACATTACAGATATGAAATAAAAGGATATTTCAGACTCATCGCATAAAAGGCAGCCATGGGATTCAGGTGGCCGTTGTCTCTTGGTGACATTCTGGTAACACTGAAGCACAACAACCAATTTGCTGCTTTGAAATGTTTCCAGTATGTGGTGGTATTTTAGGTTAGCTGGATGTTGGGGAGGGCACAGCTAGCTAGTAGACATATAAGGCCTGCACTGAAGATGCTGTTGCAATGGCTTCTCCTCAACACAAAGTAACTCCATTTCTCCTCTTGACCCTGATTCATGACCTTCAACATGACATGACCTCCCAGGTTGAGCTTTTATCTTCAGAACACCCAGGTCATGGTAACATTAAATTAATTATTTAAAAAAAAACTAAAAGTAAAATGACTTCATGATGCAAAACCAGAGACTACAGCACTCATTAAGCAATTTTTCAAAGTTTGCTAAAAAACATAATTAAAAAAAAAAAGAAAAAAAGAAAAAAAAAAACAAGTAGACAGCTCAGAACAATGTTTTTTTGTACTTCCTGACCAAAACACATTCCACGCATTAAAATCTTTTTTTTTTTTTCCAAAAACAAAATTCAATTAAAGACATATAATAAGCATAAGCTTTTAAGTCTTTCAGCTTGTCTTTTATGTTTTTTTTCCTCCCTTGTTTTTTGTATCTTCCCTTTTTGATATCCCTCTAAGAGTCCATTTAGAGGATCTCACCTTGAGTTGAAAAGCAGAGAGCACAGTACAGGTGAGAAAAGAAAAAGGTCAGATCTACATACAATCACTTACAGGTCTGTGGGCACTGTTACAGTGCAGTGGGACTGACAAAGAGTCTTTAATGTGCAACAAACCTGCCAAAACAGTTTCAGGCTGATGCACCACAATGGCAGAAAAAAGTTTTCAGATCAACACACCAAAGTGGTGATTATACAGTGTCGTACTGTTGCACTGTCATGGTTGTTTCCAGACCAGTGCACCAGGATGGTGTCAGCGGATGTTTAGATGGAAAGTCTCGGGTCTGGTCAGGCCACAGTGTGGACACCATTTTGGAGATGTTTACACATTTAGAACCCCAGGTGATTGTGAAGAGAAAGTCAGTATGGACTCCCACATAGTGAAAAGGCAGAGTAAAATGTGGAATCTTCCAGAATTCACTGAGATGGGCCTTTGCAAAACTACAAGGGGCTTCTGAGTGTATTCCCAGGGCTACACAAACTAATAGTTATATATTTCTTCTTAAAATAACTCCCCCAGTCTTTGCTTAATAGTGTGAGCCCCTCTGAGTAGTTACATGGCTAAAGACACCATCAGTCCTCCACCAATGGCAGCCCTGGAGCTCACAGGAAGTGTTTCCTGTGGTAGGAGAAGTATAAACTCAACCCTCCAGCGCTGGGTTTAGAAAGAAATAGTCAGGTCACCCTTGATTTATGAGGCAGTCCCCATATCACACAACATAAACAATAGAAAAGATCCCCTTTCACACATATCCCCCAAAATAATCCCACAAACAATCACAAGAACAACAACAATAAAGCAAATATTCAAGCCCTGCCATCCCTCTTCCTTTTTGCACCTCACTGGCATGGTTTGCAGGGGGATAAGGAACACCCAAACAGATCTCCACCTCTTCCGTACTCTCCATGTCAAAAATGGAAACACCCAAGCAAAAACCGAAAAAACATAAAGATTCCTATGTACACGGATCTCTATCTTCTGACTTTTTAGCTCAGCTTATTTGTTCTATCATCCCACGGCTGACCCTTGCCTCCTCATCTCCACCCTTCGCTCTACCTCCTCTTCTCCCTCCTGAACCAACTGTATCCTCAGCAGCTCCTCATATAGAGGTGCCCCTGTCTGGATCGTTGCCGTATCCAAAGTTGGGTCCTGGACCTGTGGGCTGGTAGGGGATGGAGGACATTGTTTTGATGGGGCTGCGGAAGAAGCCCCCGTTGGGGGCCCTCTGCCTGAAAGGACCCACCCCGCCAGTCCGGTGGTCTTGCAGGCCGCTGCCGCTACCGAAACCAGCGGAAAACCCAGCAGCGGCTTTGGCAGAGAGGCTGCGGCTGAGGGTCTGGATCTGCTCAGGGATGAAGGTGGTGGTGGTGATGTGGGTGTTGCGGAAGTCGCTGATCTGCTCGAGTGCCTGGCGTGCAGCAGGCAGCGCATCCATGTCGAGGGGCGTTAAATCGACGGAAGAGGTGGAGAACTGCTTGTGGGGGCTTTCATCCTCGGTGCACAGGCTGTTAACCCGGCGGTGTAGGTGCTCCAGGTCGATCTCCTTATCGTCCTGCAGGTGGGGAGGGGCAAAGGAAGGAGAAGAGGAAGTGGCCATGGTAAATGGTTAAAGGAAAGAGAGGTTAATGGGAAGATAACCCGAAAATATGGTGGAATATAGGTGGAAAGGAAAAGGCGGATGATCCAGGGACAATATTCACAGATGGGATGGAAGAAAAAAGGATAATCAGGAAACAACAGAGAGATGATTATAAAGGGAGGATAGTGAGAGGAAGACGTAAGGAGAGTTGGATAAATTAAAGGAAAGGTGGGAAAGAAGTGAGGAAGGGTACGGCAAATAGAAGAGTAAGGAAATGAAGAGAACAGAGTGTGCATGCAGAGAGGATTTATTTTGAAGAACAGGAAGTGGATAAAGATGAGGTTTATTTGTATTCCGCAGCAGGGATGTCATCCATCCAACCAGAATAAATGGAAAATAAGAAAAGCAGTGAGAGCCAGAGGAGGACATCAGACAATACATATGATTAAATGATGAGGACAAGCATTTTGCCAAAAAATGTAATGCAATGGAAAATGAGATTTAGGTAATTTCCAGAGTGAAGCATTGGAGCAATAAAAATGAACAAAAAAAAGCAGTTAACAAATGTATGTGGTTACAGGTAAACATGATTATGACAGGAAGCAGGAAGGGTGAGAAGAGAGGAGGGAAAATGGAGGGAAGGATAAAGAAGCACACTCTGAGCTGTGGTCAGGATATTGAAAGAGAAACATATACACAATTCTGAAGGTCTAATAGGGAGTGGAATACACACTGAACACACCACCATCATGCTGTGTGCTCTGTGATTCCAGGGCTGTAAATCAATCTATTGTCTATACAAACAATAAAAAGTAAGACTTAAATCGAATATGATCACATTTTACTGCTGCGTTTGAATTGTGTTGTATTTAAGCCACCAAATCCACATTGAGATTGACATCTCTTTTTCAAGTGAATTTCTGGAATATTCTTACAGTTTATTCCTAATAAATGGAAACATAGGGGGCAGCTTATTCAACATAACAGCTTTAACAATCTTAACAACTCCAACTTAAGACGAGGCACACACATTTTTAACTTACACTATAACTTAACTTATGAGTAAAATGAAACTTATCACTGTAATCACATATAATAACTTATCCACATCGTCTAAAGAATGGTGACACTCAGTGGGAGGTGTTTCATGCTTTTCCTGTAGAAGGAAGGTTGGACAGTGGTGCAGAGGGTCTGAGTTTGCAATGACAGAGGTGAGGATACAGAGAAGTGAGGCCTAGGCACCAGGTGATATGAGGGTCTTTTTCTAAAACCTTTGACACACACCAAAGACAATGCGCTTTTCCATTTCTGTAAAAGGTAAGAAGAGTCACAGGGAGGTGTTGGAAAGTGCACAGTGTTTTTATGGATATATAGTTTGGGATTTGTGAAACAGGGGTTTTGTGAGGGAGGGGGTCACAATACCAGGGGGTATAAACAAACTTACTGACCGTGTCCTTTGGATCTGGGGGGTCTGGAGGGGGCTCTGGACCTACTTTGTGTAGCTCACGGGCTGAGGGGACCAACACTGGTGCCCCCTGGTTGCCATCTAAGGGAGGTACAGTGGGAGGTTGGGGAGGACGAGGGGACGCTATTGTTTGTCGTGACACTATCATACACACACTGAAGTTTGGAGGAAGGGGTTTCCAAAGGGTTGAGTTGGTGTCAGAAATATGAGAGAAGGTGAAAGAGAAGAGTGAATCACAAATGGTCAGTCTGCTGTCCGTGAAAGGAGATTTACGGGTCACTGTGAGGTACAGAGGCAGGGAGGAGGGGGTAATTTTGTGGGAGAAGAAAGGCGGGATCTGGGTGGCTTTTTCTAACGTCTTCCTTCCTTTGTAATTTCCTCACTTTTAAGGCTTATTGTAACATTACAGGAGAAAAGTCACACACTTTTAATCTATCTTAACAGACAGAAATATATCTAAAAAGTCTGAAATGTATCTAAATCTACAGCTCTGGTTTATTGTTTAATACAAAGGCTATTTTGTACAACAAAGCCAAGCTGACACCACGCTATGGTCTTCGGCTTTATTCTAAAATATAAGGTCTTACAAAAATCTCTGAGTTGCATAAAATAAACACTTAAATGCAGATGTAAACCTGCATGTATAGTTCAGCAGAGCAAGTAATTTTGACAAGCAGGTCAAAGATAGTGCTCTGGTTGCCTCTTGGTGGAGAGACATTGCCCTCTAATGGCAGAACGGCATCATTGCACACAGTCAGCTGGCAATATGCCAGTGTATATAAATGTTTTTCAAAGAGGTACTTTTGCTTCCAGCAGAGAGCTCAAGTATAACTTTGAACATCAAAGTTTGAACCCTGCTCTTGAATATCCATCTTTTTCCCTTCACACATTATAATCCATACAGCTTAACAGTTAAAACAACATCTGTCTGCAAGCATTACTAACCAATGATTCATTTTTATCCTCTATTGTATGTATAACCTTGGGGTGGGAGGTGAGGTGGTGAAGGTGGTCATTCTCATTTTGGGGGTCAGCTCAGAGGGGTTCGTGGGTTCGTAGGAGTGCTGCACAATCAGGGCACAGGGAATGTCGCAACATGCTGGGGGCTGGTAATGGGTGGCGGTGGGGGCAGTGGCGTTTCCGGTGTTGGGGTTCTGGTTCTGGGTCTGACCGCCCAGGGCAAGAGGGTGTTCGTTGGAGCTGTGAGGGCACGGATCGGCAGCTTGCCTGGCAGATGGGCCATCTGCCTGTGTCTGGTGTGAGTGTGTGATGTGCAGGTGTGTGTGTGTGTGCAGAGGGGACAGGAGGAGAGAGACAGAGAGAGTGTGATGGGAGGGAGGTGTGGAGTAATTCATAGCAATGTGTGTTTTGTGTTTGTGTGCATGCAAGTTGAGTGGGAAGATAAAAACAAGCCCAAATAAAAAAAGTAAATAAATAAAAAAGCCAAATACAGGCAGACACCCAGGCAGACAAACAGCAGACAGAGGAGGGATGAGTGACAGACAAGATCAGGCAGATGGGAGGATGGGTGAGCGGAGGAGAGAGAAGTCAATTGGAGAGACAGATGGGTGGGGGGTGAGCGAGAAGAAAGACATGGCAGTCAGTCAGCACACACAGTTAAGCAGGTCGTTCTGTGTTGTGTCCTCAGAGAGACATTCACACAGTCATTATATACCTGGAAAGGGGAGATGTTTAAATGGCATTTTGTATTGCTCTCTCCCTCTCTCCCCCTCGCCCGCTACACCCCTCAACACAGAGTACTTATCTACAGAAACAAAACAAAAAGGCAATATGAGAGCTTTGAGCCACAGGGACACAGATCATTATATAGAGTTAGAGTGAGTAGAGCAGCAATTCCCATCCAAACCACAAACTTTAAAAGGAAAGGGTCAGCTGTTTTAGGTGTACCAAACAAAAACGATACACAAGGAACAACTGCTCTTCTCAATCTAAACCTACATAGATTATGTGAAATATCAGACATGGTCAAAACCACAGATGCTATCATTTTGGAAGAGTTCTGACAGTGACAACGGAGTCTACGTTCCAGTATTAGCATTGGTAGCATTTCTGAATTTTAAAGTTGCTGTTGATTGCAATGACAGAACTCTTTCATGCAAACCTCCGGTGGAACATACAAAAGACCGAAGAGAGTAAAGCAATGCAGAAACCATGTTGTGACAGAAACAGTCCTTGGGAACTTGTCTGCAAAACCTGGATTTTGAAAATTTTGATTCATACTTTGATTTTAAATGTACCAGGGCACCAACCCAGAATGAGTTTGGATGCTGTTAGTGCAGTCGGGGTTGTAATACATGGAAGTCAACTTCTGTTCAAAAATATTGGTAGAATGCATGTTTCTGTATAACTAAAAGAAACACATCCAGGAAATAAGAACTGTAGTGCACTGCTGTTCATTATTTATCTTCTGTTTGAAGTAACAAGAATCCCAAGAGAGAAGGGATGACTTGCAGGTAGACTGTTATACAACCTTCTTTATACTTTGGGTGCATGTCCTCGTCAAATGTGCTCCATCACATTATACTCTTCATCATTTGTGACCCACTTTAGTCAGCTCTGTCAGAATGTGTGTATTTGTGTTTGTGAGAGAGTAAGCTTGGTATAAAAATCTTAGAAGCAAACTGTTTACATCGAGCAGCAGCGAGCTCACAGACAACAATGTCAGCCATTCCACAACACACAACACAGAGCCAGAGCACAAACAGACACATAGCTCACAGTCAAGAGCAGTTATCAAAGCATCACAGCATACAGTATGAATGTAAAGGCGTGTGCAGACATGTACAGTATGTGGTTATGCATGTTTTAGTACGTATAAGAAACACAGAGACACAAACACAGTCGAGAAGTATTGGACTTTGAAGAGTGGGTTGGGTTGTCAAGTATGCAGGAAGCTTGTGTGGTGGTTTTGGCCATTCAGTCTGATGAATGAATGAATTATCTAAGGGTTGCTCATCTGAAGTCCATCAAGTTTGTATGAGTCATTGAGAGTGAGGTTAAGGAGGAACATCAACTGAAAACCACCAGGGCTCATGAATCATGTCTCAAACAAAGTGAACAAATGTATATCTTGTTTAAATGGGTTTCATGGTATGGTATATGTAACACAAAGTTCAAGCATTCGTTATATTGAAACAAGCTGTATAAGATGGAGGAGGCAGGCTACAGTAGATATAAGGGGATGATGACATGTCTGCATGCATGTGAGGGTGTGAACTTATAAGTGTGTGGTGCTGTAAGAGTGGGGGGAAGTGTTTTGTGCTTTCTAAATAAGGGTGGGCCTTATGTTCATGTCACAGGATATATAATCCACATCACTTTTCATAACCATAAGTCAAAGATGCTTCCGAAAAGATAATCTCAAGGATTACACTGCATTAAAGGATCAGATCAAAGTGAGATTTAGATCATATCCCATGCAAATGTTCTTAGAAACACCATAGTATGAGAGATTTTCACAGGCTGGTTGAAAGAGTCTGTAATACCAACACACATTAATGGTGGAGGAACTTTGTGAATCACTGTGTGGTTGGTATTAGTTTTATATTCTTCACACGCTAACTTTGGATATGTCTTACTGAACAGTAACTCACTGCGTCGGAGTCGAGGCATTTGAAGCAGAGACTTCAAGCCAAGTCTGCACTCTGAATTCATACTCCCTGTGCCAGTCTGTTTTATGAAGCCAAAGTTTCTCAGCCCACTCATAAAAAACGGGTCACAAGGCTTCCCTGTTTTATGTGGAACTTGAAAAAACACGCAGGCAGCTGTTCGTCCTTTGCTTGATGAGATGCTCTCAAGTTGTGTTAACATTCAGCGTGACAGCGAGATGGAAAAAAGGAGTTCTTCATTTAAACCGACGTAGAGCGAGGCATCTACTGGAGTTAATTACAAGCTTTATGGTTTGCTTCACTTTATTAATTCAACTTAAGGAAGTTGGGTGACATTAAACACCCCAGACTTACTCCATTGGCCATGACTAAGGCCAAATTGCACTGAGTTTTCCCCAGTCTATAAAGTGCAACATATGCAATTTATCTCATTAGCCGCTTTGAAGTTGACTTAAATTTGTCTCCTCCGTTGAGTCAGGACATGCTGCAATGGTCCCAGCTTGACTCTGCTGCTCTCGTCTTAGCAGCCAACTTTGCAGCTGGTCGCCCATTTGGAAAAATTCTGCACAGATGGTGAAATGAGATCGGAGTGTGGTATTCCTGATTTTTCTTCATAGATTGAGATAGGGATATTTCTGGGAGAAACGGGGCATAAAAACCACATATAAAACTTTGATTGACATGGGATCTGGCTTTAACTTGTAGCAACACTAAAGCAAAGTAATGAGTCTGAAGGCTGTAAAGGAAATCATCTTCATCTCACTTGAAAGCAGAGTGAAGATGTTTCCATCAAAGATCAGTTAGACAGTGTTTAAACAGGGATAACTATGCACAGAACATCTCCCTTCCTCCTTGTTTCAATGTGAAAAAAATATGACAGTTTCTGTGTAGAGAGAGATTGAAAATAGAGAGCTTCTGAGATACAAGTTTAAATCCTGCCTACATTCTCACCCCCACACAACTTGAAACTCGCTGAGTGAGGTGGGCGTGCTTGTCGGACTGCTGGTTCCACAAAGTTACATAAACTGTCGGATACAACCTCCACAGTAGGGAAGGAGTAGGTGCACCGGGGGTGATTTTTGACTGATGATCCGACTACTCTTTGACTGAAGCTTACCGACCCTTTGAGGTTCAGTGGCCACTCAGAGCAAACCTTGACCAATACCAATGGCAATCAATAAGCCTTTCATTAGACGTCTGGGGTCAACTATCAAAAACAAGCACGGCTGACTGAGCCGACTGCATCTTCACCATGGAAGCACTGAAGGGCTGTTAGTTTGTACTAAACTTGGATATCCTGCTGATTTTGCTTCACAAAGAAACAAAACAAACTCAAACTATCACTTCAGTTTTGCTTTATAAAGAAAAGATGGACTCACACATTTTTATTATGAACTGGACTGCTATGAAACCACCAATCATCTTTTCCACCAAACACTGAGCTCTTAATACCTGGACCTTGAATGGGATCTACAAGCAGAATCAAAGACTATCAGCGTTTATATCCCTGCTGTCCATCCTCTTCTCTATTGCGTTTTACACTCCTGCGCTCAGTCAGGGGCTGATTCCATCCGCTGCTCTTTGCAGCTAATGAAGATGGCAGTAGGGGGGCGTGTGTGTTTATGTGTGTTGCAGCTGAATCACACTGTGCTTAACATGACTTTGGGTTGAGCTGAAGGTTTGGTGTCTTTGTGGCTGCTCGGTCGTGAACATGACTACTGTTCTGAATGACAGATTAAAGCTGGTAACTGAGCAGGGGGCTGGAGGTGGGAGGTACATGGTGTGTGTGCTGGCATGTGTGCCGAAGTGATGCCTGATCAAAAACAAAGGAAACAAAAGGGTGATGGCAGGCAGTTGGATGCTAATGTGTTGCTTTATATTATCAAGGGCTGGAGATTTTATATCTTAGTAGTTACTAAGACATATCAGATTTTCATTTCACAATTATTTCCAAAAAACTCATGATATGGATCGTATGGCTTTATTTAAGGTAAAACTAGAATCAGAATTGCCACTAGTCAAAATAGAAGAGAATTAGGACAAAAGTGTAGTGGCATGTGCTTCACAAACTTTAATACTGACTTAAACATCATCAATTTGTAATGATCGTTCTCTTTCAACATTATTTTTTATCCAAATCACCAGCCAGATGACAGATTCTTCTCATGCAAAGAAAAAAATCCACTGTCTTCTTCTGCACAGGATTGAGCATTACATTTTTTTCCCTATTCTCCACATGAGTGTGAAAATTTTGTTGGGCTAGAGCACCTCACTTTTATCTGTCATCTCCTCCAACAAGATTTAGAATGTGGAACAAGCCACTAACAGTCGTTAAGGCGAGTTCGTAAACTAGCTGGTCACCTAGATCTTTGATTCTGCTGCACCTGTTCATTGTTATCTATTTGGTGAGTGGCAAACAGCATAAAAAACATACTACTGTGATTCAATAAGTTTGACATGATTGTTGTGTGCAAGATTTAAAAACAATATAAAAGTTGTTTTTCTTTTTTTTTTTTCAAAAGTTATTGTTATTACATAATGACAACAGCCTACAAGTGAACATTTCAAGACTAAAGAATTCTTATTGATGAAAAAAACATGCAGAGATTGTTGACATTTTTTTTTGCTGGTTTTGAGTAACATTACTCTCTTTACAAGCACTGGAGAACTGTTTTATTTATCATGTAATTTGATGACTTACGAAAAATGTCAATTTTTGTTGGACTACAACTTTAAGGATGCACTGAAATCAAGAGTTATCCATAATTTGGCATTAGGAGCATGGCTGATTTGACAGGTAGGAGTCTGTTCAAACTGCCAGGTAGCAAAGTTATAGACTTAATTCCATCCCTTCACTGCTTTTGGCATCGAATGGAATTCATTTGAACTCAGAGTTTGAAATATGGCAATGGGAATGTTTGTGATCAGTGACATCTTTTGATAAAACCAATGGGTGTCAACACTGAGTCTAGGTCCACATTTTAAACAGTCTATGACTGAATAATACTAAGTTGTATCAAATACAACAGTGAGGGCAGTACTGGAGGCCAGTAACAATGTTGTATTGTTACATTGTATAGTCTTGTCGAATCACATGCCATCACATTGAAATAAAACCATAATAATCTATCCTTGTGGCAACTTTTTTTTTAAAGTGGGGCAATGTGGTTTCACTTCACTTGGCTTGAAATTCACTGACTGCTTTTTTATTATGAGAACCATGGACAGCAAATTCCCACAGAGGTATTCAATGTCTGTTTTGATAGAAACTTTAGGATCTTAACATGATCGGTGGTAGCATATAAATATAAATTCAACTTTGTTTACCCAAGAACTCAAATGGTGTAGTATAAAGTTATTGCAGTATAAAGGAAGCTAAATTAGGCTTAAGAATTTGAACTGCCTTTAAACGGCTGCTGAGCATTTTGCTTTAGCACATGGGAAATTGACTGAGATGGGATGAGTCTTTCAGTGACTTAATAGCTCCTGCTTGCGTATTCAGAGAAATCCCCTCATATCATCAGATGTTTTTTCCTTAAATGAACTCATCTTGTGAAGAGGAAAGGGGAATCTACATAGTGTTAGTCTAATCAAACAAGGAAACAAATCAATGAGCCAGAGGCCCTAATAAAAGGTGATAAAGAGAACAAATCATTTGGCTGTGTTGATCAGTTGGAGCAGATGCAGGTGGTGTATTTGGCCTGCAGTGAACAAAGCTGAGTGAAACTGCAAGTTGTTTAAATGAGGTTGTGAGCAGTTTGTCATCACAGACGATAAAGCATATTAGAAAGTGAATTCACAGACCACCTTATGACTGCAATAACACACTCATTTCAACTTGTTGTGGGATTCATTCATACGTCTCAATCTTTGTGTCAAACTGCATTACAGCCACTCAGTTGGCTTCATTACGATCGCTCAGAACCAGTAAATAATAACCTCCAAAAGTGAAAAATTATAGTGATGTAGAGGTGCAGTAATGTGTAACGACACAGGGATGTTTGACCAGGAGCTGCTCATTTAATCATTTGGAACCAGTAGTTCACAGAGATTTAATTTAGAAACTTTTCTCTAAATTACTTTCCAGATGATTGGTGTTATCGGCCCTTTTATCATGAAAAGTAACCTGATCTGACACTAAATCATCCTGGGCATAGTCGCAATTTCCATTTCCATCTTTTTGTCATCTTTTCTAATTTATTCTTGGTGGAACTTTAAATTAGCATGACACCAACGATTAAGGAGATGGAACAGGCTTCTATAGCTGGGTTTTGGTAGTTGGAGTCATGCAGAGATGTTCACTCAGACAGCAAGACTTTACCTCCATTAAAGCTCAGGTAGGTATCAAGGCATCCCTCTTAATGATGGATCACTAAAACATCTATCCCTGATTGAAAGTACACTGTTTTACATTTCTAAGCACTCGAAGATGAAAGATCAGTCATAATCCATAAGCAAACCTTATCCTGGGTTCATCAAGCCCCCTCTGGAAGGGAAAAGGCAATTTCTTGAAGCTGAAGTAATTTACCTGATGGCAAAAACATTTTCTGCTAAAATTAATCTGTGCTGCTTCATGCCTCAGTTTAATTTGTTACCAACACATAAATAATTGACTCTAAACCAAAAGAGAAAATATTATTTCACACGTAATTACATTTCTCTCAGTTCATCAGTGGCATGTTTTGCATACCAAATTTTCTACACTTTGCCCCAATTTCACAGTTTGGATTAAAGTTATTGAGTTGAACACTTGCTCCCTCTGTGTTTTGGTAAACATAGCAGTGGGCATGGGAGGTGGTAGTGGGAGATGATTTGGAAGTTAAATTCTTGTCTGATCCTTTTGGGATGAAACAGCCACTGGAATAGAGATGTTAGATGAAAGGCTGTTACTCTGTTTTAGAGGCTTGGACTTTTTGTAATTAAAATGCATTCATAAAAAAGCAAACACACATGCTGTCATTCAGAGTTTCCTTTGAAGATGTTACCTTTCTTCTTTACGGAGGAGAGAACAGAACAGTCAGCAGGGTTTCTACTAAAAAGAGGATGTTGCCAGAGTCACTTTGATTGCCTCAAACGATATCCCTGCTGAGGTGATCAACCGCACAAAGGCTGATTGGATATTTCACAGGAGGCTGATGCTAATTTGTGAGGTGGGGTGTTGCCGCTCTTTTGGAGAGAATGCTGGTATAAATATATTCACGTCTAATACTGTGAGTCAGTGTTTGGTCAAGGTATGCTGTAGCTCTTCCAACAGACCCTCGGGCTGTTTTTGCATTTTGATTTGAAGGTGCTACAGTCCTCTTTCCTCCACTACAGAAAAATAGGTGTTGGATTACCCTGTTGACACTGGGACTTTTGCCTGTTTTTAAATTAGAAGAATAAAAAAAACAAATTCAATAGAGCAGTTACTAATAGCAGTCTATAACGCTCCGTATATGAGTGCACAATGTGAGAATGCCCATCATGAAGCTTACAGCAAAGTTTAGGTTGGATATTCACTGTCAGTTCTTTAGATCTGCTGATGGTTTATATGTGAATATGTAGGAATTCTCTGAATGTCTCATAATTGAACAGTATACAAAGATTTATGTTTAATAACCTGACGTGGCGTGGTCCCACACAGTATATGAGAACACTGTTTGACTTTCCTTCACACTCACACATTTGTCTGTGAGGAAACACCGAAGTATCAGTGCCAGCTATATCACAGGAGATTTAATATAGCACCTCTGGGAATCTTTTGACACAATATGCGAAGGCTTAGTAACAAAAACATCCTGTGCTATTAAGTTGTGTAGTACTGCTGATGTTGCTTGTGTGCAAATTAAGTTCAGAGGAAGCGGCATTGTGAGCACGGAAGGTTTTCTAAGGTATCAGACGCTGGCAGTGTCACTGTTGTTCAGAGACTCTGCTCACGTCTCTCTCTCCAAAGCATTCTGACTAGACTTTGGAGGAACAAGTCTGCACCCGCTTCCCCTTGGCTAGACCTGAAACTAAACCCATCATCCATCCTGGCATCAGTGTTTCACCATTGTTTATCCCTTTCCTTCTATCTTTCTTTCTTGGATCTGTTGTGAGCCCTGTACCTCTCTGTACCTCCCGCTAGTCACTCATCCCTCCTCATACCTCCTTGGAGGGGACCCTGGATCCCTTCCTTCTCGACCACCAGCTTTCCACCATGGCAATGAGGCAGGCGAGCACCACCCCGGCTGCAAGGACACAGAAAACGCCTGCGAAGCTGTGGATGTCCAGGGCGTTGCCTCGTTGTCTTGTCTGAACTGAGCTGTAGAGATCACAGGGGCTGTCCTTTGGCCACCACTTTAATTTCAGTATGTCCATGTCCCCGTTCTGCTGGAGCTCCAGGATTCTGGGAAAGAGGCAGGAAACACAGATATGTGAGCAGAAAGTTACAAATGATCAGTAGTATCAGAGTTTTTGGCTTGTTCTTCTATTACTTTAGGTTAGAAGTAAGAAAAAACAATCTGTTGCACGAATATCAATGAATGAGAAAATAGCACTTTTTAGAAGAGAAAGGCAACTTGATCAGTAACCCGCAGAGTTTAGGGGTTTAATAATTGATGTCTGAGCGCTTTTGCAATGATCAGAGAGTCAAAACCCACCAAAACAACTGTGAAGAATCATGTGCATAAAACCTGAGAGGACTGCAGCTTTTTGCTGCAGTTGCTATGCCCCCTCTTTCCCATTTGAGGGCAGTGTTTGCCAGAGAAACTCCTCCCTGATGCCTGACAACCATATTGGGCTGTCAAACTCATTATGGGTAACATTAATATGTTTTGCAGCATAGCGCAAGTACACTGCCACAATGTCATTATGCAGCCTAGCTTTAGAGTCCCACGATTGATGGCTTCAGAGAGGATACAGCTCAGAGGTTGATGGGGTCCCTCTGTTAGCCTTCAGCTTATTATTTAACTGGGTCGTTCGTTTTGGTTTGGAGGAGGGCTGCACACACGCAGACAGACAGGCATACAGAAGGGTGCTGTTAGCACCCGGCTTGATATTTAACAGGCGGTGTGGAAGGGAGGAGAAAGGGCACGGGGGAAGAAAAGACAAGGGGAGACAGCCTTAAAGAAAAGTGTGTGTCTGTATTTTTATACTTAAACCTCCCTTCCAGGCGAAGGTTGAAGATAGTAGAAAAAACACATCAGACTGACATAATTTGACTGCATGCATGTCCAAGCAAACATAACCAAGATTTGTATGTCTATACGTAGAGACAGATGTTTGCAATTATGCGCAGAGCTTCCTGGGGCCAATGCCTCACTGCAATTTCAATGACAGCATGCTGACATGAATGACAGTGCCCATCCCTCATCTTCAGTTTTGCTCATGCGGAATCTGCAAAATGGACCGAAATCAATCAAGAAATGCAAATGAGCCGAGTAGACGGTTTACATAATTAATCTGATCCACAATAGCCAGAAAAACATGGCTCATTTTGATGTAGATCAAGCAAACAAGCTTAACACGTTGCTGTACAAGAACGCTACTTTTATTTAGGGAGCATTTCTGAACACTTTCTGTTGGGGCTTTGGAGACTGCAGGGTTCAAACGCCTGTTTTATTGGAAAGACTCGGACAGAATGGAAACGATCACAAGGAAAGAGAGACAGAAAAACTAATTTGAACAGCAAATCCACAAACAGTCGTTCTAATAAGACTCCATGTCCACTAACTGTGGGCTTGATTGTGGGATTGTCTGGCTCAGATCAGTGCAGATTATCGCCAAGATTAGATAAGACTTTGTGTGGATGATACACAATATTGACAGAAAACAAATGAAATCAAACTGATTTACAACATTGCTGGAATAAAGGCAGCGCTGGCCTAGTTGTATGCCCTGGTTATTTATTTTTTTTCCACTGGCATGAAGCAGACGTAGTCAGAACATGAAGAAATCCCTCCTCACACACCAATGCTGCTTCTATGTCTTTGTAGTAGAGCTGTGGGCACTGCTCCATTTTCTTTCAAACAAGTTACTTTTTGGACTGTGTTATTATACCGTCTGTCACTGCTGCCCCACAAATCGCTTCATGCTTGACCACCCTTAGCACCTTTTCCTGAGCAACATTAGATTGCTGATTGCTGGAGGAGAAAAGACACTAACTACCTGTTAACACACTGTTGCATGCAGCACACACTTGCTCTGATCTGAACCTGTGTTTAATTGAGACCAAAACAGCTCACTTTCTGAAGATGCTGTCACAGAAAAATTAAAGTTAAAACAAGCTTTTCTCCCTCCCAGAGAAGTGTGGTGCCTTTCATACAGAGCTGACCTTTTTCTCTGTCACTTTGACAACAGATGCTCCACACGCACACATTCACAATCACAAACAAGCCGGCAGCCTGGCAGGCGGCTTCAGAGAAAGACATATTACATGAAGGCTAATGAGATGGGAATAAGCTTCCCCACCTTTCAAAGACGCCAAACCATGTTTTGTCAAAAATTCTTCTGATTTCTTGTTTGGAGTTGGGCCAGCGTCTAAAGATTTCTTGTCTGAGTTGATGTCTTTTCATGACTATCAGAAGAATGAGGCTCACTTAATGTCTGGAGCTGCCGTCTGTTCTCTCCGCTCCTGAGTTGGCTGTTCTTTCGTGTCGGAAATGTCATCTCGTGCTGGTTTTTGTGTGGCACTTAAAGCAATCAGAAGCGGTATTTTGTTGTTTCTTCTGCTTTAACACCTGTGAACACAATCTCTGTGCTCTGTAAATGCCTCTGTGACAAAAATTGTACAAAAGATGTTTACTGCTGACCTTTGAGGGATGGCAAATAAACAGTGGGAAAGGTAATAAACATTTCTTTGCTTACTGACTATAAAAGTGATGCCACTTGGGAATTAGAATCAAATAGAAAAACCCACTTTATTTGAGAGTTGAGCTGACTGGCTGCATCTTTAAAGCACAAAATCAATTTTCAATTTTGTTTTGAAAAATTAATTCTAAGACTCGCTTAATGCCAGATTTCTCCTCTCTAGTTCTTGACAATCAAAAGGATGCCAGATGAAACAACAAAGAATAGCTAAAAGGCTTACTCTCAAACTTGATCAAAGATCAAACAGATCAAAACAAAAGGAGAAAAAAAAACATCTCAAAAAGAGTCTTTGATCATAGGAATTAGGATATGACTGAGCTGTATGTAACTTTGATGGAGGACGGAGCAGAACAGATTTGAAATTCAGGACAGAGTGCTTCCTCTCTCGCCTCTATTACGACCCTGTCTGCCCATGGAGCTCATCATCTATCATTCTGTACTAATTGGTCTATCAGAGTTATGCAAAAGCTGGTTCCCAGATAGACCCTTGAATCAAACGCTAATACTGACAGACACTCGCAAGAAACACATACACGTACACACACATAATAGCTGCATTCACATCTACCTTACATTTATCTCATCTAGGTTAAGCTGCTTTAATCCTGTGCACAAACAGACTAAAAAAACACTGATCTGAATTTGTTATAGTGGAGATGATGCTGGGAAGAGGATAGAAATGATGGCGAGGCTGCTAATATTACGTGATGCTAGCTGCTGTGTTGTTTTTCTAACGTCAACACAGGAGAAGCCGCCTCAGTTTGGACAGATGGTGCAAATCAAACGTGAAGAGGAAGATGTTTACATGCAGCACAACAGGGGCCTTCGCAGTACGACAGCAATATACACGTACTAACTCATTAAAGTTATACAAGCTTGTCTGTGTAATTCTTATTTTTATGCTTTAATGTATCAGCTGAGTGAGCTTGATCACCTAGCAGATTATCATATTATAAGTGTTCTCAGGAAGGCTCCATACATGTAGGATCTGAAGGAAATAGCCTTGAAGAGATATTTGTTCACCAAGAGGAACCAAAAGTTTGTGAAATGATCATTTTAAACAATCAATCTATCTCCATCCCCTGCTTGGCAGGAAGGATCCAAAGGACACTGAGAGCTTCCTGAAAAAACACAGGTTGAGTCAAAGGTTTCTTGCGGTACACTCTGTCTGGATCTCTTATTTGTCTGGCGCTATCTTATCCAAAGATAAATCTTGTCTCTCAGAAACACATGCTCTTCAAAGATAAATATCTCTGTGCACAAACACGAGTAGTAACAGCTCAAAATATGGGAGCATGCACCAGCAGTGAAGGCCTGTTTACTCTTTAAAAAATACACTGCAAGTCTCAATGCACAGTGTGCTCTGAAACAGTGACAAAGTGACATAATGAGTGCTAGGAGAAGCTAATTAAAGCGGCGAGTGTCATAGATTTCACGTCCCTATGAAAGATCCACTACATTACTTCGAGTTTGATAGAGTTCATGATGAAGCAAGTGAGAGATCTGACATCTAATTTATTTTCACGCAGCAGTGTGTGCTTCCCTGCACAGTTTCCTGCACTTTTTTCAGTCTTAATTTCAGTCTGAATCCGAAGAATATCAAACCAAGATGTGTTGCATGTTTTTTTTTTTTTCACCTTCCTTCGGGAGCTGTAAGTGTTTTTTGCTCCAGGCATCGTCAGTCAGCACTCTGCTGCCTGAGGTATCTGGAAATAGATCACTTTAATCACTAAAAATAGCCTCTGACATACATCAGAGCAGTCTGTGGATAAAGAATGATTAGTGTCATGTCCTGCATTATATCACAGAGGTTGCTGTATTACTGTGGACATAAAAATAACATGCAATTAAATAACTGTAATGCACAGATGACGGTTTCAGTGAAAAAGCCAGCATGTAGCAAAGTATGGGTGATAGGTTAGGTAAGAGGTATTCGCAGAACAAGTGTCCTTTCTGTCCATCGGGCTGTTACAGCCATTTCTGTGAAAGGTAGCTTACTTATAAGGTTAACCCGCTTTACCTGCCAGGCCCTGCAGTACATGAAGTTAGAGTGATGTAGTGTCACACAGCAGGTCTAAAGTAGAGACAACTGACCTGACAGCTCCCCAAAAGTGAAGCCAAAACATTAAGAGATCTACCCAGCAGCTGGCCACAGTACAGGTTATACCTTTCGCCACAAATCATGAGATATAAAACTGATATTAATCAAGAGACAGCTGCTATTGGTAAAGACCTTCTCCTGCACATTTTTTAATGACCAAAAGTCACCAGGAAACTTATCTGGTAATCACGTGTTTGCCTTTGCCACAGTGTGTGACTGCATTACATGGTAAGAGTGTCTATTTGTGTCTGTGAAACAGCTATATGCATACTCACTGTGTGTAAAGAGTTATCGCCTTTCTTTAAAGAGGAGGTATTGTGCTATTTTTTTTAGGCTTTTTTCTTTCCCTCTGGTACTCCCTAGTTTGCTTTACATCTCCAAAACATATATTTTCCTTACACTTGTGCTTTAAAAGGCCATTATTATTTCAGCCTCTGCCTGAAAGACTTCGTTTTAGCAGCTGTCTCTTTAAGACACCGTGCTCCAAAAACTGCCCCTCCCTCTGATAGGCCAGCCCTCTGGAAGCATGTCTGGGCAGAGCTGTGGGCAGGTAGACTTTGGTGTTTAAGGCCCATCCCTTGAATGTGTCATGAATCAGTTAGGAGATCCTTATGTGATGAGCTTATCATTTCAGCAAGTCTCCAGATGATCATGTGGAGATCTTGTGCTATTTTTAGAACGGACCATTTGAGCAGGTTACAGTCAAATTCAAGGATTTCTACAATATATGAATATGTAATGGTTTGAAAACTTGTATAATTTTAGTAAAGACATCCAGCATCGATATGTTTGCATTGTCATGCATTAACGTTTAAAATGTGGAGAAGCATGATACCCCCTCTTTAAGATCACTGATTTTAACTGGGGACATCTGTGATGACTCTAACACTCCCACTGGCTGTTAAAGTAAATGAGCAAAGAATTGCCCATGTGGTTGCACTGCTGTGTACGTGGCATGTGTGTGTGTATCTGAGTATGTGTGCGTGCTTTTTCTCTGCCTCTCTGTTTTCTCTGCAGTGGCCGCTACTGTGTGGACTAGATGTTACCATAGCAACTCTACGGAAGTAGCCTTGATGGTGGAATGATCGCACATTATTAGTTGACTCAAGCTGAAAAAAAAAGAAAAAAATGACAGGGTGATCTGGGAAAAGGACAATGACTGAATGAGGAATGGAAGATGTGACAGATGAAGGAATACTGCTGGGGTGGCGGTGGGGGTGGGGGAGTAACAACATAGTTAAAACTAACAATATAAATAATAATACACTTATCAAGCAGAGCAAGCAAGAACTCACCTAAAAGGAACATGGAGCATAGCATAAAGATACAGACATGAACAAATTATGGTGTTTGGATTGATGTGTCTGCCTTTAAACGGAGAAACACCCAGTTGTGCTTTTTGCACAAGCATGTGTAAGACTTCAACCAACTGGAGTTTTAGACCTTCAAAATAAGAGTTTCAATTAAGGTGAAAAATATAATTTGGTTTTAGAAAAGATGAGGGCTGATACGTTTGCTGGCAAGTGGGTCTGAAGGTTAAGGTGGTAAAGAAAAAGGGGCTAGAAAATCTCTCCTGTCACCAGTTATTGTTGAGTCACCAAACATAAGGTCCTAGTCAAGTTCTCACAATCATTATCATCATGTATCACAAGGAGAGTGGCTGTTTGATTTTAGACTGTTCACTGTCTGGACCTAAAATGACTGTGTGGGACATTTTGGATGTGAAGTTAAAAATATTTTATTAGCAGTATATTATAATAGAATCCTGTCAGTGTATCTAAAGGGTTATATCATCAGTGAAGTCACCATGCTGTTCCGTGTTGTGCGGATGCACTCATCAACCTGATCACTACAGGTGTACAACAAAATCAACAACACCTGCAGCCCAACTGTTACTATATAGAATTTCAGCTCACTAGAATCTTGGACCCAATCAGTCAGACTTGAGTCTGTGTCCGAGACCTAAGCTCTACAATGCCTGTCACAAAGGGTCCTCGCAAGTATACACGAGATGTCAGATGCACAAATGTAGAATCAAGAGTGTTCAAGAAAATTTACAGCTTTTCTTTTCCCTAAAAGTAGACATTATTAGGTGTTTTTAAAACCTTTCCAAGCTTTTACATTTCTTTAAAGACTATTAAACTGTGGCATGATTTCAAAACAAACAGCAAAGCATCATGTTAATTCATGAAAAACAAGGACTAACTGTACGTATCTTGTATCACCTCAAAGGGTTTTTAGGATTTCATTTGACTTCACTTGACGACAGCATCTATTTGTAACAGGTTTAATGAGCAGCCCCTAATGTTATAAATGATATCCCTACTGGAGTGAAAATGGACTGTTAAGAGATTTCACACTGTGTTGCTGCACCACTGCGGGTGTATGGGGATCTAACTCAAACAGATGACAGGCTGCTCCAAACTGAGACTCCAAAGTGAGTTTTGAAAGCCTGTTATCTCAGCACCTGGCAAACAGATCGCAGAGCCATTGGTATTGAGCAGCTTCCTTATCAGCCCTCTTCGAGATGTATTATGGCTATTTTCTGCTATATGGGACCATAAAAATCTCACTTATTGTGCTTTTAAATGCTCTCTAACTCCACAAATTGTGTAGATTCTGCATTCCTCTTCCTGCCTGTCCATAAGACCTCAGTAAACTCAGGTTATGACTTGTGCTGCGGGTGTTTTACTGCAGCTGCAGCCAGTTAAAATGCAGAGGGGTGTGGGTCAGATGCCAATCACAATCTTTAACCTATGTCTCGATAAAAGACTGGATGAGCTGTCTTCACCTCCTGTAGAAAGTCCCCTGTGAGGGGCACTGACATCTTCGTAGCAATATTTGTCTGTATCATGTAACTTCAAGTAACCAATTATTTTGGCACTGCTGATTTCATTTTAAATAGTAGATTATGAACAGGCAAATACGAGGGAGGGCTGAAAAGTTTGTAGCCTGACTAGGAAGGAGTTATGCCATAGCGATGCAACTTGGCATGCATTAAATTCAACATTTTCTGACACTTGTGGCATGGTTTATTTTCAGATCATCTGACTCTGATGTAGCGTTTAAAGACTTTGAAAAGTAGTACAAGAGACATTTGTAAATATGGGTAAAATTTGGCACAATGGTGTTATCAAATATCTGCAGGTAAAGGGGTTAACACTAGTGATGGACCAATATGGATTTTTCAAGGCCAATACCGATTAATTGTAGCCAAGGAGTTCGATAACCGATACTTATGCGCAATTATTAAATATTGGTGTCAAAATTTTGAATAACACAAACTCCACTTAACTTCATTTAAATACCTTTAAGCACAAGTTTATTAAAAAGCTCCCAGGCTTAGCAGCATGTTTTATAAAGTTAAATGAAAACTTAAAAAAAAAATAGCTAAAGTTTTCTACAGTAAACAAAGTTTTCCAAAATTTCATTGTAACTGAAATAACTGTAATAACTGCACTGCTGATTGGCTGTTTCCCAAGCCATGGCTGTGCTTGTAACCAATCAGGTGGTACTGTGCGGGGGACTGAGTAGTGACTGCAGACAGCGGAGCGGCTGCATCAGAGCCGCAACAACACAGTTTTAAATTTGTTTTTTATCAGTTGGATTAAGAAAAAGGCTGATGCCGATATGCCTCAAAATACCAAATATCGGCTCGGCCGATAGTCAGTCTATCCCTAGTTAACACAAGGACATTCACGCAGACATGGTAGCTACATTAGGGGATGACGCTCCAGTTTTATCCACTGTGAAAAAGTGGGCAACTGAATTTATAAGGGGTAGGGCCTTAATGAGAGCCTCAAAGATGACCCAAGGTCCAGACGTCCCGCCAAGGCAACAACCCAAGAAAACATCAACCGTGTTGAAAAATAAAACATGCCATAAATGTCAGAAAATATTGAATTTAATGCATGCCAAGTTTCATCACTATGGCATGACTCCTTCTTCGTCAGGCTTTGAACTGTTCAGCCCTCCCTCGTAATTTCACTATCACTTAAAAAGCTACTCACAGGGCCTTTAAAAACAACCACACTCAACCTAAGCGCTGTGTAGGTTAAACACAATAGGTAAAACTTTGTCACAAAAGACAGTATAAGAAAATACAACTAACACAAAAGATTAGATATGTTAAACAGAGCAAATATAATGGCAACAGGATCCCACACTTATTATTAATGGTAAAAAATGGACTTGAGCTTATAAAGCGCTTTTCTAGTCATGGACTACTCAAAGCTGCTTTACACCACAGGTCACACTTACCCATCCACACTCATTCGCGCTCACATTCACTCACTGATGGATCCAATTTTTACTATGTTAGCTATCCATCAGTATGTCTAACACAGTCACGCCCTTTCATACCCATTCACACACCACTGACGCAGCAGTGGGAGCAACTTGGGGTTAAGTCTCTTTATTATTATTATTATTATTATTATTATTATTATTATTATTATTATTATTATTATTATTATTAATTTGTGAAACACTTTTCATCACCAGATCTCAAAGCACTACAGAGTTAAACAGGGCTAATAAGTATCAATGGCAAATAAATGTGTTTAAAGCAACAGTTTAAAACTATCAAGGGTCTGAGCAGCTCTGAAACTTAAAAAAAAAAAGACCGGTCCACAGTGTGCCCACAGCCACCACGAAAGCTCTGTCACCCCTAGTTTTGAGCCTGAATCAGGGGAGGTCTAAAAGCATCTGGTGTTTTGACCTCAGTGCTCCTGCTGGAGCATTAGTTCAAACACTCAGACAGGTAAGACCATGCTGGCACATGTATACTTTTAAAAACCAGCATAACAATCTCAATCTGAAACTCAGAGGAAGCCAAACAAGCTACAACGTAGAAGTAAGTATAACCTTTAAAGTAGCGTTGACCGATAGTCATATAAATAAAAAGAGTGTAAATGAGATGTGATAGGAAATTGCCATCGGTTCATGATTTACTCTATGAAAGGTCTTGCCAGAGAGACAGTCTCTTATTGTTAAACAGTGCTGTGTGCAGGGACAGTGTATCATCACGGCACACACTGCTGTTTAAGGGAGAATGTACTATATGTCAGGGTAGAAATATGTTTTACTCCTCCCACACAATTTTAGGCTGGAGACAGAGAAAAGTGGAAGATGCAATGGGGTTAGAGGCTAGAGAAGGAACACAAAGACAGCGAGAAGAGGTGTGAGTGGGTTTAAGAATAAGAGAAAATGGAAAAATTGAGTGAAAAAAGCAGGCTGGTCAGGATGGATGGATGACTGACAGGAGACTCATTCAGCTGAGGAAAGAAGAGCTCAGGTCAGAAAGCAGAAGAGACAGGAGGGAAGAGATCTGCCGTAAAAGACAAAAAGGATGAGATGCGTGAGCAGAGGGATGAGAATACGATGAAAGGAGAGCTGAGAGACAGGGGTGCTCTGCTCAAATGAGTTGGAGTTTTGTTGCACTGAGATGACTTCTTGGTTGTCAGCTCCTTAAATGAGGAGAGCACTGGATTGACAGCTCCGTTGCTTGTTTTACACAAAGCATGCAAGATCAGCGGTCTCTGGCTATCTCACTTTTGTTGGCCTCGCTGGAAAACATGATGGAAAATAAGAAATCTTCATGAAACAAAAAAAGGTTTTCACAGAATTTTCCCTGTGGTTTTCATGACTGGAAGGTCAAAATGGTTGAAATTGTTGCAGTGAGACAAAACAAAGTGAAGAAAAGATGTGTGAATGTGCAATAAGATGTGTTCTGTGAAAAAGACATTTTCAAAGATAGCTGCAGGAATTAAAAAGACAACCTCTGAGGTGTCCTTTGTTGCTTAATCACTATAAGTTAAAGGTCTGCTGATTCTTATATTGAGATGAAAGGCAATCAATAAAACATGGACTGTTATATTTGCTACTTGACCTGTGAGCCAAACCTGAAAAAGATCTGCCACGAAGAGGAACCAGATCAGCTACAAACCGACCCCAGCTGCATCCTTTTAGTTTTCAGTCCAAATCAGTTTAATGCGTTTGCAAGCACTGACTGAGTCTCAGTGAGAAGCACACTCTCAGAGGCATTGATCCAGTCAGTGAAGTGCACCTGTGACTGATTCTTCCCATCTCAGTGAAAAAAAATAAAAATAAACTGAGACTGAGGCATACTGACTCACAGCCACACATCGACACTGCATCTGAAAGGTCTGTTTATTCAACAACAGCCTCCAGGTGTTCAAAAATATCACTCCAAAAGTAGTGGGGCATATTTCAGTTTGTACCAACTATAAAAAGCACTGAGCGGCGAAGTCCCTCCAGTGACCTTCCCAGCCGTTCACTCGATACATTCACTGCCTCGTTTCGGCAGCAGAGAGAAAACGCTGGCCTCTATCTCACAGCCACAGTGTGCACAACCTGGCTGGACACTGAGGAAATTTGCTGGTTTTTCTAAAGCTGTGTGCACAT
Organism: Halichoeres trimaculatus; assembly: GCF_033239565.1. Lineage (NCBI taxonomy): Eukaryota > Metazoa > Chordata > Actinopteri > Labriformes > Labridae > Halichoeres > Halichoeres trimaculatus. The sequence continues at coordinate 15,277,982 of NW_027437183.1, forward strand.
TAAAGGGGAACGGGCAGGATTTTAACTGCAAACACATGCTGTTGAACCTACTTGGCATCCTGATATTTTGGTGGTCTCAGTGCAAGTTCTAGCTGTAGAAAATAACAGAATTTAAGAACTACAATAAATGCCTCTTCACCATGATAACTTTTTTTTGAACTACAGGTAATACAATCAAAAAGAAGTTAATTTCTTATTTTACATGTTCTTTGGGTGTCAAAATGTGGGCTTTCTGACTCTACAGCAAGCTTTGGGGGCTTGTTTCAAAGGTTAAAAAGGTTTGGTGTTGTCCTTTGTTGTTCTTTCTCTTTGCATTCAGGTCAATAATGTGCAGTTTTAGCTTATCGTTGCCTTTTATGGGTTCACCTTCTCACAGTAGTTTGAAATCCTGCTTACTACTGGGACAGTAGGTAAGCTCAGCTTATATTGACATTGATATTTGTGAGGTATGGACACAGTACCTGCAAATGTTAGATGTTGCTAAAGCAGGAAGAAATGCCTCCACCCTGTATCTGTGCTTTTAACAATTAACATGTCTGCTAACATCAATTTAACCTCTGTGGTCTGTGCTGAAATCTTTGCATGCTTGTCACTGCCAGGTCTGACATATATCCTACACAGTTCCTATTAACAAGCTTTTAATTGTTATCAATGTTAAAAATCAGGAGAAAATCAGGTGAAGTACCCAGCAGGGGATACAGCAGGGGAACAGGTTAAAAAGCAGCAAACTCCTGCAAAAATAAGGAGTTTTGGGGGTTATAGGACACTACTTTAATTCTCCTTACTATAAACCCTCTTGACACACAACATGTTAACCATATGGCTTTAAACTGTTTACCAATGAATATTTCCCACAGGAAAAAAAAAAGATATATATATATATACATATATACACACACAAACTATTTTACTCAAGGATGACTGAAGAGGGTGCTTACGCAGCTATCCTTTTAAGAACTTATTCTAGGGAAAACAAATGTTGTATTTAGTCAAAGTTGCAGCGGTTCAGTTTTTCCTCTTTAAAATGACACAGATTGTTCAGATAAGTTATATCAGCAGCCCAAAACAGAAATAAACAAAGGAAACAACGTTATACTGGAATCTGATCCTAAAATAAAACTTGTGGATATTACCTCAGCCAATAAAATGACCAAGTTACGACACATACAAACCCCATGATTTTGTCGGTAAGCAGCTAATTTGTCACTCAAAATATCAGTGCACAGACTTGAGGCAAAGCAAACTCCCTTTCCAGGCTCCATCAAGTTCAGCAAACACAAGTAAGTCAGAGCAGACTCTGACTAAACTTGGTGCGTATAGTACCAACCAATACTTTGGGAAGCCCAGAAACTAAATGAGCTAGCTTTAAAGGAAGCTCTACCCACATGTGTACCATTGCTAGGAGGCTAACACAACCTACACTGTTCAAGAGGCATCGATAATAAGTACACCAAGAAAACACATACTGGATACAATAAGCACAAGGCGAGAAAATGACATGTTATAAGTCAAAAATGTTTAAACACAACATGCGTTCTGTGAAGCAACACCTTGCCCTTTTAATTAACTATGTGTTACTGTGTTATGACTCAAGGAATAAGGTAACAGAGGTCATTTACCCATGAGCCCTAGGTCCCACAAGTAAAGTTTCCAAAGCTTAATCATTCCAATTAGCACTCCCAGGGTTCAATGTCATACACTTTGTCAACAAAGTTTTCAATTAAACATCATTAAGCAACAGTGTGGGGGTGAACTGGAACAGATTATCAAGCTGAACTACGATAAACAACACACAGAAGTCACACAGTCATTAACCATCATTAACACATCGCTGAAGAGAGAGACAGAAAGAGAGGAGGGAGAGAAGGGAGGGCATCCCCATCATTAATAATGATTAATGGACATTTAATGAATGCACTAAGTGTGTGGGCTGGGTTTTGCTGGTATAGATTGGTGGGGGTGTGACAGTTTCTGAGAGAGCATTAGATTGACACCTGACAGTTAATACTTTTGTGACATCTGGAACAAAGTCACTGTTGGAAAAACACCAAAACATTGATGCTCAAAAGTATGAAAATCCACTTTTTTACGGTCCCCATATGGCAGATTAAACTTTGATAGTGGCCTGATGGGAAGGGAAACATCATAGAATTTAAATGAGGGTGCCCTTGGGAAAATGTAGCAGAGTCATATTTCATATTTTATAGTTCATTGTGTTTTTTTTATCACCCAGATTTAGTTGAATCTGATAACTGAGTGTATACAATAGTTTATTCCAAAACTGCATAGAAAATGGTGTGTTGTTACTTTTAGATGATCTGTGTCTCACTTCAGTGCTTGCTCTTTGTTATTTATTAGACCTTGTCTCTTGTTTTTTTTTTTTTCTCTTTCTACAATAGGATGCGCAAGGACTGGGAGTTGATTGTTGTGCAACAGTTCCAAAGAAAGGGAACTAAAAAGTAAGACAGGGGTGTCAAACTCATTTTCACTGAGAGCCACATCAGCATAGTAGTTGCCCTGAAAGGGCCAGATGTAACTTTAGGACAGTAAAATAATGTAGCTAAATGTAACTAAATATAATGTAAAATAAATGCAACTACCGTTTCAAAAATGCACAAACTGAAAAAAAATTGCAGCTCGAGCAATTTCTTCAGCCACAAGAAAGCTAGCTTTCACTACCGCGTTGTTTTTAGTTGTGGCTCTCTTTAACACATCTTATCACATTTTCCTTGAAGGCTCACTTTGACGTACTTAGTTCTGTGTTTGGTGTGATATACCGATGTAGATTGTACTCTGACAACCGCCACGACCTCATTACACAAAATACATACTTGTTTTTCTAATTGAAGCACAGACATATATTCACCTTCCCATTTTTCATGAAACAGCCTTCCATCTGCATCAACTTTTCTCTTCCTGGACATTTTTGGGATCGTTGTTTTATTTCTCAATTTTTCTTAATGCCACTAATTCAGAAAATGGCACTGATGTGAAAGGCTGCAATTTAGTGGCAGGATGCCGCCACTTTGCGGGTGACAAAGGTCTTATAGGTCTTATGGGAAATGTAGTTTATGGACAATGCACCCTTTTGAGTTATCTAAGATAATCAGACCTTTTAAGTTCTCACAGGCCACATAAAATGGCGTGGCGGGCCACATTTGGTCCCACAGGCTTGAGTTTGACACACGTGAAGTAAGACATGCCTGAATATTTGGAAACCAGTAATTTTAAGAATCCAAATCTTTAATGGTCCAGTTATTCATGTGTTTCATATCTATAATGCCAATCTGCTTTCGAGGCCTCTTTTAATTTCCAATTAGACAAAACAGAAATCTAAATCAGGGGCAACACATGGCAAAGTAATGATCAATATACTGAATTTTCAGGAGAGGAGTTCACATGGAGGTACAGTTAGAGAGAGAGAGAGAGGAAAGGAAGTAAAAAAAAGCTGAGATCCAGTCAATATGTTCCTTGCTCTAGGGTGTCCCTTAAAGCAGAACAGCAAGTGAAGCTTAAAGTCTGTCCCTCTGCTGAAGATTGTGAACTTAGTGAAAGTTTTCTAAACAAAATGTCCTCTCCCTAACTGTAATTCAAGGTCATGAGTTCATGTTAAACTCAGTCAAATAGACTTTACTGTGTTAGTGAGCTGAAGTAGCTCACATTTGCAGCACAAGTATTTTTAAAATCATTGCAAGGCATGATGACAAAAGCAGAGTTTGGTTTGGAAAAGAAAAAAAGTATGACATTTTTTTAAACAAAGATTGAGCACCACTTCTGTGAACTAGTAATGAATATTGTGCTTTGCATTGATCGTTTTCATTAAGATTATAAACGAATCAATTACTTTATTAGCAAACTGATTGACGGTTATGTAATTAAAAAGTCAGACGATAGTAAAACGCCTCATTATATTATCCAAACCCCAAGGTGACGCAGCAAATGTCCTTTTTAGTCAACGCTCCAAACTGAACTCATTTGGAAAAGCTGAACACATGAACATTTTTGCATAAGTAATGACTAAATCAATAATCAGACCACCGGCCAATTAATCTCTCGTCCATTAACTGATCAATTAATCATGTAATTGTTGAAGCTCTGGCTAACTTTATTACCTGTCTTTTTACAAAGACAATTAGAGGGACAGATTTCATTTAATTTATTGATAACTCTAAACTGCCACAGACAATGTCACCCATAATAACACCGCTGATTATCATTTCTTTTCTTTCCCCAAATGTCTGAGTCGACTGTGACAGAGCGCTTGCGGAGCAGCACTTGTAAAACACCTCCAGTACTTTTCTCTTTACAGCTCTTCTGCTGGAACTAAAACCTAAGATTTACATGAGCAAAGGCACTTTTAAAATCCATTTCTATGTGTCCTTCAGAGGTGTGGCTCAGTTTATCTCTATCATATACATTTCAGAAGAAAAACACTCCACTACACGATTCATTAAATTTCACTTCAAGGTTTGCAATAACCAAACTCTCCCAAGTCAGATCATCAACAGTTTTTCAGGAATATCTGACAATTTTATTGTCATGAGTTCTGCTGGGATAGAAGTCACAAACAAATGTTTTTTTATGAGACATGTATATGGAGTTCACTTTGTATTCACTTGCAGGGAGAGCACTTTAGTATCATTTAAAACACCATTTACAAGAGGACTGCTTTTTTTATTACTACATGTAGCTGAGCATCAATATGTCATTGGGAAGAGCTGAAGGAAGACAGAAATAAACACGGTTTACATTTATCAATTTCACACATATGCATTTAAACATAAAGGACCAAGTCTGCAGCAATGACTCTCTCACGCTGTTGCATTTGCTACATAAAAACTTCATTAAGTATCACAACATCAACTTAATCAAGCCCTCTTTGATCAAACCTCCTTCCTTTTCCATCAAAACATCATTGTCTTCATGTAAACTCCATAATCTACAAAGCAAACAAACCACTTAGGCCTTCACTTACCACAATCCCCAACAGTTGTCCTGCATCCCTGCTCATCTGCTGAAAAACTAAAGCTGATGTGAGACATTTTTTCTCCCCTGGTTACTTTCATACACCAAAGGTCAGGACATTACAAGTCACTGACTATCAGACTAATGTCATTCCTGCAGAAAGAAGCCAGCCTCTGATGCATGCACCACATAGCAATCTGACCCACAGTCTCAGAGGTGTGATGTGTCTGTGATTGTGGGAATGATTTGTCGCTCTTGCATGTGTCGTTGGACCCCTCAAGCGTACCATACAGCACGTACAGCCACTGTCCCCGCAGAAATACAGCGTGCCATGGCTCTGTTTTAGAAGCACTCAACTATCAGACATTGAGCCACTGATGAACACTTGCCTGCAGCCAAGTAATAAAACAGCAATATGCATGCATCTTTGTTCTCAGAGAGAGCATAAGCACATCCACGTGCTGCATGTGACTCTCTTTTGTCAGGCCATTTGTGCAAAAATTGAAAATTAGATTTGTATAAAACATCAACAATAGCATGAGCCTCACATATTGAAGGGAATTTGACAGATTTTCTTTGCACTGTGTATTCCTAATGATATATATCATCTACTCTGCTTAAACTGTTTGCATACACTACACTAAAGACAACATCAAGATTGAAATTCTGCAGCCCTGATCATAATCACCAACAAAGAGGCATCTCATCTGTCTTGCAATCGAAATGTAAAACGCAATCGTGTCCAGAATGCACAATAAAATATCTGGCTTGCAGCTTATCTTCTTAGACTGCAGCACCCTCGAGATGTCCATCTGCTTTGGATTAAATCTCCTTTTTTAAAATTTCACATCAATGCCTACAGACTCACACAGACTAAAATAACACATGCCTGGGAGAGAGGGATTACTTTTTCACAATCTTGCCCCCCTCAGCACTTCAAAACAACTTGTCAGTAGCTGTCAGTTTAAATTACCGGACTAACCCTTTCTGCTACTGTTTCCTGACTCGGGTAAATCTGCCGGCTGTCGCCATCAATCACAGACCAGCAGCGGTCACATATACAGGCATGTACACAGTTGGACTGTGTTTGTTCTAAAGCTGCACATACTCACACAGGATTGAGGAGATGGTGGTGAACACATACTCTGGCATTAGCTTCTTCATGATGAACGAAGTGGTTAAAAACGATAAAGTTGTAACAGTCTGTTTCAGGAGACAATGGCCTTCTCTCCAAAGTGTCATGGCAAATAAATTCATTTCATCTCAAATATGCCTCCTGAGGGACCTGTAGGTAGTAAACTCTCCTCATGCATTCAGGATGCAAACACTCACAGATACTCACAGAAAGTAAGTACCCCTCAAAGGATGCAGATTCCCTCTCCTATTATACTATCTCAAAAACATAGTCTAGTTTTGGACGTCTGTCAGAGAATCTCAATGTATTTGAATTTATTTATCGTTGAACAAGTCTGCTTCCCATTCTTATCTTTTTTATTGTTTGTGGGATTTTCACACTCCTGTGACAAATCTGAGAAGGGCTCCCTGTGGACGAAGTGGTACTTCTTAATTCTCGGCTTTATTTCCTCTAGCAGAAAGTTTCACCTTGCTTTAACAGGTTAAAACACAAGTTTAGATAAAAGACAGACTATGCATACAAGTATCAGTTAAATATGAGAGTAATTATTTAAAGCCCATCAGATGGATGTTAAATCAAATCTGCTTTCACTTAACAATAAGTCAATCTGAAACCACAGCAATCCTCTATGGCATAGATCTTCAGCGTAAGGCCGCGCCCCCTAGGGGGTCCACAGAGGTACTGCAGGGGGTCTGTGACGTTCTTGGTAATTGATTAGGCAATTTTTTGTATTTTCAAGTAATTATTCTCAAATATTTCAATTTTTCCTCATTTTACTGTTTTTGATGACACATCATTAAATACAAGGAGGCCACAGATGTTTATCTTTCAATCAGAAATGAACACACTCAGCAACACAACAGCTCTCACAGGTTCACTTAGCATTCAATCCCAGCTCCTCAAGACAGAGGGAGACCAGCCTCTATCGCAGCTCTGCCAATCATGCAGCCATATGTTTCATACTGGCTCTGTCAGGTTCCACAGAATGGTTTGATAATGAATGCACAGGAACAAGATACATTTAATGCTGGCCTATTATAACACACCATGGGGTAACTATTCTGTCTCTTCATCAGTTAGTCCTTGATCTGAAAAATGAAGACCACCCCTGCTCTATGGGTTTTAGTTGCTGTCGTACACTAAATGGATTACCACTGTGGGTAAAGCTAAAAGTGGATATAATGACAGTGTGAAGCATTGGAAATAGGAACATTTTATGGTTTTAGCATTTGAGTCAAGCTTTTAGGAGCCTAATGGATTTTCTGGAATACAAGATGGCATCATCTGCATAATCATGATGAAGAGAGGAAATTACTGCAGAGAAAGAAAAGATGGGGGTCTGATATTGGTTCTCTTTGGATGCCTTTAAAGTACTTCTTGAGGCCTCTTTTGCTCCACAAAACAACAGCAAGAAGTCTTAAAACCAAAAAAGAACAGCTTGTGGAGAAAAAAAAAATCAATACCTATGTATGGCAACCTATCTGAAGCAAGCCGTGAAACACAGAATCAAAAGCCTCACACGGATCTTGATATAGAACGTTTTCTTCTGAAACAAAGACCTCAGAGCCGGAGGCTGCAGTCGATATTTTTCTCCTGTAATGTCATGTCAAGACATGGAATATCAGCTGCAAAAGAGACCAAAGCAAAGGCCGACTGAATATACTAATAGTGGAGCAGCAGAATCTTTACACTTTGGTACTGACAATTTGAAGAGATACAAAGGCCAAACTGGCAACTGACCAGGGTTAGGCAGGCTTAGCAGATGTTGGCTGCTTATATAATTCCTCCCATTAGCTCTTGTGGTTTTTGGCCAGCTTTTGCCCTCACCATCCTCCACTGTGAGTAACTGCTTTAGAAATGTCCGTTTAGTGTGAGAGATCCTTACAGCAATCCGCTGATGAGAACAAAATTGTTTCATTTCCGTAGATACTGCAGCCTGTGTCATTTAGTCGACGCAATAACAACCGGGCTTGTACACTAGTTCCACAACATTTACTCACAGTGTTTGGGAAGGTGCCGACGGAGCATTCTGGGCCCTTTTGCTGTGGACAGAGACCGCAATTGACTGCTTGATAATTTAACAACCACCACAACCTTTCTGCTACCATCAGAGTAAATAAAAACATCCTCTCCTCCACAGGGCTTTCCGGGGTCTAAGTGTTTGAGAGAGCCTGTGATCATCAAGCAGACCTCTGCAGAAAGGAGCACTGAGACGGATGGGATGTTAAACTTAACGAACACTAGTGAAGCTAATTAAGGTCAGCCTATTTGCAGTGGTCTTTTCTCAAGTTATAACAAGGAAAAATATCCAACATTCAATAAACCTTGACTCAATTTTGAAGCGATGAAAGTGCATCGAGCCTCTTGTAACCTCAAAACAGTCTCCAGATGTATTATCACCAGGCCACTAAAGATTCTCAATCCAAGTGAAACATTACTCACGGAGGTGTCAGTGCATGAACAACTAATGCAATTCTTTTAAAGCCTCCCCTTTGTGCTTCATTAATCGGTGTAATACAGGATGTCAGGATGAAAAATCTCAAAATCACAAAAAAGAAAAACAATTACACCTTTGTGATTATCTTTTCTCCCCTGATAATTTCTACGTCTGCTTTTGTTTGAACCCAGGGAAACCAGCATGAGCAAACTGTTTCCAACTGTCTTCCCAGGAGTGTGACATCGCCCCCTGAAATAATAGGAGGGAATTGAAAACATGGCCTGTCAATTAATTGCTTGTTTATTTTAATAACAGCTATGATAGGCAATATTCTGAGGAGTAACGCTCCAGCGGATATGGAGCTTCAAACAGACAGGCTTCGTCACTCACATAATTTGGCGACGGCACATGAATTGTGTTTCCATCTCCTACCACAAACACATGCATAAAACAACACTGGCTCTTTTACATAATATCAACTGCGAGAGCTAAATTAATTAAGAGATTTGACTTTTTGTTTTCCTTCTCTTTTGAAGGATCTCAAGCCTGACCATAAATGAAGCCTGCATAAGACGTAATCAATGTATGGCTTTCTTAGGGCTGAATTTTATTGCAACAGTGCATTCAAAATGAGTGCAAACAAAGAAAAAAGAAGACTGAGAAGAATATTTACAAAGACTGGGTTCAGTTTTGAAGAGTTTTGTGTATTTTTTCTTGCTACCTGCTCTACCAGTCAAGTGTAAACACACCCACAAAGTTCAGCAGCTCTGTGCAGTTTGCTCCAGTTTCCCAGAGATGAGCTGAAAAACTCTTCAGAGCTGCGCTGTGCACTTTCATCCTGAATGGATCACCATTTTATTGTGAACTAGATCCATGATGGATGCCAAGTTACTGCCTGAAGCAAACACTCCAGAAGCATCTGATGTTTAGAAAAATAATCAGAAACATGCTGCTGTGCATAATGGAAATGTTTTTTTGTTCAGGGGTTGACCACAAAAAGCCAAAAAAAGAAATGTTGTCATAACCACTGGAGAGTTTGAGCCTGGCTACGCTCAACACTGGCGCACAAAGCTGCTATTTGGTATAATCAGAGCAGTGGGTAGAAGGTTTTACCCTTTACGCATGCCCTGGATTAGAAAGAGTTTTTCCAAAAGCTGCATTCTTACGGAAGCACTTTAAATGCAGCAAACAAGCATTTATGGGTAAATAAGAGATTGACCTTTGACCCAACAGACATGAATGGATGCATGAATTCAGTCACTCTGATGAGACATAACACAATACAAAGTAAAAGTAACTACAAGTGAAAAAAAGAGAAAAACATTGCCTTGTGTTTGCTCCAGTAACAAGATAAACAGCTGTGATCCGTTTGGATGCAACACACTGCCTACTGTTGAGGTTGTCAGACCCGCTTAACCTCAAAGTGAGCCAACGGTTCATGCTGGGTTTAGGCAACCAAGCTGCACACAAGTTGTGAAAGTGCCACTCGCCTCTTTCCACTGGATGACAGATGTACAATTTAATCTGCTCTTTACTTGGTGTCTGACCTACAGAAGATGCTTTTTTCCAGCAGGAGGGCTGAACTTTCTGGGAGCAGCTGTTTTTATTTAGATGCGATGGAACTGGAGCAGTAATAATGTACATGACCTCTTCAAAACCATGAGAATCTCCAGGTGTTCCTTTTTTTATAGTGTCAATTTAAAAGTGGAGGATATTTTAACTAAAACTGAAGTCACTATTATGAAGATAAGCAACCAAAGCAATAGCTCTAACAATGTGCATATGAACATAATCTCCTTGAAACAATAAATGAAGTGCTGTCAAAAATGTGGTTGACTCCTACCTCTGGGAGAAAATGTCTCTGTAGGGGCTTCCGTGCTGCATGGCGATACCATATCCGCGGTCTGGTGCGCTGTTGCTGACGGTGTAGAACGAACAGTCCTCATCATTGTTAGCAACGTACTCAAGCACGGCAGCATCCCACACAAAGCCGAATCGCCCATACTTGACCTAAAAGAGAGGAAACACATCAACAGTTGGTTGGATTTGATGTTAATACGAGGATGTTTCGACTGAAAGATGATGCCCAAAAACATATGTTGAGTGATTGTTCTTGATTGTTGAGAAAGGACTCCCATTTGAAATGAAACAGCTTGCTTTCATTTAACTGCTCTCTTGCTCTGAGTGGTTTAGTTCAACACTAGTTCAAACAGTATGAAACACAATTTTTGCAACATTTTGTATGTATCTTTCCCTGTACATTTCATACTTTCTTTATTGGTTGTAAGTACACTTGAGGAACTTATTCCTGCACTTTCTGAAAGTCTATGTTTTGCTGACTTCAGCAAATAATATTACATTCATTGATTCAGGGTCTGATGCCTTATAATAAAAATCAATATGAAACATGCTGCTGGTTTAATGAAGAAACATATTTTCAGTGTGTAAACTTTCATCATCGATTCAACAAATTTTCTCTTTCAAAGCTTAAAAATCATGACAGAGGGACTCATTCAATATATCTCATAGTAATTGCTTATTCATATGCTTATTTTCAGTCATACTTCGGGTTGCAAGCTTCACACAGAATCAAATGTAATCAGCTGGCTGCCTTATCTTGAGATTGTAGTTTGTGAAAGAATATACTGGATATGTTTCATGCACACAAGAACACGTACATTAATTCATGCATATCCTTGTGTGCATGCCTGACAAACTGATGTGTGTGTGTGTGGAAGTGTGTGCTCACAGCTTGTGCTCCAGGAGAGCTGCAGAGTCAAAGGGACTCAGGGTGAAATTCACAGTTTGCTTTGCAGAACTAAAGGTGCCTTGTCATAACAAGACTTCTTGTTAACATTCAATAAATCATTATTTTCACAGAGGATCAAAAGAGGAGAACAAACAACTTAACAGTGATATCCACATGCTGACATCCCTGAAAATTCACTCAGCTAGGCACACACTGGCACACACACACACACCAACACACTTTTCTTCTAACACATTATTTTGGACTTGGTGTGTCATTAACTTTAATAGACCTTTATGAAATTTTCCAACCCCTCTATCTTCTGTGTGTGTTTGCGTGCGTGTGTTTGTGTGAGTACGTCACCCCAGTTGGCCTGTGTGTGATGACTAATGTCTGACCGACAAGACCCTCTGATTGGGTAATTTCACAGTCTGTAGTCCTCTGAAGTGTGTGCATGTTTGGGGTTAGTACTGCGAGTGTGTGTGTGTTTGTGTGTGCAATAATTCACTGCAGGGCATCAGAATGGTTCATTCTGCTCTTTACGGCCTTAAAAAGAGTGGAAAGAGCACTTTATTACTTTGAAGAATAATTTTATGGCTTTTCATTATTGCTTCTGAATTGGAAAGATTACAGACATGGTGGAAAGAAAATTAGTGGAAAAAAAATCTGTTTCAGCAGCTCACAATTGAACATTAGGGACACCTTTTTTCTGGCTACATTGAGGTGAAAAAGGCTGAAAGAATTATCATACACAATATGCACACAGTGACCTCAGCTGTCAGCCATATTGAAAACATGACAAACGCTGCATTAGTTTCAAATCCCTGGTTGTAATCTGTATGAATTAAATTCTAAGCTAGGTGTGCAAGCTCTAAAAATAGGGGGGTAAAACTGTATTAAGGACAGAGGTAACTCTGAAACTTCCTCTTTAGGAGAGAAAGTTATAGAGCCTGCCTGAGCCCACACAAAGGTTTGGTCCAATACAAGAAAATATGTCCTTCTAACAATGAGAACTATTCATTATACTGTATATCATTATTTTAGTATTTCATGTCTCCATTTACACACCCACATACATCATTATATTGTGTTTATCTTCCAAGTGAATCTAGTAAACAAACCACACATCCAAGTCCCTTTTTATTACCGTGGTTACAGCAAGTGATGTTAACAAACCCCTCATCAGCATCAACAAAACACTGATCCGGTCTTTCGGCGAGGCGACATTTTAGCTGACATTTAGACTGTAGTCTGCTTTTTACAGAAGGAATGCAAAACAAGCAAACAGCCTCAATGTTCTAATGTCTTAGAAAAGCCAGGCAGAGTGGACTCAATGTTTTCTGACTTCTGAGCTTTTCAAGACACTGAATGGGAAAGCGTGTATCCAAACTCTTTTTGAAAGGTATTACTTGACCAGGATGCAAGAGCATCCATTTATTCATCCATCTTCTCTTTCTTATCCTGTTCAGGCCCGCAGGTGTCTGAAGCCTATTTCAGCTGTCTTTTGGCAAGAAGCAGGGTGCACCCTGGACTCATCGTCTGTCAATCACAGGGCTGACACACAGACACACAACGTTTAATGCAAACACGCACTTCTACGGGCAATCTAGAATCACTGATCAACCTGATGAGCATGTTTTTGGGCTGTGGGAGGAAATTGGAGTACCCAGACAGAATCAGCGTTTGCACAGGGGGAACATGTAAACTCCACACAGAAAGGCCCACCTTCCTCAAACCCCAGATTCAAACTGGTGACTTTATTGCTGTGAGGCAACAACACAAACCACTGCTCCACTGTGCAGCGCTTGTAAGAGCAAGAAATGAGAAATATTAGTGTTACGGCTGTGTGTGTTCTTTTGTGTTCCTACTCGATCCTGCTCATTTTCCAGGTGAGGGTAATGATCATCAAAGAGGCTCACCTGGTCACAGCCTTTGAAAGCTCACTGCTGTTTACAGCAGACAGAGACACTGAGCTGGGAACTACTGCCCTGCTGCCTCTCATTAGGGATTGTGTTGTCTTGTTCGTTGAGCATTGTTTAATGTTTGATTCCTTGTTTGTTATAATAACAAATCCCATTTTGTAGCTGTTGAAGGTGTTTCATCTGCATATTAATGGATCATTTATGGATTGTTGTTAGCCCCATAGGGCCACATTTTTAGCTGCGATGTAACGGAGTAGGAATTAAACATTTGAATACAGTCCCGGTTTACAAGTTGAGAAACTGTAAAATTTAGATAAAATAAGATTCAGATGGTTTGCAAATCATTAACAGCCTACAATTGATTGAAATTAGTGCAAATACAAAACATAAAATCCTGAAACTGTATATATGCTCACTTTAAACGTGACTCATTATGTTGCGTCAACACATCTTTTATCAGCCCTCTGTTAATGTTTGACAACCCAGGACACCATCCTCATAAGTTCTAAAAATGAAATGTAGCCTGATATGGTTTCAGTTGCTCAAAAGCTTTCTGTCTCCTCTGTTTTATTTCTTATACCATGAGGCAACAAATGACTTCAAGATGACACAAAATCAAAACCATTATTGGTGATTAGTCTGAACTGTAGGCAGGCTGGTTCAGCACGTGGACCCTTCTACTACAGAGCCATGCTGTTGTATTACATATGGTTTGGCATATTCACAGGAGTATTCTGTGAGGTCTTGGTCTAAATGGGGGCACATGTTGCTTCATACCATGTACATGCAGGGTTAATATGTGTTCATTCACATACATTTTATGTGTTTGATTAAATGTATTCCTGCTATAATTCTAGAGCAGGGATCTCCAACTCCTACCCTGGAGGGCCGAGAGGCTGCAGGTTTTCTTTCCAACCAAAAACTCTACCAGCTGATTTCATTGATTAGTCCTTGCTCTCTGCTTGAAGGTGAAGTAATCAGTGAAATCAGCTGGTGGAGATTTTGGTTGGAAAGAAAACCTGAAGCCTCTTGGCTCTCCAGGGTAGGAGTTGGAGATCCCTGCTCTAGAGTGTAAAAATATATGGCTTTAAAACTATATCATGAAACAGTCCTGCCAGGAGTCTGTGGCCCTGTCCTGTGCTTGTTCCAACCTAAAATATCTGATTCTGCGGCAGTTTGGTTGCAGAGTTTGAGATATATTAAAAGTAGAGGAAATCAGTCCTCCTGATTTATACATAGTGCTGCAGATCCCAGGGGATCAATGCTTTTAATTTCATATAAGTAAGTATGCTGACATACATGATGGAGCATGCCGGTGGGGAAAAAAAGATGAAGTGGTCAATTTTGCTGGAAAGTTGAATGGTTGGCCAAAGTTGCAAGGTTGCAAAAATTGTAAGTGAATTTGAGAGACTGTGACCTATGATTAAGGGATGGCTTTAAAATGGTAAAGAAGAGAGGTTGGAGCAGTCATAATAAAACTTCTTTTGGTAAAATGTGCTTTCTCAAAGTGATCGTCCTGTCAGACAAGACATAAAAATGAGTTTATAACAAAGCCAACACAGCATACAATCACATAAAAGAGAAGAAAATCTCTCAAGAAATTGATGCTGAAGCCTGTGAAGGGCAATGATCTTTCCTGTAGCTGCAGCTCTGCTTCATGAACAGAGACAATGCATCTTTGAACAGAGAGCATGATTTGATACATTCAGGGTTTAAGTTTAATATTGTCTTGAGTTGGATTAATTTCTAAACAAAGAAAATGTTTAGGAGGGACAATTCAACAATGAAGTGATGTGCTTAAGGCAAGCTTGTCTGTGTTCCTGTTCTTCCTCTGACTGAGATCATGGAAGTGAATTTTAAGGATGATGATCACATGCGGAGAATTAAAAAAACACCAGAAGAGTGGTCTGAGTAAGACTTTACTATTCTCTTTATCTGCCCACAACTCTGATCATGTTAGATGTCCTAGCACTTTGTTATTGCTCTACTCTTTTTCATGGTACTTCTTTTCCAATTAATCAACAATGCTCCTGCTTTCAAAGAGTCCAACACTCAGTGCTCAGATCCCTTAAGTCGCAGCCCGCCCACGACCAAGCAATAAAAGTATCACGAAGAGACTTAAACTTTACCTCTTTCTGCCACTGTGGGAGATGCTGGGTCCCTGGAAAACAAGATGGATGAGCTCTATAGTTCTGTGAGGACTCACAGGGATTATCTGGGCGAGGCAGCTTTATGGGCTTCCAAGTCGCATTTGCATGCATAGTGTTACCTGGCAAAGGGCCACACTCCAATTAAGGTGTTATCCCAGTTAAAGTGTTTACATGCACCTCTGACACACTGCGATAGAGTCTGCATGCTTACACTTTAAATAATATCCTGCACACCTGGAGTGTCCTACAACCAGATATCATCACATTAAACAAATATGCAACAATGCTTCCAACAGCTGCCTCCTATTGCTTTTATTGATGCTTTTTTGAAAAATGGGGGAAATAATTCATACTTCTTAGTTGACATTTTACCTTTTTTGTTGGGACTGAGTTTTTTATTTTATTTCTTTACAAACTGGAGCCAACGAAGACCATTTAGATTGCATCTTAACAAAAATAAAAAAGAGAAAAAAGAGCCTGGAGAGTGGTTGGCAGAATATTTTGGGAAATTGCCATTTTTTTTTTAATACGACTCTTAAAAACAGTATTTGATCAAACCTCAATTGCATCCTCGTGCTTTTGCAAGACCGCTAGGATATGATGCATTGACAGATAAAGGTTTAAACTACGAGTTTTATCTGAAAAATATATATTCTATTGTTTATTACCATACAAGACTAATATCTCACATATTCCTTCATGTTTTAACCATAAAACACCAAAACACATCTCATCATTATTATATTTTTGCTTTACTCACAGAAACAACAATGTAGAAGCTAAATAACTTCCCATCAAACTATGGGCTACAGCTCAACAGCCTGGGATCCAACTGACACATAGCCTACGTATTTCCCTGTGCACCTGTAAAATAATAAATAATGGGATGTGTAGGCATAACCATCTTCTACCATGCTGTAAACACTTTAAAATGGGTTCTTATTGGTTGAGACTTTTTGAGCCAAACTGAAATGGGGACTCAAGGAACTGCATTGTATCAACCCTCTATATGGGCTTCACTTTTCAACAACAGAGACTGCTGCTTGGGAATAACACACAGTATCAAAACTCTGTCACCAACTTTTTTAAGGTCAACCTGCAAAAAACAAGCCAATTTCAAACCTTTGTCTCAGCAGAAAAGAAAAGTGTCCATTAAATATGTTTTTTACTGCTTTATAGCTGACTTTGGCATCTGATGTGTTGATCAAATATAGAAGGTAGCTCTTTCTCAGAGGAGGGGATGTCCAACAAAAGAAGAGAAGAGGCTGTCTCTCGTCGTATTGTCTCAGCGCTTAAATAAAAGCTTCAATCAACAAATCCAAAAAGGGTCTTTATGAACACAGCCCTCCAGAGGGCTTTCTACAGGAGGTATTGTTTCTGCTAAACATAAACTTTAAAACAGCATTTTTAGATTTTCAACTCCCTATCGTCATGCAAACGGGATACAAGACAGAAGTAATTGCACTCTCCTACTACCATTAAAAAGCATCCAGAGGACTGTTTAGTACTTTTATTTGCAGGTGCATTGCTATTAAATATTTAGGTCCTGCAGATAATAACTGAGCTTGTATCTGTGGGACTTTTCTCAAGTGAACTCTTCATTAAATGCTTTCACTCTCAGCTCTGAACCTGCTCTCAAATGCCTGCACTGTGAGATTAGGTTATCATGCACATGCAGTGTGTGTATGCAGGCAACGCATAGCTCCCTCACTTGATAACTACTGCATCTCATCCTTCACATAACTACACAGGCACACACACACACACACACACACACACACACACACACACACACACACACACACACACACACACACACACACACACACACACACACACACACACACACACACACAAACACAAACACACAGGCTCATATGTATACTGTGAGCATGCAAACACTTTTACTTCTGTTCTGTGTCCAGGGTTGTGACTCTAGTAGCGCCAGAGTAATTATCTGAAGCTATTTCCCTCAGACACCCTGACTGACACTTTGGCAACAATTTTCAATCACAGTCAAACACACAATCATACACACACACACAGCATGAAACAGCATCTGATGCATCCTAATCATTGAATTGGACCTTGTTTTTCTCTCTGTGAAAACCAAGTTTGATCCAACGAAACCAAAATTAAAACCACCTCAGCTTCTCTCTTTCCTCCTTTCTGTTTCATCTTTTCTCTCTTCCCTTTTTAGATTTCACTCCTGCTAACAAGAAAGGATGGAACATGGATTTAACTCTGTTGCCCTATCATTGTTAATGTTTTATTTGCCTTGTTTATCAGTGTTGAAGAGTTTTTTTGTAGGAGTGTTGCTCATTTAGTGAAGCTATTACACAACAGAAGCATGAGCCGAAGATATTTTTAGCTTCGGCTCTGATTTGTGTTTTTAACAGGAGAGGAGGCAGAAAATAAGAACCAGTGGACAGTTAAAATGAAACTAATTATTCATCATCTCTCTCTATCCCTTTCCCTTGATATAAAAGCAGAACTGAGGGTGGGTTGTGAGTACCATGTCAACACTTTTTGCGGCATAATTTAACAGGGCTACAGTTAGACAGTAAACATGGTTATTTAACAGAGTAAGCCAAGTAAACAGAAAAATTACATAATAAATTGCTCAAGGGCCACTGCCAAAGTAAAAAACCTGCAGATCGTCAAGCAGCCACCTGAGGCTCGCTCAGTTAGAGCCCATTTACACGCGCTATTTTTGGCAACATGTATAAAGCCTGGCATAGATTACGGTTTGAGTCTATATGTTCCGTTAATTTCTATGTTGCTGGCTCCAGAAGGGAGGTTATTTTTTTAAAACACCTCTGTTTTTTTTACCCTCAAAGTTGCAAGATAAGGATCACAGAATAATAGGAAAAAGATTTCATCACATCTCATCTAATCTTTCAGTCTTCAGTCACATGGCACTGCTGAAGTTTGAAACAAAGTATTAATGACTCTCACAAGTGAGGATGGAATCAATATAAGTATGTCATCTCTTTGCAAGCATCTCGAGAATTGTTCAGGCAGAAGTCAAAGTTATTAAAGTTGCTCTCTTCCTCCAGGAGCAGTTGAAACCAGTAGAGGATGCATTGTGGGTAGAAATTTTCAAATTTAAAGTGCATCCAGTCAGTTTTCCTTTTCATGAATGAAGTAACTCTAAACTAAGAAACGACCATGGGGTTATTTCAAGTGGGGGTCCAGCTATAGCCCCGTGGATACCAGTGGCGGCTGCTGGTCAGTCAAGGAGGGGAAGCTAATTTTTTCCAGGGATTTTACCAGTGTTCTCTCGACGTTCGTCATTTTTAAGAAAGGTAAACTCACTGGCGATCGATAAAGCTTCTGGATCAGTCCAGAACAACTGAGAAGATGCTCCGATGGAGGGTTATACTTCAAGATCGCTGACTGGCTCATTTCACTGTCAATCAAAAAGGGATTGGCCTCAGACAGATCATCCAATCATCATGCAGAAGCCCAGCATCCAGGCCAGCTCACTGCCTCATAGACCCCCAGAGACGCTGAGCCTCCGACCGTGTTAAAGCACTGAGACGCTGTGGGGATGAATGAGAAGGAGGTCGAGCCAGTTACCTTTGATAGGTAGCTGATTCTGAGCAAAAGATAAAGGAATTCTAGCACATATTTTGTCAATGAAATGTACACACAGCAGAACATATCACCACTTTTTTGGGGGACATTTTAGGGGAAGCTGAGCTTCCCTTGCAGTCTTACAGCTATCACCACTGCTTGAGACATACACCATGTGTCTATAGTTAATATAGACATAAGAATCTTTATATCACAAGAGAATTGGATCTGGGTTTGCATGCAGGCCTCCTCTAAGATGATTACATTCAGATGAACTTCAAGAAGATCCAGGATTTTGAGCAGATATTGGACACTGTCTTGTGTCACACACTGGGTGTGTTTTGGATGCATTGATTTGTATCCATCAAGTATTCTTTACTGGCTAAACTGCTCCTGCAGGAGAAATGACCTTCAGGATCTCCACTAATACAAGATAACCTTTTGTAATTGTCATTATCTCAAAATTGTCACCCAACCTGTCTGAACTCAACAACAAAGCCATCTCCTAACAGCCTCTCCTAACCAAGTCAGAAAAAAATTCCATAACAGCAATGTTTCTGAATTTAAACATCGAACAATACTATGTATACCAATGATTTAGTGCAACAAACACTTATCAGAAATCTTAAAATAGACTGAACATTACTGGAGTTTAATTACTGTTTACACCTGGAGCAGCTATTTTTGATCATAGATTCGGGGTAGGTGAGGATCTGCGGACTTCCCAGTGGGAAATTCCGACTTCAGGGGGCGTTCCAGTTGACATTTCCCACTTGGTAGTCATAAATCCAGATTTCAGAGTACAAATAGAAATCCACTGCTAGTAATCAAACATCTAAACAGATAAAAATGTGCTGATAAAAGCCAATGTATAGGTTCCTGTACATGACTGACACAACTACAGCTGTAATCTCATCCAAAGCAATGATATTTATTCTTCTTGCTTGACCCATCCAATCACAGTAGATGGCTTTTTCATCATGAGTCTGGTACTGCTAAAGCTTTTTGCCTTTTAGAAGGAAGCTTCTTAATGCTGCTGTTGCTGAGTGTTGCCTGAGGCATGCCCATGGTGGACTCATGTTGGGTTTCTGTTCATAATTTAACAAAAAGAACATCAGATCTGCAGACTTAGGAACCAAGTTGGCACCACTAATAAAACTGATCGTTCATTCTTTCAATACAATTCAAGTTGATTTCCACAGGTTTAAACATTTAATAACTAACCAATCAACAATAGCTATAATTGTGATATTTTCTTTAATAACATTTGCCAATGTAAGTTCAACACATCTCTCTATTTTGACCAAGGCGGGCTTTTAAAGGGAAATAAATCTGTGCCTCATGTGAGAAAGTGATGTGGTCTACAGGAAAAATCTGAAGTATTTTCACTGTTCAAAGCTACACTAGTTTCAAAGATTTCTTTTTCAAGGGTTATCTGAACCAAATACTCATCAACCTGGTTTTTCACAGAGTCTGAGCAGAAAAAGAGTTTGCTGAAATTAGGTCAGTCCACTCCTTCTTGTTAAGCCATTCGAGGCAAAACATGTGAATAAATAAAAGGTCAAGGGTGAACTTCAGACTACTTCTCTGACAGAAAGCCACCTACATGACCGTACTCTTAGAAGTCGACTTCATACACAGTCTGACTTATAAAACTCTCCCTGGACGGCGCTTTCCAATTATATTACAGAACCTGCTCAGTGAGCGTCTGGGCAGGTTTCAAGAGGTCCTTCTATCTCCTCCATAGTTCAAACACTTTGGCTTCAGAGTCTAGCCAGGCTGAAACTTCAAAACGGCTAAACTACTCCAGGGTCCACTCTCTCTCTGTCTATCTCCAACTTTCTCTCCCTCCTCCCTTCACCCAGAATCATCCCTTCAAGGGCCTCCAACTTGCAAAATTAATAGTAGATTCTTAATGTTACTAAAAGTTTGTGCTCAAATGTATTACAAAATCTTCTTCCCCTCATCCATGAATTACTTCTTAGATTACCAACACTTTCAAAGTGGTACATAACAAATGGTCCCTCAGTGCGGAGTCAGTTTCTTAAATGTTCAGTCTTAAGACTTTAAGCAGTGAAAGTGAAATGTTTCACACATGGGAGGCTCTGGGCTTTCTTCCCTCCAGTGGGACTACGCTGATGAAGTGGCTGCTAACCGTAAAACTCCAGCAGCATACTCGTGGCTGTAATAAAGAAGGACACTACGACAGTTTGCACTTGTGTATTATTTCATTATCTACATGGATTAGCGGCTGTGCATCCTTATTATCCCTGCAGAAAACACCACACGTAGCCTTTGTAAAGCTTTAATCACAACAAATTGATTCTAACTGTGCAGTTTGACTTAGCTCATGTGAACACTGGGCTCATGCCTAATGACCTGTTTGTCTTGAGAGAGAAGTACAAAAAAGCCAAGAAGGCCTGAAGTGCCTCTTCACAAAACTCTGCATGCGTTTCATTGCATCACTCTTCTTTGACTTTGATTTGTTTGATTTAGAAAAATGAGAGAGAAATGTTGATGTGAGACACTCAAAGAGAGAGAAAGAGCAACAGCCCAGAGACAAGCTCAAATCTACTCTTCGTCTGAGGGCGCACAGAACACCAAAGATCTAGAAGTTTGCCCAATTTATCAACGTTATTACTTCTCTCTCCTATCTCCTACCCTCACACACACCACCTACACTCTCACAGGCCCTACAACACTTCAGTCCATCACACCCCTTCTCTGTCTCTTTAACTTGCATCCCACGCCCTCATTGCTGCTTTGGTCGGGCATTATTTGACAAATTACAGAGCATTACAATGAAAGGCTGCTTCCTGGCCAAATGTTCCTCTCAGTCTGCGCTGTAGTCAGCTTCCTGCAGATTGTAAAGATCTGAATAAAGATAAGTTTAGGTGCAAGAATATCAATCAGGGCACAGCAGAGAGAGGGGGGAGGGGGAGGAGGAGGAGGAGGAAAAGGAGGAGGAGGAGGGTTGTTTCAGGACAGTTTGCCTTGAAATGCATGAGGAGAATGTGGAGTGGGAGTGATATGAAACACCATGTAACACTAAAATACCTGAACCCACAGCTGAAAAAACTGAAACTGACTGACTAAAGTGGGATAAATTTAGTAAGACCTCCTAGTCTTAATTTTAATCCTTATCATTTTTTACATTTGAGAGCTTAATTTTCATCTCTGTACTTTTATCATGTGATGTCACTTCCTGAATTTTACAGACACAAATCCATGATAGCCTTTGGTCTGTTATCAAGTTGCTGTTTTTACAGACTTCAACGTTCATTGCATGTTATTGATCTTTTGCAGGGATTGTAGTAGAATTGTAGACAGATATGCAGAAGGGAAAACCATCCATTTGCAGTTTGCTGATGTGAATGACAGTTTTTTTTATGTGCTTTGGTTAAGTGCTCTGTAGTGAAGGATATATACTGCTCATGCCACTGTGAAAGATTTAAAATGATGTTGAATGTGTCATCTTTTGTTTACAGATGTATTTTTGATTTTACTGCAGACTCTTGACTTTGCACTAGATGTACAGCATGCCACCACCTTCTCTTATTTCACCTCATGAAGCCAAAAACAGCTTTGTTTGGTGCTGGTGGAGTCGAGACATGCATAAGTAATCTGCCTGGAAGAGCTGCAGGAATGTCATTAAACTCCTTCTGTTTACCAAAATACCTGTTTAAACTACTGGTGAAACATTACAGACTTCTCACGTTGTCCTGCGCACACGCAGAACAAATTTTGAGTCAGCTTTGACAGCTTATCTGATCACAACCAAGCATCGAAATGATAAATAACAGAATAGGTGTTCTATTAAAAACTATTGTTTCAGTCCTGCCTACTCTGTGTCCCCTACAAACTGCTTTGCAACCAACCACCAAGCACCTTCTTTTACACCACATCTGATTTTACAAGTGTCATACGTATTTACCCTGATTGCAACTCTATTCTGTACTCAAGGGTCTTTGCTGCTCTCCCTGCCATTGCTTTTTATATCTGCACATTAAAAAAGGGGAGTTCTCTCCACCTCAGGCTTTGGCATTCCACGTAGGCAAGTGGAAGGGACAAGAACAGAGTCGTATCACTTAACACAACTTACTGCATGCAAATAATAAATTGTTTTGACAAGTTTTCTTCAAAATGCATCATTTGCATACAAAACAACTGGACACAGCTGACTTTAACGTACAACTCAAGGTAACACTTTATTCCGATAGCTCGTCTGTTGATATTCAAAAAGCTATCAGCATATAAACTGAGTGTCAGGTTATATATCACAAGACGAGTGAACAGACAAGTAGCATACATACATAAGGTGCATAATCAGTAGATATGTAGTTTCATATCAACAGTTTATCAGTTTATGTTTAGCAAGACTCATCAATCTGTTGGTTGAAACGCTTACCACAAATAGGAAAAAGTCAGGTTGCCTCTGGTTTCCCTTGTGGGATCTTTTTCAGAAAACAATTGTACAGTTTTTTGGAGAAAAAAAATAAGTAATGGTTTACTGAAATGTTGCTGAAAGTTTGTGTGCCCACTGAGTATGTTTTGTAATTCAAATGGATGAGCTTTACTACTCTGATATGCAGTTGTGCGAAGCTTGTTTGTGTTTGGTTCTGTTTATAGAGTTCAAACTATTGTCAACAGTTTTTCACTTCACTTAGATTGTCCTGACCCAGGTCCACAATGCTTCTCAAAAATGCCGAGTGATAGTTGAAGATTTGTTGACATTTTACTGTTGACTTTAAACTGGCAGATCGATTTAGAGTTGCAGAGTATCAACGTACAAGAAGAAGATGACAATCCAGAGATGGTCGTATGTCAAATAGTAGCCGGAATAAAAAAAAAGAGAGTTGGGAGACAATTTTTTTAAAAGTTGTAAAACCTTGAAATGCACCTTATTGTCTACTATTAGTTGGTTGAATGCATGTTACTGGTCTCTGTTGAAAAATGATGTTGAATATCTTTTGATAGTTGTCGAGTGTCAATAAACGGACTATCAAAAAAAAAGTGTTACTGGACTCAAGTTTAAACCCCCCCCCCCATATGCATTACTTTTTTCTTAATTGAACCATGTTCCATCTGCTGTAATGGAGAAGCTGGGCTGTAAGAGCCATACTGCAGTCTCACCAGGGCAGCTCAGGACAGCTGTTGTACCATCCATGATTTTATTCAGCACAGGCACAAAGTCAAACTTTTTTGACTTATCTGTCTCTTCTGATGATTATCAATCATTTCTCTCCTTCAATGATCAAAAACAAAAAGACTCTCATGGCCAAATCCCAGATACAGAAAGCCCAGCAAGCAGGTGGCATCAATCCCTCATGAGGCGTTCTGTCCCAGTGCTTGCTCCAGTGGCAACAGTTGCCACCTTCCCCTGAGACACAAAATGACAACTTCTTCACTCCCTCTCCTCTGCTTTTCCTGTTTAATTACCCTCAGCTGTCATAGGCCTCTTTGTTTCTTCAGGATGAAAAAGCAAGATGGAAAAAAAAAGAAAAACAGAAATTAATCGCCTTTTTGCCACGCTGTATGCAAATCTTTGCTCAGACCCCGTTAAGCCGATGAGAGATGTGATAGTGGAAAAGAGGAGTAATTGGAGACAGATGTTGGAGAGACGGATCATCTGAGACGGATCAGTGAGCCAAAACTAAGATGCCACCCTTAATAGGATCTGGCAGAAAAATTATTATTTCTCTGTGTTTCCTTTTCGTCTCCCCTTTGTTCAGCTGCATTTTTCATTACAACGTCTCGTTCTGTCTCTGGAAAATATAAATCATAGCTGTTTTATGTAGTCCTGTCCATTTGTTTATTCAATCCCTCAATGCACAAATACAGAAGACGTGTGTGTACAAGAAGGGCCTGTGAACTACCCTACAAAAAGAAAATGCAAAGCTTGAATTATGATTATTTCAAACAGACTGTTTTGTCACATGAAGGTGAATAAAAATACTGAAATCACACAAGCTGTGCCGTACTACATTTAGACCTACTGATCATCTACCAAAACACGCTCGTCCTAGCAATCCTTGAAGGTTACTGAAGAAGAGACATTTGGATTTGCAAGCTGCAGCAAACAGAATTTAAACTAAGAACCAAAAGGAAAGAGCTTAATTCATCTCAAATTAAAATTTTTCTCATTTACAAACGACATTATGCCGGGACTCATCCCTCTGTTGGACTGTATGTTTTCCACTTTAGAGGGAATTTTAATTGCGTAGCAAGATTTTGTCTCCATATCAGCAAAACCAAGAAAGGAACAGAATAAAATCTGCCATTTATTGTGATGAGTTGTTTTCATTGTGCTGTTTTTTTGTGTTGCTTGCTTTGATTGAAAACCTTTCAGTGATCTAAAGTCCTCCCACAGGACAATAATATTCCAGCTCAATCTATTCTGCACCAAACAGCTTGTCTGACGTGCATTGTTGCTGTACCCCAGGCGCACAATAAACAGGGAATTTCAATAAAGATGGACAATAAATTACTCCTCTTCTGGTTCGGAGGCTAAACATACAGGTACAACTAATCACTGCAGGAGGCTCGGGAGCAAACCACAGCTGGTCCAAGTTATTCAGCTGTATGATGTGCAACCAGCCTTTGTTGTTACGAGGACGACTGAGGCAGAAAAACATCAGGTGTGTGTGTATGTGTGTGTCTGAATGGATCCAGTCCTGTGTCACAAAAAGCTGTAATGCAAAGAAAAGTTTAAACATTCTGATGCATATAAAGCAGCATTTGTGACAAAGATTAGGTAATGATCTCTTTGTTGTTTCCAGATAACAAGTCCTGACACAACACGTTATAAAAAGTGACAACAAAATCTTAAAAGGGCCTGCTTAGCCAAAGAGCTGCACAGCTTAACCCCTGAAAAAACAAAAAAAACAAAAAAACAAATGAACTAAAACAACATTGCCTAACGCACATGCAAAGGGTTGAATGCTTCACAAACAGCTTGCCATAAAACTGGATAAAATCTAGTCAGGATGACACAGCGCAGCTTCAATCAGGTGCAAAACCAGAGGAAATTACACAGAGCTGCGAAACTTTGTGGGTGTTTTTGTGCTTCTCTATATCTCTAGAGAAATATCTCCACATTTATCTGCTTTGTCAATTAGTCCTAGAGAAGGAGATTATAAAAAGGGCGAATGATGGGCAACTCTTGGTGCTATTAATGGTCACAAACCATTCTTGGAGAATTCTCCCCTCCTGTGTTTTACTCAATTACCATCTGTGTGCTGGCAACTTTGGTAGCAGACAAGTTCATATGCACTAAAACAAATCAAAACCATTTCCAGAAACACACAACAAAACTTCAAAAAGTCCAAAACAAATGCAACAGTGTCAACATGTCACAGATGTAAAAATTATGTAGCAAAAGGCCAAAAAGCTACATCACCAAAAAGATGACAATTGCACACTTAGGTACAGTGTTGCAAATCCATTCCATCCCAACGCTTTGGTCCAAAGTATCTAAGTCGTTGAGCAAGTGCAAGAAAAGCAAGGATTATGACAAAAAGACAGCACATGAGTTTGTTACACTGAATACTTAAAGTTCAGTCTAACAAAGGTGGTTACGTTTGATCTCTTCAGCTTCAAACTTTGAGTTGACGTCATTTGTGCTGCAACAAAATCAATGATTCAAATATCTAGTGAATGTCAACATCATCACCTTTATCATCGTCATCATCATCATTATCACTGTTTTAACCACTTTTCCTTGCATTGATGGCATTAAGTAGGGAGGAAATTCACAGGAGTACCACATTGTAGAAAGACAGAAGGGGACTCTGAGGATCAAATGTAATTCAAAATACCACAGGGGTCCACAGAGGAGAAGAGTTAAGCTATGTGTTTTAAAAAGTCTATTTAACTTGTTGGAGGTAGATTGGGACTCTGCAAATTGAAATAGAGGAATTCATTCAACTTCTGTCATAGTTTGGGATCCTGGTGTCCTTCAGTGGGTAATCAGACTTCCAGGAGGGTCTAGGACATTCCTGGCCTGCCTTTGGATCTCCCTGCAGCAAAAAAGCAGTGAGGACTGTTGCTTTTTACACCTTAAACTAGCACAGTGGTTTTTGAATGCTGAGGGTTTACAATAATGTATAACTGAAACAAAGAGTCACTGGTGTGTTCTGTTTTGGATTGAGAAGGAAAGAGCTGAGACAGGCAGCCAAACACACAGCAGGAAAAACTTCCAGAGAGAGATGAGGCGAGATATCAGTGGAAATGTCTCTAAGAAGAAACAGGTGCTATATGACCACCATATGTCCCCAACGAGTTTGTCTTTTGATTTCCAAAAACACATGCACACAAACAAAACAAAGCATGGGGAAAATCAAAACTCAGCATGTTTAAGAACAAAGGTTAGCTAATAAATGCAAAATGAATGTTTTTTTTCGGTACTTCATTTACTCCTCGTCTTTGATCTCCTCTCTAAAAGAAGTGTAAAACAGAAAAATCAGCACCGTCCAGATCAGCCGAGTGAAGAAACGCTTTGGGGAACGCAAACAGATTGAAAAAGAGGACAGGGACAGGAATAAAATCTGTCGATGACAAACACAGACGGTGAGAGTCACACAGACATCAGAGGAAGTTTTAATAAGAGGAAAAACAGAGCAGGTGATGTGGAGACAGAGAGAGGAGATGTAGGTGTATCTCAGTCATGAGAGTATGAATGAGTTTGTTATCTACACCTGTAAAGTTCTTTTTTATTCCTCAAATAAATCAACTTCTAATTATGAAATATGAGGGGGTTTGCATCTCTGCCCGGACAGACACACATGTGACCACTTTTATGTTGAAATATATTAAAAGAGTTCAGAACTTGTTTCCTGCCAGTCTCTCTTTCACTGTGGTGCCTGTTTATTTGAGACTGATATGATTCGCAAAAAGTCTGTCAGGTACCACATTCCCTTTCCTTTACCACCTCTACCCCTGTCTGAAAACTATTTTTCTGATTTCTTTTTGCTATATTTTTCAAATTGCCATAATTCTGGTGCAAAATTTCTGTCCATCCATCTATTTTCCACCCACTTATCACCGAGCAAGTCCTGCTTCACTTCATCTGCTCCTTTGTGGCCGTCCACTCACTCATGCTCAGTGGACACTCTGAATGTGTGAACTATGTCTACCACCTTGCTCTTCTCAATGTGGAGGATCGGCGAGTGACTGCAAGGTCGTCACAGATTACTGAGCTCCTCGGCCTGTCAAGGAGAATGAAACCAGACACCCTGTGGAGGAACATCATTTGGCAGCTTGCAAATGTCTGCACTCAAGTCTCTCTCCAGATTTCAGGACTTTTTTGCAGGAAGGAAACAAGGGGATTCAAACTTGCTTTGTGGTTCTCTTAACTGCTTCATCTGAGCGATAACTGCACTTGACTTTCTCTTCTTGTGAAAAACACCCTGTAATTTCTACTTAACTTACAGGGTGTTCATTTACATAATTATACTCTAGCTTGCAAAGAAAGAAATCATCCTCTCCAAGAGGATTCTCCGTCCTGAGGTAGAGGGCACAGGATCGTTTTTAGGAGAAACTGAAGCCCTTGGACTATGAAGCGCTGATGCAAATTCCACATACAACAAAAAAACAACTTCAGCTGGGTAGATGTGATGGTACCTGGCAAGACAGCTGAAAACAGGAGAATATAAAAAGGAAGATTCAAACTGCTGAGATGAGTAAAAAGGGATCAAAAACTTCTTGGTACATAAAGGCATGCAAACATGGCCACAGCTGGTGAAGATATTTTCTCATATTTTAGCTAAATAAACATTTACATTTGTGAAAGTGTGCACACTATTAATTCATAAACACCTTCAATAGCCAATTCTTTTGTGCTGTGCTCATGGCTACACACACATACATGTGTTATACCCTGAAGAGCACAGAACAGCCATTTGTGTGTGGCTTTAAATGAGACAAACAACCAAACTACTTAAAAGTGACAATGACATGAAGTTTAACATAGACACCTTTAGAAACTGTCATTTAAAGAGGAGGAATGAGACTCAACGGTTGAAAGAACATAAAAGAAAACTTTTGTGCTAACTGAAAATCACAAACGACCTAAGTTACCTGATAGTGCAGGGGTTTCACCAGCTCACCTCAGTTTTCAGACGTTAAATCAGTGAGCAAGAAAAGCCAGATGAAAGCATCACTTAACAATAATTTGTCTCTCTCTCTCTCTGTTTTTGTTGCTTAATCATGCAACCCATTCTGAAGTGTTTACCTTCTCAAAAACTACACACTGTTAGCAGTTGAAGGGAAAGACTGAAGGAGAAAACTTAACAACTTTACAGTGTGACAGCTGTAGAATGTCCAGCACTTGGCACTCAGAATTATGTCAGCTTGAGACGCAAGAATATCAAAACTTACTTACATCAGTGATGCAAAAATCGTACAACCTATTAGCTGATCAGTACGGTGCAGATAGAAGTCATTTATGTATGTCTTGCAAAAATAGAAGAGCTTTCTGACCCCAAAGTAAAGCGCTAAAAAGTTTCCAAATGGCACATTGAATTTCCTGATGTCAACTTTTTAAAAACTTTTTTAAAACTAGCTAAACCATGACTTTGATTGAACCCTGTCTGCAGCTGATGATAGGCTACCTTCCATGCCGGTTCTTCGGGCAGTTTTTCAGCTCGGGTTTGAGATGACTAGATCGCCTGATGAGCACCTTATACAACCTCACTACAAACAAACCCCTAACTACTCCTTTGGAAGCTCACCACTTTAATTGCACCTTGGCTCCCAGCCTGCAGTCTCAGACTCGAGACACTATCCTGAATGTTTTCCTCCAGTTAGCATGTAAGCAGTTTTGAACATTTAAAGGCCTGATTAAATGCAGGCAGCAGACTTCGACCCTCCACCGTGAGGCTGCCAGTCCTCCTAAATTACAATCATTAGCAATGGTTTTAGTGGTGAAATTTGGTGCCAAATGGTCTCATTACTGTGTCAAAGGCCCTTCATGCTACCAAGGAATAATTACTTTCAATAACAACGGCACAAATTGCAGCAGGAATCTTCGGGTGCACCAAATGGCACCTTCTAAGATCGAAGATCTAATGAAGCTTCAAGTTTTCATATCACTTGCCTGTGAAAAAAAAGCCTTGCAGATGTTAATGTGGAAGCAATACAGTGAGATTCAGGAGGAGATTTAATTGGAACCATGGGAAGGAGGAATAGTTATGAAGGCAGGGAGAGAAAATGATGACTGATACAGTCAGATGCCTTTGCAGCAACAGATTTAGGTGCACGAGTGCTCTCACACCATCAGTCACTGTAGCTTCAGCTGATCCTCAGGGTAATTAAATGGAGGGACTTTTTTTCCCCCACAAAAGTTGCTATTTTTCCCAGAATAATTGGAATTTTAGGAGATTTGTCACCTGTAGGATCTGAAATAGCTAGTAGATGAATGAATGTCAACAAGCCTGACACAGGAGATCAGAGGAGAACCTTGTTATTGCTTAGCAGAGCATGCTGACATACTGCGCCTCCATTTCTCAGCACTTCTGTTCATTTAAGTGGCTCCACAGCCTCACGCACATAAAATTAATGAACAGCTGGTGTTTGCTAAAATGAATCTTTCAGACTGTGTGGCCACATCGGAATTCATCAAAAATGTTTAAACCATGTGCCGCTGCAACGAAGCTCAACTGTCGATTCTATTTCAACATGCTCCGTCAGGTTGGAGGGGTTCTCAGTTTCTCCTGCACATGTAAACAAGTGAGAAAAAAGTGACAGTGCAAATCGTGTGCGTCTTCACACATTTGACAAAAACACCCGTTAGAAGGAAATGAAAGATCTAAAATAAGATTACCCAGAATTCATTTAGTCATGCTTACGGTTCCCAGATACATGCGCTGGAGTTGAGGTCAGAGCTGAGCTGAATGTTAAAACCTTCACTGCAGGCTTTGAGTCTGCAGCCTTACAGAATGATGGGGTCTGCCCTGAGATTGGATGAGTGCATATAGCTCACGGTCCAGCTGACATGCAACCCATGACAAGTATGAACACTGTGTGCAAATAACATCTGCTGTAATGTATGGACAAGGCCCTCTTCTGTGTCTCCTTCTCAGGTCGTAGTTATTGTCTCTGTAATGAGTTCGTAGTCTGTATAAAAAATACAGATGGTCTCACTGATGTTATGCATTGGTTTCTGAAGAAGAGCTTCGGGGTCAAAAGGTGACAGTAGCCATATTAGAAGCAGGACCCCACCTAACAGTTTAAGTCTTTAGCTGGGCTTGGACAGCGAGGATCCTTTGCGCCACAGCGGCAGGAGGAGCATCATGGCTGAAATACACCAGATACAGCTGCATGGCTGGTTCAGCAGGTCGTAGCTAATACAAAGCTATCCTACTTTTTCCAGATGCCGAAGCTGTGAGGCATCAGTTCACCCGAGGGGGGATTGAGCGGAGTAGGAAATCGTGCATAGAAACTACCAAAAATCACCCAGTGACTTTCAAAATAAAACAAACCGTGCCAAAACTAGATTGAATTTAGCTTGACTATGATGACAAATGGACAAAATGAGTGGAGCCAGATCAGAAGTCAGCAGGTTTGAGATTTTACAGCCCAACATGAATGAAGAGAGGCTCATCAAGGAGTGAGAAACACAGGAACTCCTCGGTCTCACTACTCCAGCTGTCTGTCAGTCAGTCATACCTGACTGAACACGCAGCCAGTGTGGGGTGACAAACACAGTCAACATGCAACAAAGCAGAGCCAGACTGCAGATTCATCTGCTCTATTTGAGGTGTCATACATTAACAAGTCTTTAAGTTAGCATCAACACTGATGTTAACCAATGTTCATTCTCAACAGAATAAGTTAAGTTTTTAACTGTTGCATTAACCTCTGGAAAAATCTTGCCTTCATTATTCAACAGCAAGTTTTGCAACTCCAGTATAATACAGACACAAGAACCTGTCTATCTGTTTGATGTGTGTGTATGCAAACACACACACTCTAGATTTCCCAAAACTTGAGACGCAACCTTGATAAAAAAAAAAAAAAAGATTATCTCACCTGCTAAGCTTTGAGCTAAAACAGACTCCTTTCTCCTTTTCTTTCACTTGTGCCTTTCAAAACAAAGTCCATCTGCTTGTTCCTGTCTGCTTAGAGAAAAAAAGTATTTAGGGCTTTGAAGATGAGCTGATCAAAAAATAAAGGACCAAAGCAAGGACTAAGTTATTTTGTTCTCTGTCCAGAGTTTGTGTCCTTGACAACCCAAGTCTGGTGAATTTATAGAAAAGTGCTGCAGAGGAGGAACAATAAAAGATGAAACTCATAACTCCATTGAAGAGAATATCTGGGCTCTCTGGATGGATTTTTTCTCCATGCACATTAACTGCAAATCATTCATTTCTGGCTGAGTTTCTATTAATATCCACAAATTTGATCATATCCCCATGGATCGCTCAGATCTTTTCAAAAGCTACTTTTAGGTTTTTTGGGCAGTACCTCGAGGGCCCACTTAAGTTTTCTAGAAGAGTAAAACATTGAGATAATTTGGTTTATTTTGATAAAACCTTGTTATAAGTTTTGAATTAGCCTGTCTAAACTGTGATAAATCCAAAAATTTTCTTTACATGACCAGCTTTGATTAGTCAGATTGAATCCTGTTGCCTACTCATTAGGCATGGGAATCGAAAACCGGTTCCTGTTGAGAATCGATAAGAAATGTTTCAATCCATCGACATCGTTAGCCTTTGTGCTTAACAATTCCCTTATCAATTCTTTACATTGTGCCAGAGCCGCTGGGCCTTACGTCGAGTATTCTGCTGCAGCTACCTTAGCTTAGCAGTTAGATTTCGTTTCCCAAGAAAACTCTGATTCAGGATTTTCAGCTTGAAGTTTTACCGAAGAGCTGACTTCATAAAGAAATGTACATTACTCTCTCTCAGGAGATTCATATTCGGTACATTCAAAATGGTATAAATCACCTTATTTACCAAAATAACAACATAGCGCAAGTTGATGCTAACTTATATGGGAAACTGCATTGATATGCTAGCAGTTAGCATACATCAGGAAAACTTCAGCTACAGAATAGAATTTCAACTTTCATCACAGAAACATATCGCATCAACTCTTTGTAAAAAATACTTAGAATTTCAAATGTCAAAAGCTAATAGGCATTTGAAAGCTTCCAAACAACTTAAACCATTGCTATAACCACTCTGAGACACTGGATGGCCAACTTGAATTATAATACATTACAACATAGTACATCAGCATCACATTGTGTGCATTCTTTACCTGTTTCTGTATAATTATGTCCAGAAATATCCAGACTCAGGGACCAATTACATTTGATTCACTTGCAGTGTAAACTCAATTAAATGTTGTTGACAAAGAAAACCTGTAAAGCTACTTTTTGTACCAAGAAAATTTACAACAGGAATTGATAAGAGAGTCCATAAAGAATCAGATCGATAAGCAGAATCGATAAGGGTATAGGTATTGACAAATTCTTATCAATTCCCATCCCTGCTACTCATTGGTTCATACACTAAGATATGATTGAATAATAATAATAATAATAATAATAATAATAATAATAATAATAATAATAATAATAATAATAATCTTGTCTTATATTCTATGAAGGAGGAAACAGGTTTTCCTGTATCTGTATAGGTCACAGAACATCTGCTGATAAATTGAAACCTTTCCTCGACATTTGAGTTTTGAATTGTGGTGGGCAGCGCTGGATGTCAAAATTTGAGGAAAAGAGTAGTTACAGCAGCAGAGAATAAACCACAACATCTTTTGTCAATAACTGTAAAAGAATGAAGGAGCATAAAAACACATTTATACTTCCGATGAGAAAACTCATCAAACTGAAGGGACAAAAAAGAAACAATTTGTGCCTAGGGTCAAATAATTTCCTTGAATGGATTCCTTAATTAAACTACTAATTATTTCTTGGTGTTTTGCATCTTAATCTCACTTTCCTGTTGTCACGCAGTCACTTCTCAATGAGCAACATGCTCATTTGTGTAGGTTGACTTCTACCGAAGCACACAGGACAACATACAGACTGATGGCCTTTCCCCACCTCCAAACACACACACAACCCAGGAAGGCAGAGAAAACCACCGTCTGTGTCTTACGCTGAAAGAGGTGCGCACACTGTGTTTATAAGCACCTTTGGCGAGCAGGGTTCAGCCTGTTCCACTTTGCTAAGTTATAATTAATTATTAAATACCAGCACACAGCAGTAGAGACAGCACAAGCTTTGTCCAAATTAAGGGTGCAGGTTTTTACACACATTGCAGTGTAACTTTATTAGTTATTTAAAAGAGGACAAAGTGTATTTTTTGTGCCAGGAGGGCTGAACTTATTTATCCCCTTTCAAGACCAGGAAAAAGAAGAAATGCTGAGCTGTAGGATTATTATTTCACACTTGCAACTTCTACACTGTTGAGCTACTCTTTGGACTGCTCCTAATTCATATTTACACTTGCAGCAACACTGACTTTTACAGCGTTCAGGAGCTTCTTCTCAGTTTGCATGACTATGCTGAAACTGGGTGGCTGCATGGGTAAATAATGGCCAGTGTTGTGTACTGTTAAATCTTTAAACAAGTGAGAATGGGCTCCAGATCTCATTATTGATTACAGCTCTCACAGGCATTGGGGCTTTCTTTCTCTCTCATTTTTTTCTATTCTCTCCTCTTGTTGCTTTGGAGGAACCTCTGACTCTCATTCTGCCTTCGTTACCACTCTGCCCCCTGTACGTCTCCCCCCATCTCTCTCCAAAAACCACTCTCCCTTTCGGCTCCCCTCCAACTCTTCCCTCTCTTTCTATCCCAGGTCTCAGGACTGTGATGCATGGCTGTCTGTGTTTTCCAAAAGTCCATTAGTCGCTGGCACGAGGCCGCCTCTTCTCCCACAGACAGAGATAAAGACGCAGAGCATGGCTGCCCAGCGAGCTGCATGAAAATGAGAAGACAGGGGTGAGAGAGAGATGGAGTGGGACTATGGAGAGAGGGGGAAAGATGAGGATGGATGTGAAGACACTTTGATACTGGCCAGAAGCCCAAAGGCAGAGGTAGAGGCAAGAAAGAGGGAGAGGGAGTAGAACAAAAGAGGAACAAATTGAGACAAAATAAATAAGCATGCTAGCAAAGAGAGGGGGAGAGGTGCTGGCAAATAAGACAAAGACAGAAGACAGTAAAAAGAAAGACACTGGTATGAGAATGGTGGAGACAAGGGTGGAGAGAAGAAACTACTAAATAGGAGAGCAGAGAAAGAAATGAGAAATGAAAGTGTCTGAGGGTGAAATGAGGATAAAAAAGAGGGTCAATTCTAACCAGATATCCTGTCATGAGAACCATTTATATCATGTTTTTTTATTTTTTTCCCAAAACCCCCTCCAGTCTCTAGCTTGTCCCCTGAATTTATCTACGACCCAGTAATTGAACTTGCAGCTTCCTCCCTAAAACAAAACACCAGGGAGATACAATGATTCATCCTCCATTTTTCTTTTTTATCCATGTTTTATCTCAGACATTAAGATCTTATCTAATGGTTAGCTTTAGGTCGCAGATCTGGCTAGACGTGACGCAGAGCAAGCAGATGAAAAATGTCTTCAAAGAGTCCTTTTTCTTTTTCCTTTTCTCTCTTTCTTCCAGAATCAGACCCTTTGATTAATACTGGTGTCTAACTTCAACAACTCTGAGTTTCTATTGGTCTAATTGTTTGGTGCTCGCCTCCATCTTTCTCTCAGCTAATCTCTGAGTGTCTTTGAATCTCTTGCAGGCCTATGAATGTACTAATGATGTGTATCTTTGCATGTTAGACTTTAGTAGTAAACAAGATCCTGAGGCAGTGATAACAACAGTGGCTGAAACATTTTAATTATACAACAAGTAGCTGATTTGGAATTGAGTTCTCCCTCCAAATTGATGGCGTTGTCTTATTAAATCGAAAACCTTTTTTTCTTTTGTATATCTGTTTTCAGGTGATGTGATTACTTTTCCCTTTTGTCTCCTAGTTATCTCAGAGCTAAGAATGTACGCGCTTCTGCAATTATTTTCTTGCACCTTCTGGTCATCCACCTTCCTCCTCTGGCCCATTAAGGTGAGTTGTATCATTAGGGGTGTGCAGGATATCATTAAGGCCACACGGCTCATTATTGAGGGCCTTATATTGGAAGAGAGAGGTAATCAGAGTCAAACTAATGCTTTTAACGCATACAAAATGTGTAATAAGGAGCCAGTGTGAACTACTGAGCTCTTCAAACAAAACACAACTAACCGAAAAGTATGCTTTTAATGACAACAGTTTATTTACCAGATTAAAGTATAACTCATGTACTGGGTTGTTTTGCGTACCAAGTTTGAGACACCCACTTTTGATTAGATTTATCAGAGAAACTGAAAAGAGCACTGTAAAAATAAACTGGGTTGCAAGGCGCCGCCCTGTTGGCTGCCTTTTGCAGCAGCTGTCTCTTCTTTGTCCGTTTCTTGCAATTTTTTCGTCTCTTTTTCGTAATCTTTGTATTTGGTGTGGATCATTACTTTGTATGGCTCATTTGGTGGCCATGAACACCAAACTTTTTGTGGCTTAAGTGATATTTTTACTACTTTTCTCCTGTGTTTGTCTGGAGATCCTACATGTAACCATGGCTGCATTGTTTACATGTGAACTCAGCTGTTTGCAGCTTGTAGCATGTCAATGCTAACTGGTGTAATGCCTGATGTCTTCCTACAAGGTGAGGAGAAGGAAGTGAGGACGATGTGCTGGTTCTCAGGTGTGAGCTAAGAAGTGACGACATGGACCTGTCCTTCCATCTATTGTTATTGGGAACGTAAGATCTATCTCCAATAAGATGGACGAGCTAGCCATGCTAACCCAGCAACACAGGGAATACCAGAGGGCAGAGTGGTATCGTGCTATTCACAGACATGGCTAACGGCGCTAACATCAGACACCAATGCCATGTTGGAAGCGCTGGACCCTGTGGAGGTGGAGGCTGGCTGAACTGGAGAATGATGGACAAGCTGTCATCATCTATTTTCTTATGGACCTTTTTGCACTTTCCATACACTTTCTTACTTTTGTTTTCTTGATTGCTGCTGTGACTTCAATTTCGTTGTACTTGTTACAATGACAATAAAGTTCTATCCTATTCTATTCTATTCTATTCTATTCTATTATAAGTATGAGTTTAAGTGTCACCTAATAAAGAAAAATTAAGTCAAGTAATATTATACTATTATTATTCTAGCAATAACCCAAGCATATCAGGGATCTGAAGATGATATGAGCGTTCTTTTCCTCTCTTTTTGAATCACAGTCAAACCACTGATCACACAGGTTGGAATAATAAACAGTGTCTCTCATCTTATTTGCTTACCTCTATCAACCGCTATGATTTCATATGAGGCAGAGAGGCAAACTTTTGACAAACTTGATTGATTGAATTAGAGGCTATGAAAAAAAAAGATCACTCTTGCCAGGGTCATATGAGGCCTCTCCCTCAAAATCAATAAAATGCTTTATCAAAGTGATTCATGACAGTAAGAAAAACAGCTGGAAGTCTAGTGAAAGTGATGGATAAGAGTAGCAGCAGCATAAAACCACTCTTAGTTGACTTATTGTTTAAACAGCTTCATGACACTGGGGCAGCGGCTGACAAAGCTCTCATTCATCATTCGTCAGCCTTAATATGTGGAGCCAAGATAAAATCTTCATCCTTCATTCTTCAATTTTTTTCTTTTACAATCAGTCTTTTTTAATTTTCCTGTAAAAAATTAAATATACTGAACTGAACAGTTTACATTTCAGTCAACACTTCTCCTCACTGCTGCTCTTTCAGCTGAGAAGCAGCTTTCAGACCTCATGGTTAAATAAAGTTGAGCATTGAGAAAATGCATCAGGAAAATTTTGCTTGCTGCATTAGCATATTATTTTTTACCACTTTTATTTAACTCAAGCCTTATCTTACCTTTATAATACAATGAAATAAAACTTGTCTTTGGACTCTTCAGGCAAATGTGACTTGCTAATATACATTCTTGAGGCTGTCGAAGGAAAGAGGCAAATAATGTCTGTAGAGACTGCAAACAGTCTCATCAGTGTTGATGTTCTGTAGAGACGATTAAGTTCCCCTCCAAGAAATGTTTTTACCCTCAAAATGATGGTAACACAAATCTAAAGCAGTTACTGGCAAATATTCGATACAAATGATTGTATATTCTGTTATGACATATAGTGTTAGAGAGTTTGGTATTGCTTCTGTAATTAGTCTCAGTTATGTTCTCAAATCTATCACATAACTTAATTTTTTATGCTATGGGTAAAATTTATTAAAAATATAATAATAACAACAAAAACTTGTATTAGACCTTGATTTGCATGGAATAATGGGTGTTGTTGGTAAACTGTTGTACTTTATCAATTGCTGGGAACCAACAACAATATGACATCAGCGTTATTTATCAGCTATCAAAAGATTTATTCTACAACTATCAGCATCAGCATCTCAAAAACTAATTTCAGTCTGCAACTTTTGTGTGTAACAGGGTAACGTTTATAGCTACAGACAACCACAGGCTGTGAAAAGTCAAAGCTTGTTTGGTACTAAGTATGGGTATAGTTCAGAGGTCTTCAACAGGTGAGGTGACTGTGGAGGTTTTTCCCAAGTATTTCAATTTTTACTCATGTTGTTTTTGAAAACACATAAATGGAAACAAGGAGGCCAGAGATGTTATCTTTCAGTCAGAAATGATCACATTCAGCAACACGGCAGCTCTCTCAGACTGTACACAGTGTCACTCAGCATTCACTTCTAGCTCATCAAGTCAGGAGAAGACCAGCCTCTATCGCTCCGTGTCCGCATCAGACAGGGGGTCCTTGGTCTGAGAAATGTTGAAGACCCCTGGTATAACCAATTTTACATTAAGTCACAGCCAAGGGCGGACTGGCGTACGGGAATACTGAGGATTTCCCAGGTGGGCCAATGGGTTGGTGGGCAGAGTCACCTGTCAATCACGCTGCTTGAACGGGGCCAGACAGCGTTGCTAGAGGATTTGAA
The DNA here is from genome assembly GCF_033239565.1 of Halichoeres trimaculatus. Taxonomy (NCBI): domain Eukaryota; kingdom Metazoa; phylum Chordata; class Actinopteri; order Labriformes; family Labridae; genus Halichoeres; species Halichoeres trimaculatus. The sequence goes on from NW_027437183.1 coordinate 15,316,968, forward strand.
GATTGCGTAATCTGTAGGGGTGAGCTGGCCATCAGGACTTTTCCCTAATGGCCGATCTTTTCCAGACCCTTGGGGCGTTTTTTTTTTTAATGTCAGGGGCGGACTGGTCATCTTGACATTCTGGAGAATACCACAACAGCCGGTGCTGCCAGTGGGGAATGCTGCCGGTCTACCGATGTGTCCCGTTGTTGTGGGCCGGGCCGAGTCACAGTTCCGGGCTGTTTTTCAGTCCCAGTCCACCACTGGTAACAGCTTAAAGATATTTTTTGAGTGCTTGGACTTTCATAACTCATTTAATAACACTTAAAAAGATTCCACTGTGGATCAAATTTTCTCTTTTCCCATGCTGATTAATTCTTCAACACGTCTCCCCACACACTAGTGGTTATGAGTCCAAATCAGGAACGACCTGTGGTCAGTGGCACCACTCTTCCTCTAATTACACTGTTACAACAGCTCAGGGCCCCTTTTGATTACCTCTGGTGCTTTTATTTCTCACCTAGCATCCAGGGTCTAGAAATGTCTCATGTTTTGAGCACCACTGTAGTGTGACGTTATTTTAGCTCTGTGGGCGTCTTGTCTTTTAGAGTAGCCCCACACCTGTTCCTATAATTGTTTCTCTAATCATTTATAAGAACAAGTATGACAACAACAGCGTATCCCTTCAGCAATGTTTCCACTATCCAATTGGAGTTTATCTCAGGGAGACTTAAGGGCTGATGATAGGCAATCATTCAGCAGAGAATCAAAGACCTGAGACTCTGGACTGCGTAGAGTTTCAGCAGTGAGGTATTCACGCGGCATGCTTGTACAAAGGCAGACATTCTCTAAGATCTCTCTCTCACACACACACACACACAGAGTCAAATGCAAACATAAAAACACCTACGCACACATAAAGCATCCTGTTAATTGCCGTCTTCATCCGCAGCCTTTCATCGATTTCCTTGTTAGCTGCTGTAATTATTACAGACGCAAGGGGGAGAGCAGAGGAAGAAAGGGAGGGAGAGCAAAACAGATATTGAGAGGGATAAAGAAGTGAGAGAAAAGACAAAGTGGGAGGGAGAGAAGAAGAAGAAAAAAAGGAGAGAATAGAGAGTTTGAAGACTGTGTGGGTGTCAGATGGAATCTTAACTCTTGGTAGGGAGCAGAGAGAAATGGTGAAAATGCAATTAAGTTTCATTATCAGATATGTAACGATAGGGATATATAACAGAACACAAATAGATGACATTATGATCTATACATTTCTTTTCTCTGCTATGACTAAATAAAGTTTTTATTGTTTTTCTTCATTGCTACATTTTCCTTCTCCTTTCCCTCGCCTTGGCTGATCTGTCACATCTCTAGCAAACATGCCAGTATTTAATCAATCACCACCAACGCTCTCTGTCCTCCTCCATCCATATATTTTTTTTAATCTACAGTCTATCATCACCTTATTTCAAATGTCTCTTTCAATCTGTGCCACCTCCTTTCTTTAATATGGAGCAAATTCTCCCCCATTTCCCTCTTCTCATTCACTCCTTTCGTCTGTGCTCCCTGAATCTGAGTCACAACACTGAAACACTGTCATCACACAGCCACGGAATCGTAACAGCAGGAAAATATGTTTGCTGTTTGGGCTTGTTGTGTTGAATCCTAATGAGCTATCAGACTCTGCAGGAAAAAGAGCTTTCTCTTTTTCCTGTCGGGGTGATTTGCGCGAGGAGAAAACAGAAAATGAGAGAGCCCAGTAGCTAAAAGAGAATTTTCTGGTCTTAGCAGAGGCTGGGTTATTACAGAGGATATTGCTGCAGTCATACCCGGGAACAGTGACAGATATATATCAAGCCGGCTTATTCCTCTGCAGAGATTTCATTCAAATCCAATAAAATACATGACAAACACATAAATATGACACTAATTTGAAAAGATCCAATGGAAATGCTCTTGCTCCAGCCTTTCCATAGCCGTGCCATGTCATCACATTGGATCAGGCACAAAACACCACAAGCATCTTTCCTGTCTTAAAAGGGAAAACAGGAGCTGAAGGAAAAAAAACTGAGAGCATGAAGAGGAAACAGATGTAAGGAGAAAATTCAAGAGATAGAAAGTAGAAGAGGACATGTATTGTATGTTGTCTGTGTGTTTCTAACAGCTTCACGCCATCACTAGACCTGGAAGCTTTGTTGGTAAAAAGTAAATCTTGCTCTCACACAGACTAGGAGAGGTATCACACACACACAGGCTGTGTGCTGTCACCCAAACACAGCTGGGCCACCCTGCTCTGTAACCTTGGCAACTCCCTGACCAATGGCTGGTTGGCAGGAGGTCCTTAAAGAGACGTGACACTGACACAAACACTCACACAAAAACACACTCACACACTCTTGGAGCACTGCTGTGTGTACAGACCTCTTGTTCACTGCGATATGAGAGGGTAAACAGGTGCTGGAGAGGCCTCTGTAAGATCAGAGCACACCTACACACACACACACACACACACACACACACACACACACACACACACACACACACACACACACACACACACACACACACACACACACACACACACACACACACACAGGATAATCATACTAGGAACATACCAAGACAAGAATGCTTGCACAGCGGGCGGGGGGTTATTGATAGGCCCTTTTTAGAATATGTTTTGTTATTCACTTTGCTTGAAATGTTAAAAAAAACCAACTCCGTTGTGTCAAGCTCTTGTAGGCTCTTGATTATTTAAACATAGTTCATTTTAATACCTGTAAGTACAACTGTAGCACAGAATGTTTGAAACAAGCCGTTTCTACATTTTTCTAAAGCAAATATTCTCTGTGTAAGAGACCTGATACTGATTCAAGGCTACAGAATAAAAAGCTACAGAATACTGGTCACACATTTTGTCTACTAGGCTCTCAAAAATCAACACAAACTCAAAGATCCTCACAGGAGCTTAAAGTACCAGCTGATTTGATACACATCTTTGAAATAAATCTTGTTGTAGTACTTGGGACCAGAACTTTGACCTAAGTCTGCCTCAAGTCTGATTTTTAGGACAACTGACTCCACTTCAATTTGAACACTGATGTCTGAGCTCTGATTGCATTTAGACAAGCCAGACAAAAAACAGGGCTGGGGCGTATTTAATGGTAAGACTGATTTAGGCAGATGGCTGTCAAACATGAGTATGGTTCTGCTTAAGCTTTCAGTCCATGTAAAGGTAGGGTCTGCAGGAATTTTTGATACCTGTTAGTAAACATATAGTCAGCCTTGGCTCCTCCTCCCTGGCTCAGTGCCTCCCACTGCTTCTAACTGTGACGACATGAACACACTCACTAGCCCAGCAACCACCTGTAGCATCGCCCTTAACCCTAACCTTTTCTACGTAGTACAGACTTGAGAGCACATGACTTAGCATGTTAGCACAAGCTAATCACTGGGTTATTTGACACATACCTTGTTAGCAGAAAGCCAACCTGCAACGCTCTTCATCCTGTGCTGCTCTCTAAGTGCCCAAAAAGAGGGTGAAAGTTGAACCAAGCTTTACCCTTGTTCAGGTAAAAGCTTTTTCTATTTGGCGTTTTGTTTTACTTTGGTTGGGTATTTCATTCTATGTGCAATGTCCACTATTGTAGCTGCTCCAGATAGCTTCTTCCACTCCCTAATCAACACGCAAAGTAACTTAGTCACTGAGTGTGCTGCAATCAGCTGAGGTAACAACACTTACTCTCCGCCCAGAAAAGGCCCGAAACAACCAAAAGATAAACATACAGGCTGAGGAGAGGGTTTGAGGCAGACAGAGACACTGACACATAAGTATAGAAACCCAGAAGGGATGATTGAGCAGGATTATTCCTGTAAAAGCTGACATTTTATTTTTTGGGAAAATCTTGCAGACTCTTCCTTTAAAGTTGGTCCTTGTTATTGTTACTTGCTTAATGCTGCAAAGTGCTCTACTCACAGTGGAGCAGGATATGCTCAGACCTGTTCTTTTCTAGGGCCCTTTGGTAAACTGTAGTAGTGCATTTGCACAATATAAAATAAGAAATGATTTGTTGGTTGTTGTTGTTAGTTTATTGTGGTGATTTATTCAATTTTGAGCAACAACTGGCATGTTTGTTCCCTTGTTGAGTGACTACTGGGACACTTGCAGTCGCCAAAATTCAGAATGTTTTAAAATGTTTAACAATGAAAACTGAAATCTCTTCCCTGTTTTCCAGATAGTACACAGCACAACATACACATTGCAAAAACAAATTAAACAAACAGTCAAATGTTGATGCAGATCCATGTGCTTAGGTGATTGGAAACACTAATACATTATTTCATTAACTCTCTCTGTACCATTCTCCCTCCTGCTCAACAGGTTGGAATTGACACACTCTCTGTGCACGATCAAATCAATGAGCTATTTAATGTTTCAAGAATTGAGGTTTAATTTGTTGGTGTTTCTTGTGTTTTATTGCTGGTAAATCAAAGTTATTAAACATTTATGGCTATCCGGTGATCTTGATAGATATAACTAGGAATTTTAAATGTTGCCAGCCAAATACACACAGAATCAAAGTAAAACTTTGCTGCTTGGTTTTTTCCTTTTTAACCAGTAGCAATGTTTTTGGTGTTGCTGTGGCTCAGTGGTACAGCTGGTTATTTCTCAACTGGGAGGTCTGGGGTTTGACACTACGTACCACAATCCACATGCCGAAGTGTTCCTGGGCAAAACACTTATCCCTGAACTGCCCCTGATGCTGTGTAATCGGTGCCAATTTGATGAGCCAATTTAGCATCCCTGACAGCACTGAACACACACATACACACACAAGAACGTCATATTGGTGGTTTTTGCATAGACTCACAGTAACTTCCTGTAAATAAACCTCTGCACCAAACAGACAGAGGAACAGGTTTCTTTATCCCTCACTGCCACCGTCTTCCCAAAGCTTTCTCTACTCCCTCTGTTGTGTTTGCTGCCTCCATCCATTGATCCGTCTTTGTCATCAGCCCTCCTATTTCTCTTCCTCCTATTCCTTGTTCCGCTATCTGCCTCCCTTTATCACTCCTGCTACATCCTGTATTAGTCACCCTTTCCTCTGTCTGACCATCCATCTATCCACTGCCGTTTCACCCCTTGTTTATTTTTCCTCCTATACTATATTTCCCTCTCTCATCTAGCCTCTTATGTTAATATAATATAAGCTTCGAGTAATGAAGTTTTACGACAAGGAAAAATACGACCCAGGCCACTTAACGCATCATTGTCACTGAAGGAGAGGCCTCATTGGCAGTCAGACACATTCTGCCTCTCTCTGTCTCAAAGTCCTCTCTGTGTTTGATTTTTTTTTTGATAGCTTTTAGTCCCACTGATTAATGCACCCAAGAGTCCATTAAAGCAATAGGAAAATAAAGACTTTATGTATTAGTAAAAGATGGTGTTAAAATCCACCCACATGCTCTCGTCTTTGTGCTTGTTCTCCTCAACCACTTCTCTTTCTTCGCATGTCTCCCACACTCTAATTTCCTCCATCTTCTGCATTTCGACTCCACTGAGGTCCCCTCTGTAAAATTCTTTGTTTCTCCATCCTTCCCTCTCCTCCCTTCTCCTTCTTTCTCACACATTCGCAGTTGCTCCCTTGATCTCCAGTCCTTTTGCTTCTCCCTTATCAGACTATTTCCACCTTCCTAAATCTCCCAATTTCGCCCCTTCATACTCTCTGTGCACCCATTCCTCGTTTGTATCAGCGCTCTGCTCCTCCCTTCATCTCTCTTCTGCTCTGTCTCGATTGTCCTCCAGAGTGCAGTGTAGGCCTCACCCAGGGCTGACTGATCTGAGCAGGTCTTGGTTGATTTACCATCATTTTCAATCTGGTGGACGTATCAGCGTAATCTTTATCATCACCGGGGTCATTATGGTAAATTGGTGAAAGCTTATAGGCCTACATTTAACAGCTTCTCACTCCCCGTTTGGAGATGTATGTAGCAGAGGTGAAGAAATGATGGTAATTTTAATCATAATTTTCTGGAGTCATTATGTTAAATGGGCAGATGGTGATAGGAGGACATAAAGTGATAGGCTTGTTATAGAATGGAAGAAGGCATATGTAGGACAAGTGGAGAAATCAATACAGTTATATAACAGGTGAAAGGGTGTCTTTGAGAAATGGGATTAGTTATAAATATTTTACAAAAGTTACTTTAAAGATAGAAAATATGTTTGTGCACTGTAGCATGTGCCCATAGGAAATTAATTAAACACAACATCGTTCGACATGAATGAACCCCGTGGCCTTCAGTTGATTGCCATGACCTTATCAGCCGATCCGGTCAGATCCATGTGAGCACAGTAATGCACCACCATATATTTAAAATTCAAATGAACACAACTGGTCTTCTTTCATGAAAAAGCAGTTTTTCAAATGGAAGCAGACGTGCAAAAGTGCTCTGGCGATGCTTAATGTCCTCCGTACAGTATAATCCGAACATGTACATATGTATGAGGCATTTTACTTCGCACTTGCTGTTTCCAGCTTGCCTTCTCTTTTACCCCTGCTCCCCGTTCCTTAGACTTGATTGGATGTTCAGTCCATGCATGGGTGAAGTCAGAATTATCCATATTTTATCAAAGGCGTCGTGCTTCTGTTTCAAGCTCGGTTCAGGGATAGGTTGGAGAGCTAGTAAAGTCACTGCTGCCATATTTCCCTGTCAATCTGTGATGTGTCTTTGTCGAGGAGTAAGAGCCCTAACCGTGCTTTTCTTTTAACTCCTAGCCTTGATTTTGGTTAATGTTGCAGCAAAGGTTTCAGTGCTTTTTTTATTTCTCTATGTAGTAGCTGCCATCAGTGTGAGACTTTGGGGTAATGATAATGTATGGTGTTGAAGGGCGTGTGGGAAAAGACGCATTTTCTTAAGTGGAGCCTTCCTATAGTGGCGCAGAAAGTCATACAGACAGAAAATCATTCAAACCGGCAATCCACTCAACTCTAAAATCACTCTGCAGACATCTGAGACTCTCGAGGCCTGACAGAGAGTAGCTGTCATATATTCACACAGGGACACTTACATCAAACGACGCAGGTGTGTGTATGTGTGTGTGCAATGACTTGTATGTGTGCCTCGGCATGCAAATGTGAAGATTTGTGTGTTTCCACGCAAGTGTGCATGTGCATGCCTGCTTGTGCTACCATGTCAGGACTTAAAAGGCACTCAGGGAGACATTTCCATTTCCAATTCCATGATATGTTCGAGCCTCTGGTGGCATAGGGCGGAGTAAGTCGTGACTAGGAACAAAATCATGCATGTTTGAATATCATAAGCTATGCATTGAGTGCATTGATAAGACTGTATGAGCATCAAAGCTGTTGCACAAGAAAACCACAGTATGAAAACATGAGAGATGGTTGCTGCACAGATATATGGTTCATCTTCCCTTTTTATGACAAGTATATGATCCCTGTTACAGCCATAGCACATCTCATTATGGTCTGTGTCAGTAATTTCAAAGTACCAGTCCAGGGGGTGCAGAGGTTTAGTAATTAAGAGGCTACAAAATTGATGCTTCATTTTCACATCAGCATAACAGTCCATCAGCAAAGTGTCAGGAGTTCCTCAGCTAAAAGGCCAACCTGGGTAACACAAACACAAAAAAGACTGAGAAGAAAATTTCTTTTGATTCTGTTCTGAACAAACCCAGTGTTTTATTATGCAGTCTGTTCGGGTGACACATCACTTTAAATAGGGGACACCATTATGTCAAGTAGTGACAGGGAGCACGCTCATTTTTCATGTATAGAGTGTGTGTGACACCAAGTTAATGACATATCAAGTCTGAGGTGCAACACCTCTTAGTTTATTGAACGTCTGGATCATTGATTGAAATTGAAGAGACACGTATATTAAGCTGTGACAGACCGCTGCAAGCAGCACTTGCTGCATGATGTGCATGTGAGAGGAAGAGCCAGTGTGTGTGTGTAAAACATGCTTCTCTGCATTTAAAGATGCTTTGAATACATTCAAGTGTTTTGATATGTATTGGAATACCTGTGTATTTGTACATGTGTCTGTGTGTGTGAGAGTGACACAAGTGACGGTGCAAACACTGACCTGTTCTGACACATAACATTTTCTGCTGGGGGATCACTGAGAAGGAGGAAAATCCATAGTGCACAAGACACAGCGGTAATGGAGGAAAGTAAGAGGTTTAACGTGAAAGAGAAAGCGGTCTGAGAGAAAGCCGCATCAGGGAGAGAAGGAGTTGAGAAGGGAGGAAAAAGAAAGAAAGCCTGACACTGAGGCTATAGCATATCAAGCTCTTAACCTCAAAGGAATCAAATATATTAAAAAAAGAGACTGGATTGAAGGAGACAAACACATCCAAATAAACAAAACAGAGACAGAGAACAAAAGATGTCTGAGTCTGACTGACTTGAAGGCTTGGATAATAACATCATGGACTTCCAAATAGCTGCCAGCTCAAAAAAGAAGAAAAAAGGCCAGGTGCTGTTCTCTGGCTCCTTAATGTATCTGCCACAAGTTTGAAGTCTCCACTTTAGAGGAAACTTCAAGGAGATCATTTAGCTCCTCAGCCTCTGGGTGAACACTTAAGTCAGGATAAGTTTATATATAGTTTTTAAGCAGAGCTGTTAAAAGCAACGTAGAACATTTAGCCTCTAACACACCTTTTTTTTCTCTGTGACAACCTTCAAGGTAAAATTCTATGTAAGTATGCTGCACTGAAAAGAAGATTATTTCACATAGAGGAATAAAATTAGGTTAAATTTGTGTTCAAAGCACTAAGTTTAGCGTCATGAAATCACCAAACTTGAGATGAATTTGTTAACTGAAGGTTTAAACACATAATCAAAAATGGCAGCAGTGTCGCTGTCGGTGTCACTGCAGCAGATAGAAAACATCAGCTTGTGTAACTGCAGCAAAGAGAGAGGGGAACGGGCATTAGTGTACCACTAGAGTGCACCATGTAGCCTTTAACACAATGTAGATGAATAAGAGCCAGTTAGGGAAGCAGGGGAGGGTGCAGTTTTAAGGGAGGTGGCTGAGAACGGAGAAAAATACAGAAAAGGGCAGGAAAGATGGGGAATTTATTAATGTCAAAACAGGAGGAAGTAAGGCAGACGTTTACAAATAATGGATGGTAAACGGTGGAGGTAGTGGGGAAAAAACAACCACTTCAAGAAGGAAAAGGAAGGCTTGGTGAAAATTTGAAAGAACATATGAATTCAAAAGAGGCAGATTCAAAGAAGAAAAGAACAAACATTCATTGTTCTGACTCCTGCCACTCCTGCCTGCCTGCTCACAACCTGCTGCTGTTGAAAAACACTCTGATTATGTAACTTAGTCATTACAGGGTGTTCAGTCTGCGAATTAAAGAACCATCAACCCCTAGGCCTGCCCCCAGAAATGTATCTTAATGGTCACGACACATTTAAAGCCATAAAGCCATGAGGAGACTGTTGTTGTCTTACTCTTACACTTACACTGTTTCAATGATCCTTCTTCTGACACACACAGATGTCAAAAATAAATTAATAAGACAGAAGGCATTGCTTTTGTTTGAAAGTACTGATATTTGCTCGCTTGAGTTTACTAAAGCTGATACACCAAGTTACTGAGGTGGTAAAATTTGTCATACTTCTCACCAAATCACAGTCATTAGCATGGTAAATGGTAAATACATGCACTTTTATCATGTTTCGCTAGTTCCATAACACTCAGGGTTTCACATTCACCCTTCCAAACACACATTTATTCATTGATGGAAAGGACTTAAAGGTTTTCTAAGGCATTCACACCACGGATTGTATAATATGTACATAGTCTCTGTGATGTCACCCATTTCTTTTGGAAGTGGAGTTTTGAATCTGCAGTTGCCATATTGGAAATGCTGGCCTAGCAAGAAAAGCAGAGCTGAGCCTGAGTTTTACAACTTCTGCATTTGTTTTGGACTTTGAAAGGGGCTGTGAGGGCAATTCAGCATCCATATTTTTTTCCCATTCATGTTTTCCCACCCTGTAACCCACAAGCACTATCATCTAATGTCAAAAGGACGCGACTCTTGCAGGGAAGTGCATTTGTTTTGGAAGCAAATGAATGAAAATCAGACCTTCTTCTAAACCCTCTTTATTAAAGACAACTTTTTACAGGATGCAAATGGATGAGGTGAAGAATTTATTTATATTTACGTAGCACTAATGTTTGAAACAAGGCAACAAGCAAACTTTGTAAACTCAGTTAGTGGCATGGTTTGGAGCACACAATGTGTATCATGTAACATAAAGGAATCCTTGTTTTGTCCTACCAGTGCTCGTTAACCAACTACAGCTTCACCAAGCAGAGCAAATGAGCTGCTCTTCCACTAAACCTAAGACACCTCCTCAGATGGCCACAAATGGCAACGACCATGCTAGTCCATGTTTGGACATCAAGACAGCTTATGTAACCACATCCTTGGCTCTATGTACTACAGGTCATCTGAGTAGCTTTCCTGTTTATTCAGCTGATATCTACTTGGAGTGTACCAACCTGACACAGTAAGCACAAAGTGTCTATACTTTAAATATGCTAGTCCACCAGCAAACATTAGCTAACAAGCTTAATAAACCCCATCTTTGCACAGTGTTTATCAATATCATCGGGTATGTAAGAGCTATGTAAGAAGATGATGCATACAGAGTCTTAATGGTCAGCTCCTCATCACCCTGGAGGCTGAGCTGATCACTGTTATAATGCTGTTGTAGAGTTATTGCAGTCACATCCACTTGCAGTGATTTGGCACTGATGTACACACAGAGGTGCAACTGACATTTCCCAGCAATTCCCAAAGCCAACCGGTGCAGAAAATATAAAATTTAACTTTGCTGCTGTTGGCCACAATGAGCTTATTATGGCCGGTGGTCTCTGTGCTTCCTGAGCACCAAGCAACAAATACAGAGCAGGAAACATCACAAGACTTATACCACATGTATCAGTTTGAATCTCCTTAAGAAGATTAAAAGAGTGCTGCTCCTGTTACACACAGATATACTCAGTAAGTTGCGTCTAAATATAGTAATAATTTAGACTTTGTATGTATGTATTAGGACAATGAGATCAGATCAGGTCTGCATCTAAAGGTTTCAGATTGGAGACTTTATATCACTAAATAAACATTTATGGAGGACATATCCATAAACTGTTAGATTCACAACAATACAGTCATATCAGAAGGTGTATGCTTTTCTCCAAGCTGCTAATGTCAATTAATAATCAAGAAGGCAAACATGTATTTGCTTATTCACACATGTAGCCCCCATACGGCAATAGATGAATGACTTATTCATGATTCTTGACATCCTTCTAATTAGTAATAAGTGCTAAATAAACACATCTGCGGTCAAGTAATATGTGTGTGAGCGAGTGTTTATAGTTGTGTGCTTATATGCTGTTATGTGCTGTGTTTATCTCATCATTTAAAAAACACCACCCGCCACTTTAATCCCTCCTCCCAACACTTCCAACGCTTCCACTGCTGGCTCCAGTTCAGCTCTAATATATTCTGCAGGGAGGAGGGATAGAGTCAGCCCCCCCTCTTCCCTACTCTGGAAGAGAGACGTGCAATGCAAACAGAAAGTGGGATGCATGCAAATCAGATGCAGCAGTCAGGTATTTGTGATGCTGGTGTAATCGCAGAGGAATTAAGTGTTTAGGAATGTGCCTTTTATGTGTGTAGAGTTAATATCGGCCAGATAGATTGATCTCTGATCAGCACAGACAGGCCCATAGCATGATCTGTATGTCAAAACAGCATTGAGGCAGTGCAAGCATGTCCTGTGTACAGTATGAATAATCAAGTGACTGTTTTCTGCCTCAGTGGGACATGATTACAATCTGATGTGAGGTATTTCACTTCAGAGGATGTATAGAGAAGGTGGTATGTTATAACAACACCAGGCAATCACATTACATTATTGGTACTAAAATAAATCAAGAAGCCAATCAGTATGCAAATAAGCATCATCAACATCTGCTGCATTGATCAAGCCTTGTGTTTTACAATTTTGGAACTTCAGAGAATAAATGTGTGGATAGCTGTTTTTTTTTCCCTATGAGGAGATATTTTGGCTCTCATCCTTACTGGTATCATTACATCAGATTTAATAGTTAAATTACCCCTTTGTGTGTGGAGTGATGTGATGTTATCCGGCCAGCTGCGCGTGTTAGTCAGAGAGAGAATAACATTTGCACACAGTGTGCTTGCCTTTGTCACATGAATTGTTCTCTGATTGGTTTGGAAATTTAGCATGATTCAAGGCTCTGGAGTGAGATTGTTGTCTGGGACAGATTGGGTGCTTCAGTGAGATTAAACCACAAGACCTTCTGTTAAAGCTTATATCAGCCCACATCATATGGTATGTTTAAGTTTTTCTTTTGTAAATGTTAATCTGTCACAGTATTAATCTTTTTCTCTGATCTCTGCTCTCTCCATTTGCTATCTTTGGTCGACCTTTGCTTAAATCACAAGAAGTTGTTAAAAATGCTTGAATTCTAAGCACGCGTCAACCTTAGAGACTGATTTAATTTTAAGTAAACAACCCGAAGGACAAAAGAACCAAAACACCAAAACAAAGTAAACATTGAAAAATGATGGCTCGAATGTGAAGGCTGCGTACTAAGTAATGACAAGCTGCTTTGGATTTTGCCTTTATCCTACATGAGGTCCCTTGTCTTTAAATCCCATCTTGCTTAACATTTCCATTCAATGCCAAAGTTTGTTTACTTTGTGCCAACCTGTGGCAATGTTTTCTTTGTGTACAAGTAGAAGCTAATGATAAAAGTTCAAACTTACCTTGCGGATTCCTTCTTTTGACTCTTCGACGTTGTTCTCTCCTCCTCCAGTGCGGTTAATCATCCGCCACATCTGGGAGTACATTGGATCTCTCTCAAAGGGGTTCATAGCCTTGGAGCGCACCTGATCATACACCGCTGAGTCTAACACAGTACCATAAGGCAGCTCTGTCTGCTTGGATAAGTCCTGGAGAGACCTGGAGAGAGATAAATGGTTGAAAAGTGAGTATGCATATGGTTTCTAGCTATCCAGACTTTGCCTGAAATCCTGTGAGGCTTAGTTTATCCCTTGGATGTTACAGTCTTGGTGATACTCTACACAGCTTTTGTTGTGCTGGTAGTGACGCTCTATTATTTGCAGCATGCTGTACAAGAACCCAAAACAAATGTCAGACTGAAGTGGTGTCTCATCCCTAAATAAAATGGCTTTTGGTGAAGAGCCTGTACAACAGTGTCAAGAGTACGACCTAGGATTCCAGCATATTCAGGGTCTGTGTTCAGTCAAAGCATTTTTTTACCCTTAAGTGCCCATTTCAATACCAAAGTAATGCCGTTTATTGTTCTCACTGCTCAGCACCCTGAGGCTGTAAAGGTGGATTTCTGATACCAACATCACTCTTTTCAAGTGTCAAAGAATTAGGATTCACTGGTGACAGAGTGGGTTGGGGGTTTATTGTGGAATTCAGGAAAGTTAGAGTGCATGTTTGGTAAACAGTAGTATCATTCTGAAAACTCTGCTGGATACTTTTGCTGCTAATTTATAAAAATGAAAGCCTTTTTTAGTATATTGATGGTTAAAATGGACTGCGGGCTTCTGGTTTGGCACTATAGTGTACCCAGAAGGCCACATGTTGAGTGATCAAGCCTTTGTTTCTGACCCTGTTAGTCCCAGTGAGAGCCAGCCAGGTCTGGAGAGGTGGGCTTTGGACAGCCCACATGATTTATTCATGTGCTGGCCGGCTGTATGGTAGTTCACACCATCTCTCTCCCGTCAATGAGTGATGATTTGGATGTAAACTCTCCATGGGCCAGCAGTGGGAGTTGGCAGCGACATGTAATCGACATGGAATGAAAATAGAAAAAAAAGCTGTGATTGGCCATGACCAACAAATGTGAGAAAAATGTGGGCGGAAAGCAGTTCTGACAGCAGCACTCAGTCAGTTCACAGAGCTGAAAAACTGCCCACGGTCGATCTCCACCATCATCGCAATGGAAGTAGAGACATTACAAATAAGTGCTGCAGAAGTGAAAAAAGCAACAATTTAGTCTGGTTTTATCTTCTCCCCTCTCCTTTGTGCCTCATTTTACCCTTCACCCATAAATTGCCACCTCTGGGGGAAAACTCAAGCTATTGTTAATTATAACGCAACAGTGTTCGGGTTGCCTCTCAAAGAGTTTGGCCGCTGAGAAATGTAATAGAGAACCATTACAGGAACTAATTACTGTTTGTTTGTTAAATGGCTGCTACATACCACCCATGGATTTGAAAGACACACATTTGTAATACAAAAACATGCACACAAAAACACTTAACATGTCCTGCCTAATGAAGAACAACAGGAAAACTGTATCTTACTTCATTAATTCAGCTGTAGTACACCCACAGAGCAGATTTAACAATGGACGCAAATTTGAGTACAGCTGACAATATTACTGGAGTGCTGAGACAAAAGCATGTGCATGAAAAACAGCACAGACTGGAAGTTACAGCTCCTGCGGTTCTTCTCTTCCTTCCTCCTGTTCTCCTCAGCCGTCTCTCTGACCTGCACTACCCTTTGAACATTTTAATGAACTTTGCTGTGAACATGAATCTTTTATTGCCATCAATTAATCTTTGGCCTTAATAATTTCTCCTTCCCACTGCTCCCCTGAGAATATGTACGCCTGTCAGTGCACTCTTTGACCAGGATTCCCCCTCGGTGGATTGGTTTCACTGGGCAGTAAGTCTGAGCTTGTTATTTAATGGTGCGAGCTTATGTAGGAGGAAGAGGGAGGGAAACGTGTCATGTCTTCAGGATGAATTTAGTTTCACCAGGACAAAAAGGGAATGGATCACATCAGGGTTTAACAAGAATTTTAAATCAGATGAAAGTAAACAAGACGTTCACAGGCAAATAACAAGTTTGCATGCAGGGTGGAATCAGTTAAAATATAAAACAAGACCTGAATAAATGCTTTGATTAAAAAAGAGGTTCAGAAAGATTAACTTCAAAACACCAGTTAAAATAAAAATGCATCTGAAAAAATCTAAACTTATTTTGTTGATTAAAGTCTAAACAGCTCTTGTGGACACAATGGAAAATAAAAAGAAGATGCTAAAACTTACCAAGAGATCGAAGAAGTGTTTAAAATAACACATTTTTCAAAGCTGTAAAACTTATGGATTAAAAAATAACACCAATTTTATTGTCACTTGATTTGTAACTATCTACAGGAACTGCTTTTAAGGCTTAATGAATTATGTGCTTCATTACCTCTTTTGGACTGTTTTGTTTTAATCCTATATGTGTGCATGAGTTGGCCCAGAGGCCAGTGTTTCTGTCCCTTGTATTCTGGATATTTTGCAAACAGTTATATCAACCCAAAGTCGTTCAATGGGAAAGTCAACGAAGTGGACAGCAGCAAAATGTATTCTGTGAAAAACAGTAAGAAGCAATATGTGATAAAATTGTGTGAGTGTGTGAGTGCGCTGTGCCTCTTTCACATATATTAATAAAATCTTCACAAAGGTTTCAGGAGCTCTCCCTCTGAAATTTCTCAAAGTAGCTCATTCACATGTCCCACACAGCATGAAGTCCTCCCTGTTGGGGGTATTAGGCAGGGGGGATGGAGTCTCAGGCGGCAAACTTAAAAAGCAAGCTGCAGAAGCTACAGTAATGTTCACAACCTGACAGAGAAGGTACAGTCTAAAGCTGGAGGCAAAAAAAAGAAACTTTCTGTATTTTTATTGATTAGGGCTGTCACTTTAATACGTAAATTAGATTAACTAAAGACACCGCAAATTAATGCATCGTAAAAATCAACGCCACTAACTTATTGGCTGCGAGCCATTTCCAGAGTATCTTGAACAATCTTTCAAGACCCAAATAATATCTTTTTCTATGACTATGTGACATCAAACTACCTAAGAATAGTGGAGTCTCTTCTTTTATGTCTCTCTTCCTGTTATAAACCAAAAAACAGAGAAAATGTTTGTTTTTTGATTGCTTTCATTTTAGGCGCTCCATCCTTAAAACTTCTCCATGACCTCCATCATTTTTTTTTCACGATTGTGCCGCTCTGTCTTTCTGAACTACAGTGACACATCCTCAGTTTGCATGTGAGCTGCCTGAACAGCAGCGTCTCGCTATGCCTTTGTCATCTCACATCTTCTCCTCATATCCATGCTGATCTCTCATCCAAAGAGCGCACCACTCTCACCCACAGTAGTTTACGAGCATGATTTTGATTGACAAGCTCCGCCAGACCCTGCCTCCCCCTGCTGAAAAACACAATTGACTTCTGTGGATGCAGTAAACGGTTGCAATTGAGTTAATGTCTATGGACGTAAATGGCAGCAAACATGGGTATTTTAATATTGGCCAGTTGAAAAAAATGTGGATTAAAAAAATCTTCTCTTATTCGTTTAATCATTTCATTAGTCATGTGCTGCAATTTTGTAATGTCCTAGAATTCAAATTCTTCATTTGGGGACCTTAAGCAGATATGAGATTTAGAATCCAATTAATTAGATAAATTAATTACAAATCCTGTAATTAATAGATTCATTTTTTAATCTTGTGACAGCACTAATACTAATACTTATTGCAAATTAGGGATGTGAGCGAAACTTTCTATGCCAATCATGAACCTCTCCTTGTTCATGTTGGGGCTGCAAAACCTCAAACCTGTCAACTTCTGAGCTGGCTCCATTCATTATATCAGTTTGTTGTTTTAGTAAAGTTATATATGGTCTGGTTTCTACATGGTTTATTTTATTTTGAAAGTCACCTGATGTTTTGAAGAGGTTCCAGTGTAAGACTTCTGTCTCGCTTGATCTGCTCAGTGTACAGTGTATTGATGCAGCCAGAATGCAGCAGAGTGGAGCCGGTGAAAGTTGACACATTGATTTGAGCTGAAATCTATCAGATCTGGTGCCGTGACGGAGCAGAGACATTGGAAGCAGATCTGGTTTGTTTTGGCTTTTAAGATGGCTAGCTTACACATCCCCATTATGTAAATGTCATTTTAAGTATCTAGCTCATTGGTTTATGTAAAAAGGTTGGTGCAGCCATGACCAATTTTTACCAACAGGGGGGACGAGGTAACAGTTGGACAGTAAAACCTGATATCATGGCCCTTTGGAAACATTTATTTGGGGTTAATTAACAAATGATCTATTGCCAGTTTGAGCAGAGGGACCACTTAGCTGTCATGGCTGACCACAGGGATGTAGAACAGAACAGTCACCAGCTGCATGATGCTCAGTTACACACACATTTGCACACACACACTGACTGTATTGGCTCTATTGTCTTTCATTCTTTCCATCCTGACCAATTCCTCTGCTCAATCTCTTTCCTCTCTCAAAATGTGCTGGTATTTTTTTCATTTTTTCCCTCTCCAGAATTCATTTTTCATTCTGAATTCATCACCACAAACCTTCCCCTCTCTGCATGCTTCTGTCTGCTCTTTGTTTCAACCTTTTCTCTGCGCTCTGTCTCCCAACCTCTAACTCTCTCTGCCCCCTTTTCCCTAATCCATCTGATCTTTGCTTTCACCCGCTCCCTCTCTTCATTTCCACTTTATAATGTTTTTACCTTTTAGTCTCTCTCTTTGTATCTTCCTCTCCTGCCTCCTCTCTTCACCACTCTCCACTGCCATCCCTCACTGTTTTCCTAGAGGATTCACACCGAAATTGAGGGAAAACATCCAAGCGTGAAATAGTCCAGAGAGGGTTCTGAACGCTCACTTGTTATTTCATTTCCAGGATGAAACAGGGGCATTAATACTTAAAAACCCTGTCTGTCCTGACGGCTCACTGAGACCAACCATGCCTTTATCCTTCCCCAGCTCTCTCTTTCCTGTTGGTGCAGTCAACTTACTTTTTTGTTTCCATGGTTAGATTATTTGCTCTTTCAATCATTCAATCTGGCTCCATCAGTGCAGTATGTTAATAAAGTATTTATCATATAAAAGTCCATGCTAATCTCAACATCACAGTCTCTTTTTCCTCGCTTGACTACTCATTTCCTCTCTCCATTGATGTTTATTAGGCTTTATAAGTACTCTCTGTTTATACGAGGCATGTTCTCCCTCACTGCTCAATCCACCACCAGTATTAGAAGGCCCAGAGCAATGTGGGTGCTGCTGTTTAGGGTGTAATCATGTCACTAATGGCCCCAGAAGAGTCAACACATCAAAGATAATGCATTAAAATTTATGGAAATCCTTAATTAGCCCAATGGATGCTGAATGAGGCGGTAAACATCCAGGCACTCAAAAATGACAGCAAATTTGAGTTTAAAAAAAGCAAAATGAGAAATTGAGAAAATGAATTCATGTGTCATTTGTTCATTGGTTTCTAATATGAAACCAGAAATGGCAACAGAAATCCTCTTGTTTTTATCATGATTTCATTCACAGAACAAAATGAAAACACGAAAAAACACATTGTTTTCTGACTTCTTCTTTATTATACTTTTCTTGTAGTTTATCTTTATACAAGATAATACTTGGTATAAGGGCATCTGTGTCATCATAGGAAAAGGGAGTTTAAAGGTGGATTCTGCAAGACTTCCTAAAAAATGAAATGTCAACTTTATTAGAATTAATCCTGCTTGATCGTCACATCTGGGCCTCTATAGACGTGTCAGTGTCTGTCTGCCTCAAACCCTCTCCTCTGCCTGTATGTTGATGTTTTGGTTGCATTGTGACGTTTCTGGGTGGAGAGTAGACGTGGCTATATCAGCAAATCACAGTGCGCCTAGTGCCGTGTGACTTTGAGTGTTGATTTGGGAGTGGAAAAAGTTATCTTGAGGGCCTACGATAGTGGATGTAGCACAGAGCAAGAAAAACACAACCAAAGCTAAATGAAAGACTAAACTAGGGATAGGTACCTTTTACATTTGAAACTTTTACAGTACCGATGCCCGGTACCTTGCAATCAGTATTGGTACTCAACGGTTTCGGTACTTTTTTGTGTTTATGTGGTAGAAAAAAATCAATTTTGTTCAATAATAAAATACAGCATTTTTTCAATATAACATATTTATTCTTTAGTATATAAATTTGCAGTGCAGAGTTCATGTCCAGCATGGAAAATCATCTACTCTTCAACTCACCCACAGTCACAAGGATGCATTTAGGTACCTACACATGGTACCTTTTGATTTTACTTATTCCTTCATTATGATCATGCTGGAGTGCTTGTGCTGGGATGAGGGGTATTTCAAGAAGAGCTGTTTGTATGGTTTGTCTGTCTTTGATGACTTTAATTTTGTTTTTGTATTGTAATTCTTATTTTGAAATACATGTTCTGTATCCTTGATTGATTGGATCCTCACAGAAGTTCTGAACCACTGTCCAAGTTTCTGCAGTTTCCCCCAGTATACTGAAACTCATACTTCTGTTATGAAAACCTGTGATAATGCTCCCCTCTTCTCATGATACTTGTTGGCAGTTTCAGCTTTCAGGTAGGCTACAAAGTGCTGATTGTACTGCAGTATAGCAAGGATATATATATATATATATATATATATATATATATATATATATTTTTTTAGATAAAATAACTGCTGTTTGAATATTCAAAAGTCATGACTCATAGCTAATTGTCCCGTATCAGTAGCTTAAGATGGTTAAATGAGACGGTAAAGCTCTTGTTTTACTTTTTTTGTTTTTGTTTAGATACATCAAACAGAATACTGCACATTTTGTTTTGAGATCACAAAAATAAACAAACTGTCCAAAGATACCCTGACTTGAGCTGCATTTTTTGTTTGATTTTGTTAATGCACATTTGTAAAAATAGGAAAAGAAAAAAAAAAAGTTTGTTTCTCTGTTTTTATTCATTCTTGTGTTCAAATTGAAAAACAAACAAACCAACGCAGGAATAGAAATGAACTGTTACAGACATACTTTAAAGGACCAGAAAAACTTTAAAAGAAGGTAAGGAAGAGAAAGGAAAGGTTAATAGGAAGGATGCAAGGTAACAACATAGCGACGACCTGACAGAATCAAATTAAGAGACAGATAGGGATGAGATTTAGAGAAATAAATGTTGTTTACTTCAAAGCCAAGCACAATTAACTGTGGCACTGCCGGGCATGGCGGATGTTTCGGCATGCTGATTAGTCCAATGAGAGATGAGTGTTTCCTCGTGCCACCAGGAGAGAAGCAGGCAAACATATTATCACAAGGATAGATAAACAGAGGGCACGCAGCTTAGGGAAATAATGTGCACGAGAGAGGAGATGAGTGTGTGTGTTTGTGGGTTAGCTTGGCCCGTGGCCTTGATACATTTTTTGTCCCCAGCATGAGAAAAAAACTTGTGAAAAACACTCCTTTCCTGCCACAGTAAGCCTCATTCTCTTTGTTTATCCTTATCTTTCTAATCTTCATCACTGATATCACAACAGTGTACACACACACACACACACACACACACACACACACACACACACACACACACACACACACACACACACACACAGCCACACACATGCACTGATACACACACACACACATGCACTGACACACACTTTTACTATGATAGATCCAAACTCAAGGCAGGCAGGAAATTACTATTCTGCGATGGAATGAAGAAAAAGAGGGAAATGGTTGGTGAGAGGGAACAGAAAGGATAAGGAAGTAATTGTGTCTGGATGCTTGTGTGTGAATGTGTGTGTGTGGGTGTGTGCGCCTCTCATGCATTACACCTGCCTGCTGTAATGGATTTCCATGCTGAGCTACAATAAGACACACTCAGGGAAGACTGCAGTGTGACTGTGTGAGTTAGGGACAATTTGTCATGTGTGCATGGTTCTACAAGAACTTTGTGGTATGTCTGTGTGTGTGTGTGTGTGTGTGTGTGTGTGTGTGTGTGTGTGTGTGTGTGTGTGTGTGTGTGTGTGTGTGTAGTTGTATGCATACTAAGATACCCTGGTCTTGAATTCATGTATATGAAAAGTCCAGGAGAGATACCGGAGATGAAGAAGCCCTCCTTGAAATTTGACTTGTAACCAGTTGTGCTAACCCAAAACTATAAACAATGATCATCTACTTGTCTTTTCAGGGGTGCGACAACTTGTGTTGAATTCAACTATTTAGCTTAAAATTCAACACAGCCAAAAGCTGTTTTTGAATTTCAAAATTGCATCAGTTCTTTTCCTTGTGCTTCATTCAAAAATGTCTTACTCTCTACAACACAAACTACTTGTACTATTAGTGAATTTTATTACACAAAAGCAAACCGGACCATTTTTGACGAGACTAATTATTTATGTTTTCTTATTTTGATGCCTTAAACAGATGCCCAAGGGGTAGGTGTCAGACAAAGCCATGAGCAACACTCTGCCAAAACAGCTGCTAAGATATTTTTGGAAAAGAGAAGTTCTTTGTAGCATTTAACGTGACTGTGAGGACTTTCATGAAAAACTCTCACCTCTTGGTAAATGCCTGATCATAACCCACAACTTCAAATGAGATTTTTCAGCAACGAAGTAGATTATATTACGTGCTATTTCTCAGCTTCCTGATCGGATGGGACCAGACTGATTCATGGCACACATAAGTCTCTATTACCCCTTTTCCACCAGTGCTCATTTGGCGCTGGTGCTAGTGCTAGTGCTAAGTTAGTTCAAATCATGTTATTTCTAAGGACCGGTTTGGTTTTCCATAGGCAAAGAGCCACATCATTGCGTCAGCGAAAAACGTCAGTACATCACTCTATATGTAACTCCAGGGCAGGGGCAGCGGCGGCGGGGGCAACTTCGCTTGCTGCGGATGCATGGGGCGGGAGACAGCATAAAGGTGGCGCTGGGAGCGCTTACAACTAGGCAAAGAAAAATTTGACATTACCTATTTCCGACTGTGTGCTACGCGGAGTGTGCTCGCCTTTCTCTTTCTGTGTGTGTGTGTTTCTGTGTGTGTGTGTGTGCGCGCGCATGTGTTTCTGTGTCTGTAAACAGAGCGGATTTCTGCCGTGTGCAAAACGGAACGGGAAAAATGTAAACGCGCAACCATGCCGCAAAAGTGACACCCTGTCATGTAAATAAGAAAAATAACATCAGGCTGTTTAGTCCGTTTGATAAAACAATAAGCTACTGACCTGATCTATAAGAGACAAGGCATTACTGCTTCAATTTCTTCTCCAGTTAAAGTTTTGAATGAGTAAACACCAATAAAACAACAGACGACTTACACAGCTTTTCAAGAATGAAAAGTAACATGAGACTGTTTAGTCTGATTAATAAAATAATAATGTATAGACCTCATCTATAAGAGGGGAAAGGCATAAGTGCTTTAATTTTGTGTCCATCTCAAATCATGAATAAGGAAACTAACAAAATAATGGACTCGCCCAGCAGCTTTCCTTATCAACAATAACTGTTTTTCACGCTAATCGTTGGTCACTTTAGCCCCGCCCCAGGCCCACCCATGTAGTCAGTGTTTCACGGGTGCCCAGCAAAGAGTTGGTGCTTGCCAAGCGTTTGGGGCACCTGGAGCCAGTTCTTTGTTGGTGGAAACACAAAGAACCAGTGCTTAGCCGGGCCCTGGCCTGGCCTAGAAGTAGCACCAGCACCAGTTAGGTGGGAAAGGGGTATGAGACTGCACCACACTTGGGCTAAAACACAGGCTAAGCAGTTTGTGATAATGTGCATTGAAACCACATGCAGCAATTATTTTGCAGTGGTTTGTTCAAACTTAAGAGTCTTTCAATAAAATGAAGAGCGAGGTCACATTAGCTCTGCTTAGAGAGGATGTAAGCACTGGTAAGACATAATGAGAAACTTAGTAGCAAGTTATGGAGACGTCTCAAAGCACTGGACTGTGAGTAATGCTAAGTTTAGCCAGCTACTTAACTATGCTACAAACTTGAGTTTACAAAATTTCAAACAATAACTTACTTACTGTTAATACCTCATCCCTTTGTATCGGGAAAAAAAGGTTTGAACAAAGAAAAGTAGTGTTAAAAAAGAAGCTCTGCTGTCTATTCATTTGTTTCAAAACAAACACCTTGGTACAAGTCACATCCCCACTACTGTGGGTACAAGTGCTCATGGAAAAAGAGTCTTTATCCTGGAAAAAAAACTAACTTTTCCAGATATTCCTCACAGCCCTTCAAAGAATTAAGTTTGTTTTGCCAAAAAACAAAAGAATTTGATCCCAGAAGAGAACAAAGTGCAGTGGCTGCATACTTACTGTATGGAGTTCTCAATGCGTGTAATGGTGAGGAAGGCAGCTAGATTGGCTGTGTATGATGAGATGACAATAAGAGCAAACATCCACCAAAAGCCCATCATCATCCTCGTAGCCAGAGTGGTGTATGGAACCTCTCCACCTGGAGTAAGAGAAAGGAAAAAAGGAAGCTCAGTAAGATAAACATTTCACTTTAATATGAGTCTCTGCTGTAGCAAAACAAGCTGTTGGAATAGCACAACACATCCGGAAAGATTACGTTTGGGTTAACAGATCCGATCTCATTCTTTGGTAGAGATCTGATCTTCAAACGGCAGCATAAAGCGGGAGAAAGAGCAAAGAATTGAATCAATGCTCTTCTCAAATCATCAGAGGAGGACATCTTGGAGATCTGATAATATTTATATACCAAGGCAACGTAACCTTTGCAAACTGGATTTATCTCCCTGTAAATGTCCTAATATGAAATCAATCCTCAAAACCCCTGCAGGCAGAGCTGTTTGGGCACAAGCTGAAAAATGGACACTGCAGCTGCAATAAATTATGAAAAACGTCTTTAAGCATGATCAATTTAAACCTAATGTTGAAAAGCTTTTCGGGCCTTCCCATTAGGATTTGATGTTGCCTGAAGCACATTAGAATGAAAAGTGGCCTGTCTGTCCTCAAATAAAAAACCTCTTTATTCCTGTCTTGTGTTATAAACAGCTTCTGTAGCCTTGTCCTGTGAAATCTTGTTGTGCTACAGTAAAAAGCTGGCTGTCTCGGCTTCTGAGGACGTCAGAATTGGCTGTCAGTCTAACCCCAGGCCTCAAAAATAAGGGAAAGAGCTTTTTTCATATCTGAGTGAACCAGGATAGGAAATAACCGCATTTATCTTCCTCTATTGTGCTCAGGTAGGCTAAAGGCTAACCTTTTTTTTAACACACACACAAACAGCTTAAACACATTACACATGCATACCTAATACACACATTCACACAGAGCAATGATTGATCTCCAGCCACTAAGCTCTTCCTCACAGACTTTATTGAAGCCTGATAGAAATGAGCCTCATTCATCCTTGTGGCAGGGGATCACTGTATGTTGACTCAGACCAACAGACACTCTCCTCCAGCCCAGACTCAATAATATAAGTGACACCCCCGTAATCCCATGCCCCCCTTATCTCATACCCGTCCTCTTCCTCCACTGTAGTCTTGATATTTTCTTTCCTCCTCTCAGGCCTTTTCTTGCATCGCTTACAGCATTTGATTTAATTCAAATATGTTATCTCTTTCTCTCTCTCAGGGTTCACTGAATTTTTCTCAGAAACACGTTTGCTGGTGACATCAGGTTGTACCAAAAGCCCTGAAGGCAGAAAAATATGTAGGACTACACTCTATATTCATGTCAAATAATCCCACTGCATATTTGCCCGTGTCTTTTTCTCTTTCATGTTAATTCCCTGTGCTGTTTACTTTGATAGTTTTAAATAACCCGACATTTTCAGCTCTGCTCTAAGTTTTCTAACACCTCAAACTTTATGTTGCTTTGCATATTGTTTCTGCAGACAGTCTCATGTACAAAACTTTGGCTGGGAAATTGTTATTTACTTTTATCTGCTGCCCACTTGGGTATAAGTGAGAAATACATTTACTTTACAGGAGATATAAGAGAATTAGATTCAGTTAATCAAATACAAAGAAAAAGAACTAAAAGATGCCTTAACTGGGAGCTAATCTGATACGGAGCATGTTTTATTTTCTGTGCCATTCACTTTCATAAAGCTTTATCAATACTTACACTTTCTAATTTGTGCAAATTATCAGCTTTTGAATCAAGCGGCTTTGAATGAAAGAAAACCTGGAACACAAGTAGATAAAATGTTTTTTTAAGGATTCACACACTTAACTATTCATGAGAAATAATTGCTGATTTGCCAATGGCAAGATAAATTGAATCTTCTCCAGATATGAATGCAACCAGCAGGAGCAGATGCTTGTCTCTCATCACAGTGACTGCCAAAAAAGTCTAACTATGTGCCAAAGTAGGATTGCAATATCTTGGACTTAAATAGCTGCTTGAATACGACCTCTGAGCATCATTCAACCCTTTAGGGGTCTTCTGGAATTTGAGGTTCCTGAGGTGATTGATTCAGTTTCAAGAGGAAACAGGAGATTAATGAAAAAGACCACGTCCTTATTACAGAATTATTTTTATGTTAGTTTCAGAATGAACTATAAAAAACTAACATATTCGAAAAAGTGACTTGAGTGGCAACATCTTGTAGTCCCAGAGCCGAAGACGGGAAGTTTTTTTTACAAAGACAGACAGTGTGAAGTTGTATATGTAACGTTTGAGTTTTAAGTAAAAAGAGACAAGGTGCAATTTTATGACAAAGAAGACTCAAATACAGGCTATGACTAATCTATAAAACTGCTAAAATATCATAAAGGTGGATAAATAAACATCCAGCCTCCTGAACTGAAGAAAGATGATAACTCCACATGTTCACATGGTTAGACTGGATGCTATTTTGAAGGAACGAATCATAAAAGTCTGCTGCTGGCCAGGATTAAATCTTTAAACACATTTCTATTTCCAATTTGATTTTGACCATAGACTGTATATAGAGTGAACAGTGTGGCTCCGCCATTTATCACTGTACGGTTTTGAAGCCAAAATACCCCTGTCACAGGCGCTACCATTGTAGCAGTTGTGCAACCAGAACCTGCACAGTACAGACGATGAGGGATTCTGGGAGAATCTGAGTGGAGCCCGGTGACAAAGATAACAACCTCTTCACTCTACCTCCCAACAAATTTTACAATCCCCCCCAAAAAATACACGTGAATGGCAGCTGTCAATCATCGTTAAACGTTACGTAAAGCCTAAGGACTTGAATACAAGACAGCCAAATGATATCTTCAAATCACCACAACAATCAGATGTGAGAAATACTTCTACGAGGAGTATTCATTTTTTAAAGTTTGACCAAAGCCCATCTAGAATGGCTGGAAAGCCGGATTTTTTAACCTATACTGCAGCCAGCCACCAGGGGGAGCAGTTTTTGCGGAGACCTCACATCGAGCTGAGCAAGCGGACGTCCATTTTTTTTCAACCATACAATTTTGTTTGCCCCATCTGATTTACTTTTTTCTTTATCTGTGGAATAAAATCCAAAATTTCTTGTGTTGAAAATTCAATCTTAATTTGGAGCTCAAATATCTGTACCTGTAACTGTATCCTTGCTTGTGTTTTGCCGTTATTTTGAGTGAAAGTGTCTTTTCATGAGTAAACCCCAACAAAAATGTGTCAAATTGTCCGTAATAAGTAGTCAAATGATTTTGTAACTCGACTCTGTCTGTTAATCCTCATGTAATTCAGCGCTTTTAGCCCAGTCACTGATATCCCCACATGTCCTTACTGCCAACTTGTTGTTCTTGTGTGATAGAGTATGTGTGGGTGTCAGTGGCGTTTTCTCCCGGAGGCCAAGGGAAGCCATGCTTCCTCACTTTTTTCAGACTGTAGCTGTGTTTTAATGAAAATACTCCTTTATAACAGTTTCGATAATTCTTCTGTGTTTCGTCTCTGTCATCTCCTCCTTATTTCTCTCCTCTACTTATTGAGCATTTTACGATGTGTAAAACAGCACCCTCATAAATGTTATGCTGTGAATGAGTGGTGAAAATATGATACTGCACACTGTTGCCTGCAAGGAAGCCAAGCAGAGTTGGCGTCCCTTGGTGAAAAAAAAAAGAATGATTAACCAATCAGATGAGGCCGTGGTCATGACACTGCTCACCTGTGATTGGCCAAGACAGTGTCAAGGGAAGCCACCCTGTCTTTGGCCTCAAACCAATCAAATCACAGAATCATCATCATCAAGCCACTGAATGAAATCAGCGAGATTAGCACATAAGCAGTGTGCATGAAGCAGCCGGTTGTGCGTTTGAGTGGGCGGTTGAGTAAATTAATAAGACATTTAAGCTAAGTCAAGAGGACAATGTACGCGTGTGAATGAGTGACTGAGAGTGGGAGAGTGAAAGGGTGTGTGTCGGTGTTCAAAGTAAGTAAAACGAGCGCTCTCTGGGCGCTCTAACAGGTCATTCCATTACATGAAAAAGCGATATACAAGCTGCAACATAGTCTTTTATGTACCCCACTCCCTAAAAATCATACAGATTAGAGGCTTTGTCTCATTGGCTTCCTCAAAAAAAATCCCCACGCCACGCCACTGGTGGGTGTCACATTAGTGTTGGTTTTGCTGTGCACATGGCATGAAACGTGTGACTCTCGTATGATTGACACAGCACTGGTAAAATCTGGGGGACCGGCAGGTCACCAATCACAGCATGAACAGGCTGAAAAATTGGCAGTTTTAGGTCACGAGGCGGTCGTACTCTTTCAGTTTCCCTTTGTACCAGACCTTTGTATCTACTGACACTGTCTACATCAAAACTGCGACAGACATTTACAAGAGGTCATTTTGATTCTTACTCACAGTATGTATGTGCAAAGGTTTGTGTTCGTAGGAGAGAAAGAGAGAAAAAAGAAAAGATAGTGACAGAGTGAGAAAGGCCATTCTAACATCTTTGTAAGATACTGTAAAAGCTTGGATTTATGAAGCTCAATAAAAGTAAGTGAACTTTGAGAAGTGGACTGAAAAAGGCCCTTGACATGATTTATCTACAGAGCGGTTTGGCATTGATTTTAAAGGTGCCAAAATGTCAGAAACTTCACTCCAAGTTTACACTGTGGTGCTCTTAAATTGTTGCCAAAATTCTACAGTGCACAAAAATTGAAGTTTCTGGTGTCTTTGTCTAACTTTATGTGCTAATATTTGAGAACAAATTCTGGCCATGCACGTGACTAACTGTCTGAATCCTGATCAGACAAGGTGATCTCAATGTCTGCATTGGGAGATAACAGTAATGCAGTTATTTAATCTTGTATTAAAAAGTCTTGGAGCTTAAAGAGTATAAATCATTAAAGTGTAAATTGCCTTCAAGTCCATAATAAGATCCTGGACTGAAAGGAAACACACTGATAAGATCCTGCAACAGTGGGGAGTTCAGTTCTGTTTAGCAGTTATTGGTTTTTTTAGTTTTATTTTTTTTTTCAGTCCTGAAAAAACTGCAGACAACACTAAGACCAAGTGGAGCAGCTTTTGTGGATGTGAGCTCTGCAGCTCCAAAGAAACCCTGTTGTATCCCTCAGTGCAGTGCTCAGTTCTTACCTCTGTTTCTGTTCTGCTCCTCTATTTAATCCTACTTTGCTTGAAACAGTTTGCTTCTTGGATTATAGGCCCTGGTTTGATGTATAGCATAAAACGTCAAAGACAAGTTATACTTTGGGGCCAAAAACTGCTGTATTCAATGTCTTTATTTTTTCAGTTACAGGTCACAGTCAAGGGTACTGTTCGGTCATTGGTTTCACTTCTATTGGCAGAATCCATTTGTTGGCTTTACTTCATGTTTGAGTGAGTGAATATTTTGAAAATGTAAGAAAAATTTAAAAAGTTTGATAAAAAAAACAAAAAAAAAACCATCAGCATTTGAATAAAACACAGTTAAACACACACACACACACACACACACACACACACACACACACACACACACACACATACACACACACACACACACACACACACACACACACACACACCCCCACTACACACACACA
The DNA here is from genome assembly GCF_033239565.1 of Halichoeres trimaculatus. Lineage (NCBI taxonomy): Eukaryota > Metazoa > Chordata > Actinopteri > Labriformes > Labridae > Halichoeres > Halichoeres trimaculatus. The sequence goes on from NW_027437183.1 coordinate 15,345,861, forward strand.
CACACACACACACACACACACACACACACACACACACACACACACACACACACACACACACAGTCCGTTTCAGGAAAGCAGCCAAGGTATCTTGTATAAACATCAACAAAGTTTTCAGATATATGAGGAATACGACATGACCCTCATCACTCAATGTTGAGACAAACTCATCAGAGGGGAAGATGATTGAGCCAAAGTGCCCTTGATCCTGTGTGTATGCGACGGTAAATCTGATAGAGTGAGCAGGAGGCCAAAACATTTTATTTAAAAACTGGCACAAGGTGCGACACCGAAACTTTTAGAGATACTTCTGATATTAATTAACTGTCACAATCTACAGCTGAGTGAATCAGACCTGAGCTATGGTGGCTGTGTCCTGTTTGTCTTTTGGAAAATTTCATCAGTAAGACTGTTGTTTGTATATTTTTTGGCATCAACGTTAATTCTAGAATTCAATAATATTGTGTTTAATATTGAAAAATAATATGTAATGTATATAGAAATGAAAACTCTATACAAAGAAATCTGTTTGAAGAACTATTTCATAACCAATCAGAGTGATTCAGAAAGCATTCAGTTCCTCACATTAAAGCAGTTTCATTTAGGGGTGCACGATCACAGTTTTCTGGCCGCTCGCTGATCTTTAAAAAGCCTGACCTGCTGATACCGATTCGGGCTGATACCGATTTCTGCTTTTTATTTTTTTTATAGCTGACAGCATATGCCTTCAATGTTCCAATCCTATTTTATTGAAAATAATTGAACAATACATGTGAAACAATAACATCTTTACATTTTAACTTAAACAAAAAGTAAAGTGTCCAGAGTTTTAGGTCTCAGTGTAAAAAGCAACAAAGGCTGTCAGTCAGACCTTCCAGGAGGTATATGAGATCAGTTTCATATGTAAGGATGGGCTAATCACCCATCACCGATCCCCCAAAGTTAAGAAAATCAGCATTGATTGATTGGTGCAGGCCTAGTTTCATCATATTTCTGACAAATGGGACCAGTGTATTTTTGTTAGTGGAACACATGTATACCGATAGGGTCGCTTCTGCACATGACTCAGCTCCACAAGCTAAGTCAATGGGTAAATAAAACTAGAGAAATGATCCGTATGAGATGTCTTTTTTGAATTTTAAAATTCAAATGTTTATTTATTTGGTGCCAGCAATATGCTAAATGTCATGCTGAGACTCTGTCCCACCTATTAAACTGCTACCTTGACGGTGGCTGAATTTGACAGTTCTCCTACTTAGAGTACTGATGCAAGACTGCACAGAATGCAGGAAGGCCTGTATCTGCTCAGGGAGAGGTTTATCTATATTGCCAAGAAAACATCCACATTTCAGTGTAAGTGAGAACAAAGGGTTAAACACTGGAGGACGTAGCTGGACAAACTACTGATAAGGACTGGCTCTGTTACTGTGGATGGCCTATGGACAATTACACTTCTCTTCAGCCTCTGCTGTCAATGTACACAAGCACCTTCAGTCATCAGTTTATTGTGATTAAGTGTTAGAGGTGCTTGAGGCATATCCACTTGTTCAAACTTGAGGCTCTGGGATCTTGTCCCGCAATAGCATTAGCAGCATTAGGTTTGAATAATTCCTCTCTCTCCCTCTCCACAACTTTAGACAGCCAGGAGAGAGCACACAGTGTCTGCCTACAGCTCTGGATCCACTTCTATCAAATGCCCCATCATTTTTTAAAATCCACATTCCTGCTGCCAACTGTTCTGAGCATCCTCTTCAAAGTTACATCATCACACTTTGGTTATTCTTGGATGAAAGACGACCAGAGCAGTTCATTAGAGCTTTTTAAATGAGGAAAGAGAGTTGGAGTATGTTCAGCTGATGTCAGCTCCCTGTAGGAATCACTGCAATCTTGCAACAAAATGATGTCACATTTTTTTCACTATGATTTGGAAAATCTCATTCTTTCACAGGCCTCCAAGTCTCAAACTATGAGATGTGTTTTGGCAGTAGAGTAAATCAAGATACTCTTAAACAGAAATGTGAAAAATCACTTATCTATGAGTGTCATCTGGTGATACCACTGTATTTGTGATTGAGGCTGTATAAAAGAACGGACCCCAAAACATCTGGACTAATACAGTGCCTCTTCTATGTTAACAGATGGAAAATCTATGAAACTATGAAAATCAAAATAATGAGCAGTAATTTCTTCTGAAACATGTTTCCATAAATGCTTTTGAGAGCAGTATTATTGACATAAGGTGTGTGTGTGTGGGGTGGGGGGGCACTCATGACACTGAAACACTAAATTGAAATCAGAGGTATATGCTTTATGTTTTTACATACAAGCTAAAAAGTTGCTAAAATTCTAAGCCCAATAATTTGCAGACTAATAGCACATTTTGGGCGCTGGTGTCCTCCTCCACACCACTGTAGAACTATTCCTGCCTGCCCTGTTTCACGTGGTGGAGAACAACAAAAAGGACACAGTTTCGTGGAAATCTGGACTTTATCTTTTGTAAACTGAGTGGTTGGATAAATACAGGAGTATTTATAGAATAAGAATGATCTATGTTGCCTTTGAAAGCATGCAGCAGTGGAACATTGCAGAGGACAATGGTGCACATTATGTTTAGAGAGTGCACACAACATGGCCAAGGCCATGCAAACGTTTGATGTGAAGAGCTTCAGATGTATAGAAGAACTCTTACAGCTTTAAAAAAAATAACAGTTGAAGAGTTAGATTTTTCTATTTATCTATTTTTTGCCTACTATATCTAAGCCCTTCTTACCTGTATATGTGCACAAACAGCATATAATAAACCTCTTTTAAAATACAGAACAGGGGAAAATATAGGTAATTCTACTTCTATTGACCATCAGGAGAAATTACTGGTCAAAAGCTTCATACTGTGCATTATTGATTTGAGTTCTAAAAAAACGATAATTTTTTTGTTGTTTCATGAAAAAAGGCATTAAAAGAAACAAGTCAGAGTGAAAGAATTATTTAAATGGTTCATAAATTATCATAAAAACACAAACTCATTATTTTCAAAGCAGCATCAAACACAATGATGCTTGACCAAACACACATCTCCAAGGAGAAGAATAACATTGTTTCTAAGAGGCTCAGACAAGCAACACGCATGAGGCATAAAAAAATATGCAGCAAAAGGCAAATGGTTTGACTTTTGGCACTGAATTTTCATATCCTCAGATATTGGATTCTGGTCATGTCATGTTGTTTTCTCACGTGGAATATTAAAACTTTTTGTATTTTGTAACCCAATGGACCATACAAAAGCTGTTACTGACAGCTACTGACTGTGTAGGCTACAATAAAGTAAGAACAATAAAAGCAGCAGGAAAAAAGCCTCAGAGGGAGCTTTATAAAGGCTACTAAAGCAGCGGTGGATGACAGATGCAGCGCTGGTAAGAATATTTCCTTATTATTTTTTCTCTAGTTGAATACAGACATCCTTTTCTTTGCTTGTATTCTTGCTACAGATACAATGAACCGGTTTGAAAAAGCCTGTCCAAATCCATTTATTTATGGAGAAATTTCATGAAAGAATGTCATTAACATTATTTGGAATTATCATCTTCTTTCAACGGCTCGTACACACCAAAGACACATGCAACAATGGTTTCTTGGTCAGGAATGCAGCACTGCCTTCACTAGTCTTTATCCTGTCAGAATGCAGAGCCTCATTCGCTGGTTTGTATGGCTTTTTAAATTCAAAATTATTGCAAAACAGAACACATAAGCCCTTTTCTAAACCATCATGACAACTTGGAAACTCTCCTTGACTGTCTAAATAATCTCACACAATATTCCTTGCCAATCATACAGTTTATAAAACAGCAGGTGTTTTATATTTTCTCTAAACTGTTGACGACAGCTTTTCATGTCATTAAATTCTGCTTCTCAAAGCCTGAACTCCAAGAACAAAACAATGTTGACAGTTTGTACAACTCAGTACAAAGTAAGACATCTTTTCAAAGCAACAGTATCTCTACTTGTTGAAAGAGCTACTTTTTTATTTAGCAAGAAAGCACCAATAGTTCCCGAAAGAAGTCTAACTTAAACATGAATGCTTACTTACTGTATGATCAAGTTGCACCACTATGACAACCACTCTAAGTAAAAGTTGCAGAAAGAAAACAGAGATAAGAAAAGAGATGTTTTCCATAAAAGAAAAGTGTTTGAAGGTGAGCCACTTTCAACTGAGCAAAACATGTTTTCAAAATTAAAGCAAAACATTTTGTATCATCTTTCCTTGGCAAATATAATAATCTCCAATATCTGCAATTATGAGTAATGTAATCAAGACTTTTCAGCATCTCCAGGCAACAGAGCATGCTTGATTATGATAACGTGTTTATGCACGGAAATGATGATGTGACTCAGTAAGAGATAACCAGGTTTGTGAACTCAGTCAAGTGTGTGATCCAACTGAAATATAAAGAAGGTTATTTTCCATACTGATGTTTCAGTTTTGAAAGATTTGAGTTTATTTATTTTGTAGATACCCTGTGTATTTGAGTGGAAGAAATGGGAAAACACTGAGATTCAGCATGTGTTTCATGTGTGGATAAAATGTGATGCTTTTGTTTTATTTTATTATTGTTTTCCGTTTGTGTCTTTGTTGAGGTTGTTAGGAAAGTAGTGATGTAAGAATTCAGAACAGAGCAAAACAAAATGATACGATATCAGAGTATGTGATCAGATGAGATGTAATGTGGCACAATAAGATATATGATGTAATATAATATGATACGGTATGACACGTGATCATGGTATATGATATGGTACGATATGACATGATACGATATGATATGATATGATACCACATGACAGGATACGATATGATACGATATGATATGATATGACATGATACAATATGATATAATATGATAAAATATGACAATATGATGCGATATATTATGATATATGATGTAAGATCATATGATATGACATGACACTATATGATACGATATGATATGATAGGAAATGATATGATACAATATGATGCAATATGATATGATAGGATACGATATGGTATGATATGATATATCATGCGTTATGATATGATGTAATATGATATGATATAACATGATATGACATGACACAATATGATATGATATAATATGATATGATATGATAAGATGAAAAAAATATCAGATGGTACCTGACATATTGTTACATTATGTGTCACTACACATGTTAATTATATCATATCATGTAATGTTTTATGATGTGAAAAGTTAAAGAGGATATGATATGATGTGATAACCATATGAGAAGGGATGAGAAGAGGTGATAATCTAACTCACACTATATATAGGATATGATACGATACGATATGACATGACGTGATGTGATACAATGTGATATGTGATGGGATGATATCGGACTTTAAATTATGGCAGTTTACAATTCAATACAACCCAATACAATAAAACAATAAAACAAAAGAGGATACCATTCGAGAGGATATGATTTGAAACGTGATGACTGCACATGAGATTGGAAGAGATGAAACAATATGACATAGATATGATAGAACAGGAGGACTAAGTTAAACTTCTGCCATAAGCGTCTAAGTAGCACAAGGCAATATGTTTCCCACCACTTGTTAATAAAATGTACGGTAACTGGCCAAGTGTACCATTCAAAATTTAATTCTAAATCACGAGGCACTGCAATTATAATTAACAAATCCTTACCTTTTGTGGCTACTAATATTGACGCTGACCCAAATGGACGATTTATTATTGTTGCAGGGAAAGTATATGGATTCCCTTTGGTGCTGGCAAACATTTATGCCCCCAATTGGGATGACTCCAGTTTTTTTAGTGATGTTTTTTCACGACTGCCATGTATGGCATCACATAATGTCATTGTTGGTGGGGACCTAAACATTGCCTTATCCTCTTTGGATCGCAGTTCTCAGAGGGTTATTCCTGTTGCTAAATCAGTACATGTAATTCACTCTTTTTTGGATACTTATGGTTTGGCTGATGTTTGGAGATTTCGGAACCCGTCCTCACGCAAATTTTCTTTTTTTTCAAATGTTCATAGAACATTTTCTCGAATAGATTATTTTTTGTTAGATAAGAAACTCCTTCCTCTTGTTGCAGATTGTGACTACAAGGCCATGGTCATTTCAGATCATTCCCCTGTTGCTCTCTCATTACGGATTCCAAATGTAAGTTGTAACTATCGGCCCTGGAGATTTAATCCGCTACTGCTTGCAGATGAAGAATTTAAACATTTTTTGCGATCTCAAATTGAATTTTTTGTCAGTATAAATCAAACCTCAGAAGTTTCACACTCTACTGTATGGGAATCTCTTAAGGCATATTTGAGGGGTCAGATTATTTCCTTTTGCGCAAAACAGAAGAGGGCCGCAACGGAGCATCTCACTAAATTGGCTGATCAAATTGTTAAATTAGATGCTGCATATAGTATTTCTCCCTCCCCTATATTATATAAACAACGATTGCAATTACAAACCGAATATAATCTTTTATCCACAAAACAAGCTGAACATCTTCTTTCTAAATCCCGAAGCGGCACATATGAACATGGTGAGAAGACAGGCAAACTTTTAGCGCAGCAGTTGCGACAAAGGACAGCTAACCAAGCTATAGCTGAAATACAAAATGATCAAGGGATAAAATATACAAGCAATTTAGACATAAACGATAGTTTTCTGCAATATTATCAAAATTTATACAGTTGTACTTCATCTGGTGATCACTCGAATATAGATAATTTCTTTGAAAATCTGAATATTCCTTTACTTGAGACAGATGCAGCTAATAGTTTGGAGGAACCAATTTCTGATCTTGAAATTCATAGGGCTTTGAGGAGCTTACAATCTGGGAAATCTCCAGGTCCAGATGGGTTTCCATCTGAATTTTATAAGGAATTTGCTCCTCAGATTATTCCATTGTTAAAGTCTACATTTGAGGAATCATTCATCTCACAGTCTTTACCACCGACAATGCGCCAAGCAGTTATTTCTTTAATTCTTAAGAAAGATAGAAGCAGTCTTAATTGTAGCTCATACCGCCCAATATCCCTACTAAATGTGGACACAAAGATTCTTGCTAAGTTGCTGGCTCATCGCTTGGAAAGGGTCTTGCCATCCATCATCTCACCCGATCAAACAGGTTTTATTAAAAACAGATTTTCTTTTTTCAATATTCGACGTGTATTAAATATTATTTATAACCAATCTGACAAAGATGCTGCTGAAGTAGTAGTGTCACTTGATGCCGAAAAGGCGTTTGATCGGGTGAGATGGGATTTTCTTTTTGCCACTCTTAGACGGTTTGGATTCGGGACAAACTTTATTTCCTGGATTAAAGTGTTATACTCCTCGCCGGTCGCGGCTGTTCGAACTAATAGTAATTTATCTAAGTATTTTCGGCTCCAGCGCGGTACAAGGCAAGGGTGTCCTTTGTCACCCCTCCTCTTTACATTGGTGATTGAACCCTTGGCAATTGCTTTAAGACAGCGATCTGACATCAAAGGGATTCTTCGTGGAGAGACTGAGCATAAAGTCTCGCTTTATGCGGATGATATGCTTTTGTTTATTGCAGATCCTTCACATAGTCTTCCAAAAATTTTAGATTTGCTTAAGGAGTTTGGAGCAATTTCAGGATATAAGGTAAATTTTGAAAAAAGTGAAGCCATGCCCATTGGTAGAGTAATAGGGGAATCGTCAACTGTTCTAGATCCTTTTAAACTCAGTTACAATAAATTTAAATACTTAGGCATATGGATTACACGAAATCACAAAGATTTATTTAAAGCGAATTATCAAGTGTCACTATCAAAGCTAAAACAAGATCTTGGAAGATGGGAGTTGCTGCCTCTTTCGCTTGGTGGCAGAATTAACATCATTAAAATGAACATTTTTCCTAAATTTTTGTATTTGTTTCAATGTCTTCCAATATTTCTAACCAAATCTTTTTTTAAGAATATAAACAGTCAAATTTCCTCTTTCATCTGGAACAAAAAAACACCGAGACTAAAGCAAAGTGTACTACAAAGGCCCCGGAGCACGGGAGGCTTGGCACTCCCAAACTTCTTATTTTACTACTGGGCATCCAATTTAAAGCAATACTTTACTGGGTACAAGTGGATGATAATTTACCATCATGGGCAACCCTTGAAAAATTGTCAGTGAAACAGGTCACACTTAAATCTTTGTTATGTGCAAAGTTACCTTTGCAAAAACCCATTTCCAACTTTACTTCAAACCCTCTTGTTATACATTCAATAAAATTATGGAATCAGTTCAAGAGTCACTTCAAATTGACAGCATTATCCTTGTTTGCACCACCCCAGAGCCATTGTATGTTTCCTCCATCAATGATTGATAAGTCTTTTAGCATCTGGACAGATTTGGGAATCACATCAATGTATGAGCTCTTCAATGACAATGTCTTCAGCTCTTTTGAGCAGCTGAGGACTAAATATGATATTCCTGGATCTCACTTTTTCAGGTACCTACAAATTAGACATTTCATCGTCTCCAACATGGACTCCTTCCCATCTTCTCCCTCCCCATCGCTTCTGGGCGATATCTTCAAGCTCAAACCCACAGTCAGGCGCCTGATAAGTGTTATCTATGGGTTGTTAAATAAGTATAAGATGTCTACACTGCAGACACTTAAATATAGATGGGAGGAAGATCTGAGTGTACAGATTTCAGATGAGACCTGGAAAAATATTATTGACAGAATTTTTTCTTCATCCATTTGTCTCAGGCATACAATAATACAATTTAAAGTTGTACATCGACTTCATTGGTCAAAAACTAGATTGAGTAAGATCAGAGACGACTTTGACCCTACATGTGACCGCTGTAGACAAGAACCAGCCTCGTTATTACATATGTTCTGGACCTGTTCTAAATTGCAGAATTTTTGGAAAAATATCTTTGATACTTTTTCTAAAATATGTGGTTTTTCCCTAAGTCCTTGCCCGTTCATTGCAATATTTGGAGTGACTTTGGATAATCGCTTATCAAAAGCACAAGGTAGTTTAATTTCTTTTAGTGTACTTTTGGCTCGTAGGAGAATTTTGTTGAATTGGAAGGATGTATGCCCACCTGTGTATGGGCTTTGGGTCAGAGACGTAATGTATTACATTCAGTTAGAAAAGATAAGACACACACTAAAAGGTTCTGTCCAAAAATTTTATGATATTTGGAAACCTTTTCTTACCTATTTTGAAGGCGTAGAGGCAAAAGACATTGCAGTATAAATGTATATATTATTATTATTACTTTGTCTGGCTGGCTGGGGTTGAGGGTGGGTTTTGGGTTTGAACAAAAAAATATGTATGTTCAATGATTGTTTTCTCACATTGTGATGATCCTTTTTTCTTAATAAACAGACCTTGATCAAAAAAAAAATGTACGGTAACTGATGTGCAGGACTTCTGGCAAATTAAGTCATTAATGATATAAGTGCCACCATGTGAAGTCAAGAGGTAGAGATGTGGTATGTCAGAGTGGTGAAGAAATCCATTTAGAGCACAGTGATTGTTTGATTCATAAAATGATAAAATATCACAAAGGTCAGCACGATGACACTTTACTGAAATGATTTTTTTTCTCAGTCCTGACAACTACAGCGCTGTCTTATGTGTTTTGAATTGTACGACTTGAGGCACCGTCGTATTTCAGAAAACCTTGTTTTTTGTTGGGCCCTTTTGGAGAAGTTTGGCATTGAAGCCAACAATGTAAGAACTCAAGTCAGAGTGTGAGCTGTATTTTGGTTGGTATTGATTTTTTTCTCTTCAACTCCAATTCAAAAGCTTCTCGGGGAGAGAAAAACTAAATACACAGACACTCAGGCACTGTAAAAAGCCACATAAACATGAGTCTACACGCATTTTTATTTGTTTGGAGTGAAATAAACAGGGACAGCCAGAAACAGAGATGAAAAATTAGTCAGATACAGGGACTGTTGTTTCCTGCAGGTTTGGCACACAGAATCATGCTTCAGAGCCAACTCATCTGCATCAAACACATTCGTAGGGTTTCTCTCCATTGCTCTCTATCCCCCCTTCTCCCTGCCTCTCTTCACCTCTCCTCTTCTCTCATCCTTGTTGACATATTGAAGTTAGAGACAGCTCTAGGTGATAGCAGCTTTGAAACCATCCGAGCAATGGGCACATCCTGTAGGGTTCTATCTATATGTGACTTTTCTTGTAAAGCTTTGAATCTCACCACTTAGCAGGCGCCCCTACTGCGTCAGATTATACCCCTCCACTGTTGGACGACTTGCAGGAATCATTATTTATATATTATTTACCATCTATTTCTCCTCTGGCACCTCAATCACTATCAACTGAAGGTGTCCCGGTGATTACAAACAACTTGGGAAAGACATATTGCGGTGTTGGGGCCTGGGTGAGGAGGAAAAGACGTGTGTGAATAGCAAAGGAGGAGGAGGATGTTGACAAAGTGCGTTCATCCCTCCTCGAGCACCTCTCCTGCCGTCTGCTCTTCAATCTCACCATTGTACATGTGCCACCTCTAACACCTCGACTATCAGCCGCGGCGTGTGTGAATTTTCCATGTGGTTGACAATTTTCTTCAAGCCATCAGGTTCTGCAATTATAAGAGCCAAGGATGCTTGTAATGTTGTGGGTTTTAGCTAAGACCCAAGAAGTTTACAATTCTGAGATGTGCCTATTGGTATCTCCCTTCCCAGCATGCACTCTGATTTCCTGTAAGAGCCTTACAGCAGCATCAAAGCATCCTGGATCCAACAGCACAACAAACAGCAGACAAGTTAATAACATTTGCACTATTCATGTGAAAGTATGCTAGACATGTGCTAAAAGTTTCAGGGTGATGGCTTGGTTGAAGATGAAAAGCTTGAGGGTACAGAAGGTCAGCTAGAAGGGGCAAAAATTCATTAATGTTCAAATTACCCACATACACAGTTGTATTAAAGACAGCCCACTGAAATGTAAACACACAGTGGCTTGTCAAGCTTCACCTTCCTTGTCTCTTTCCTGAGTGTCTGTATTTTTTGACAACAGCCCATTCAATTTTAGTTTTACCCTATTACCATGTCAGGTGATTTGCGTGTGAACAAGCTTTGTTCTTAAAAGAGTGACACAATGCAACAATCTAAAACTGAGTGTAAAATTAATTTGGCAGCAGTCAGTTGCTTAATGTCACACTGTGTGAAGGGTGGTGCTAAAAATCACCTGAGGAAGGTGTGTCAGGCACCATGTGTTACCGCTTGCAAAGGGCAGGAGCCCCAGCCCAATGACAACCTGTTATTGGGCCTGGGCAGCCCACACAGGTATCATCCATGTAGGAATCAGTGCTTCTTGATTACGGTTTACATGAATTCTTCAACAAAGAAAGCTGACAGGAAGCGATTGTGTTGATGCAAAAGAAAGTCTAGTATCTAGCAAGCTATTTTTATTTCCTTTGCAGTTAGTGGGCTACTAATGAAGGTTGGGGGGCTTAAACTCATCGTTACATCCAGATGATGATTGGGACATAGTTTTGATGAAACACTCAGTCTAAAAAAAACGAATTTTAATCAGAAACTTAGCAAAGAAATTAATCCAAACTTGGCTATTATTTCTTTTGGATAATGCTACAAGCTACTGGGGCTAATAATTAAAACCATATTAACATCATGGGCTTTTACCATCTCGCTCCACCATATACAGGCTGTGCCATAACACATGAGAGTGAACTGTTTGAACTGTGAAACTTGTTACTGTCATCAATCGACTCAAGAATAAACTGATGTGCACTCTTACTCTCCATTCGTCTTAAAACACAGGTGGAAAAAATGTAGTGCTGCCAAGAGCCCACTGCTACCGCCAGAAAGTTGGCCTTTGTATAGCTGTAAATGATCCAAGCTGTAATAAGGGCCCAGCCACTTTTTACGTAAGGATTTAAAGTTATACTTATTTCATTTTTTTATGAAACAGCCTGAATAATATGGAATATACAAACAGAGACAATGTGGCAGAAAATTATTTTTATATGTGTTTCCAAAGCAATGCAAAGCTGGATGTACCACTCAGAGGCCAGTAATTTTATTTCTGTATGCCTTGGCACATCATATTATTCAATGTATAATTCATGCTCCTTTAGTGCTCAGTATAACATGTACTTCCAGAATATTTGTATTATGGTAATTGCTTCAATGTGGTTTGTAAACTTTAATATCCATGTATGATTTAATGGCCAAGATTTACCACTGTTGTTGACAAATTACTCAACAACACAAAAACCACAGTGATAAAAAACTGAATATATATGTACATTTGTTTCTGCATATAAATGCATGTAAAGATACATACACAGTCCAGCACATGTTTATACAAATGAAAATTTGTGTAATGTTTTGTAATCATGGGGAAGAAAGACATTATTTCAACGAATTCTAAAACATCCTCTGAACTGCCTTAAAAACCCTGACATCACTCTAATCATAAAACATCAGCAAAAACAAATGCAAAACAGGAACACCAAGATTAAAATGTAAAACAACATAACAGTGGCTAACTGTGACTCTTGAGAGGGATGGAAACAGTTTTGTGATGATTTAGAAGGTTGAAAGTTGTACTTCATTTGGATTAAGGGAGATGGGATTCAATTTGAGTAGAAAATCCAAATAAATTGCTGATTGCTTTTTTTTTTTAGATTAATCTTATTTAATTTATTATGTTAAAAAAAGTTAAATTACAAGAAGATAGAGGAAACAAATATGGCTTTAAAAGTCTTCCTTTTGCTGCTTTTTATGTCTTTTTGCCAACTTTTTGTACATTTAAGATCAATGCAAAACAGACGTCTTTTCCAAAAGTAAATGTTTTTAAAAAAACCTTCTCGGTAGATTAAAGTTACTTTGTACAAGTTAGAAAAAGTTCAGGTCTATTCTGTCAAATTTCTTAAACAACTGAACTTTAACTCAATGTTAGTTTCCAAGCTGCAGGCTGCTTTTCTAGGTCAATTCATGTCGAGTTAACATGTTCAGAACATGACATAAGTTGAAAACCAACAAGAGTTCAATGTGTGAAACTTGAACACTGAGCAGGAACACCCATTCAATGGGGAGGATTAAAAAAAAAAAATTCCAATCGTACAAAATCACCCTAAGGGGGGACTTTGGAATGGGGTTCAGCAGTCAGTGTGGTTAGCGCATGGAAGTTGGCTCAATTTCACAAAAAGGGAGCAAATTAAAAGATTGAAATGCAAATTATTCCCCTCTTAGCTGCGCTTCCGAGCGTGCTTACCAGGCAGATATCAGGCATGTCTGCGTGTGAGCAGAGTTCTCTTTGTGCTTACGTCTACAAATTTCCACAGTGTGTGTGTGTGCGCGTGTGCGTGTGTGTGTGTGTAGTCAGGGGGAGACAGATAACACTTTACATTATTTCATTTCATCCCCGTTGTCCCTCAAGAAGATAAATCAGTTCATGTTTTACATCTAAACCAGAACAGAGTGTTTTGATGGCCCTGTGCTGAGAATTGAAATTAATTGGAAAAGGCAACTTTGGAAATTGATTTCTTCCGGCAATTTGCTCTTGGTCTTCCCCCTTTCCCCTCTTTTCTTCTCTATGATGGCTATAAAACTTTGCTTGTACTGGCGTATATTTTGGACAAAATTGAACAAATTCCTGTTCTTCAGACATCAGAAATCTGAACTCGAACAGCCAAACCATTACCTTAGCCTCACCTTTTCATCACATCAAAAGCAGGAACAGAAACCTTTTAAGTATTTTGTAGCCTTGAGATAACTGATTGGGTTTACTCAGGAAGACAGGCTTCAGAGTTGGCTGTCAAAACTGTCAGTACTTCTTCCCAATTCCACGTGCTATTACACCCTTACCCCCTTTAAACTGCTGGTATCTCTACATTGGATTAAAAAGAAAAGTACTAAAGCTGATGCAAGAAACACATTTAAACTCATTTTTTTTACTGGTTGTTGCTGTGAGCAGAGTGAGACTTACTCTGATTGTTTTATGAGGGGACCTTAAAAACACCTCCACACAAATTTGGTTCATTTGTAGCCAAAATCTTTGTTTTTTCCTGCCTGCTGTGTGTGTCTCTCTCTCCCTCTCTCTGCTCTACCCTCTGTAGTGTCTGTCACAGCCACTACACTGCAGACTGTTAAGTTTCAGGTGTTCGGGAGTTAAATATTCAATGACGTGGTACTTAGTTTGTGTGAGATTCACTCGTACCATATCTGAGTATAAAAGTTCTGGTTTCTCTACTTGTCAGAATCTTACTGCAGACTGAGAAGAGTGTGTTGCATAAATTTGAAATACCTGTCCAACAGAGAACTGTGTTTGGGTTTCAGCTGTTGTGATTGTTCTATTGGTTGCTGGTGGAGCTGCTCTGAGGCTGACACACGCACAAGCACACACATGGGAGCATATACACCATGTTGTGTATATCTTTGAGATTAGACAAATATATTCTCTAAATTTTCTCCATCTCTGGTGGAAAAACAAAAAACATATCAAAATATCCCAGACTTCGACAATGGAGTTAACAGTGGACAAGCCTTTCTGAAGAAATTTCAACATGTCCTCTGGTCAGGCTTGGACATATTTCTTGTAATGACTTTAATTCACGAGTAATGTCATCAATACCAATACCGAGTCAAGTTATAAAGACAACCTGAAAATCAAGTTTGAGGAGAAGAAAATGATTTCAAGGTGTGTGATTTTGTCCTTGATTCCAGAAATGTTTACTAAAGGGACGTTTACACGACAACGGTTTTTGGGTGAAACGCAACAGCTTTTTTGCGTTTCAGCCTCGTGTTTACACGGAAATGGCATTTCAGCCGACCAAAAACACAAACTTGAAAACGTCCCTCAGAGTGGGATTTTTTTGAAACGCTGCCAACACCGTTGCCGTGTAAACAGTAAGCCGGCGTTTTCAGTGGAAACGTCACACTCTGCTTCGCGCAAGCACATACAACAGGACAACAGCACCAATCATCGCGAACTACCGTGTTGTGCTTGTGCTACTCAATCTGCTGTATCTGCTGACTGTCTTCGGACAAATGTGCATCTTTTGCTCCACTTTTGCACTTAGTATTCCCCAATACACCAGATGATCGGCAGAACTCTACTTTGGTGGAGATCTCTCAAAAGCGGCTTCTGGACAAGACAGTTAAAGCACCACCTGCAGACCTGGCATGCTTACTACAGCATTTTCAGTCCCTCAGCGTTTCCATGTAAACACAGATTTTTTTCACTGCGTTTTAGCATTTTTAGATGAAACGCTGTCATGTAAACGGAGCCTAAGGCTGCTTTCTCTTTTTTAGCATGAAGCAAATTAAAACTCCAACTGTGCTCAAATAAATAATGCAGGTAGAATTACTTCACAGAGATCTTTAAGCGGCATCGAACACATACACAAAGGCTGTTTTGTTTCTATGGTTATGAGTATTTGAGAGTACAACTTGTACTCTCAAATGTAATAATTCATGCTTTTTTCTGCAGTTCGACTCCATTTCAGGTCACACTGACTGAATAAATCAGACAGCCAATTTATTCTACACTTCTCCATACCTCGACATTGAACTCGCGTGTTTGTGTATCTGCCCTTCAGAGACACTCTGACCAACTTGCTGCATCATCGCTTGTAAACATTTATTAATGTTGGCTGCTTTTTTAGCCTTGGAGAGCTTCGTCTTATTCCCTGGAATGAATGAAGGTTGAATTGCCAGGGAAGTTCCAGACTGCACCGGGCCAAGTGTGGAGACCGGTGATAAACCTCCAGCTACATTATAAGAGTGTATGTTTGTGTGTGCGTCTGCATCTTAATGTGTGTTTGGCTTGGTGCGGTAACTTTCCTAATATCCTCCTAGAATGGCTGGGGAGTTCTGCTCTAAATATGTGTGTGTGTGTGTTGGTGTGTGAGTACCATATGCAGAAATTGCTTGACATTGGACTTATTACAGAAACACTCATTTCTCCTCTCCTCTCCTCCTTTCTACAAGCCTCATCAGCACTTTCCGCCTCCTTTCCACAGTTGAAAGGAACATAAAAAATGACGGAGTCAGCAGAAATTTCTTTGAGCTTATTTACAGGCTGTGTTTTCAAGCTCACATCCTATACAAGGATCAATACAATCTGGGTATGGTATCAGGGTTACAACAGCCGGAGGGGGGTCTGGGGTCGTTAATGTGTGAAAGTGTTTGTGTCCATGTGAACATCAGGTTCTCATGTACTATTTTTGATGCTTTCTTGATGGGAAAGGAAAGAGTTTCCTTGCAGACCGAGAGAGAATGTCAGACCTGAAATTAATGAAGTGACAAAATAATTGAAGCTATTTGAAAATAACAAATGCCAACATGAAAAAATACCCTAAACATGACAATTTGGTTAAATCTGAGTTACTGTTAGCAAAGCAAAAGTCTAAGAAGTGTTCCTCCCTGACAGCTATGTTACATTTCAAAGTAAGACTGGATTAAAAACAGTCAAACTAAAAGTTTTCCAAGCGCTCTTGAGTCAACAAATGAGTCCACCTGATAGAGTTCTCACGTTCACTGCTTCAAACAGACTGAAAACAAAGCCTGTCAGATTAAATTCAATGCTCTCTTATCTCCCTACTATTACATCACACACAACCAGTTACAGAATAGTGTGCATGCACATGCACCACACACACATGCACAGTGAATCCAGGTAGCAGCAACAACCCTGTCTTCTCATTATAGGTGGCTGCATGCACCTTGTGTCGTGTTTCATCAAACCAATAAGTCCATGGCTCCTTCTCTGTGAGTGCAACTTCTGACAGATAGCTCTCTCAGCATTTTTCCCTTGACTGGGGCAATCCGTGCGCGCGTCTCTTTATGCGCATATACACAAGTCTGAGGGTGCGCGTGTGTGCTTCTAAGCTCCTGCACTTGATAGTGATTGTGTTTGAGTTGCTCAAATTCAATTTTAACACTGTCATTTTCAATATTTTACACCCCGCAACCCCAAATACAACCTGTCACTGTGATCCAGAATCTTGTCTTGTTCTTTCTCCTGCTGTTCTCAGGGGCTGCATGAACCCAACTTTGGAGTATCCCTTTAAATTTGCAATATGCTGCACATTATGCACAGAGTGGATTTTGTGTCCCTGCTGCTTTTGGTGTGATTTTGGCGTCTAATTTTTGTCAAGCAAGAAGACAGCAACAAACATGAGAATTCAACAGTGAGCTCTAAGTTCTTTTAACGTGAGTACTAGACCTTAAAAACAACCATGACACCTTCAGGAGACATGAGATGAAACATAACTGTGTGTGCATCTGCTTTTGCTTTGATGGTGCAATAAATGCTCATGGAGAAGAGTTAGTTTGAAGAAAACACTCAAAAAAGTGGATGATTATTACAGGTGCAGTCTAGTCAAATAAATACATGTAAGTGTGTGCATGTGTGTGCCCCTGCTGCAGATAAAGCAGGGGCATTCAGCAGAGTGAAGCCCTAACTGCAACAAATACTCTAACAGCCATGCAGGCATACTCATTTGTGTGATACACACATAGAAACACACACAGCACATCGGTGCAGAATTGTCACTGTTTCGCTTCTCCACCCTTGTCTCCAAAACAACATTTGGAGGACTGAGGCAAAGGATGACAGCAAGTCTCTCACTCTGTTTCGTGACACCTCATCCCCACAAGTTGAGCTCTCACTGTCTCCACAGAGCGTCTCTCTATCTCACTTCCCCTCCCTGTCTTCTTGTCCTCTGCCTGACTCCTCTTCACCCATTTTGTTTTTGTCTCGCTGCCTCTACCTCACACCAAGGAGCTTCGTCAAAGCAAGCATGAGTAGTGGGCAAGAGGCTCCAGACTGTATTGATTAGGAAAACTAAGTTACAAATGCATAAATAGAAATTGATGCCCCGATTGGCTGGAAGTTAGCCTGCTATCTCTTTAATAATTCAGAATGGATAATCACAATTTGCCATAAGTCACTGGGCTGAGAATTGGTGCTTGTGCTAGAACACAAAAAGGGAAGCTGGACAAACTACCAAAGTTGATGCCTGTGCTAGGAGTAAAAGAAAAGGGGAACTGCTCCTCTAAACACTGCTCCCTTCTCAGTTCCTGATGTTTTACTGTTGACCAATAACAGGAAACTTTTCCACACTCTCCGTCTCCATTCTCTACTCTGCAGACACCACAATTCCAAAGAAAACAGATCCAAACATAAAAACACAACTTATTGCGGTTAATTGCATACGCACCCATACACATACATGATACGTACGAGAAGAAAGTCATGCTGCTTGAACGCGATTTACCTCCTGTTGTTTGCCGTGAGACAATCTACTGATCATTTACTTAAAAAAAAAAAAAACATAACAAGATGACAGCAGTCATGGTGGTCACTGTGTAAAGCGATAATGACAAAAAGAAAGGTTAGACTGAGTTCATCTCACTGCCACTTTCTGTCACTGAAACTACATCGAGGTAAATGAGTGCATGGATGATTTGTAGCAGGAATACATCATGTTGCATATGGAGTCAGAGGTATGTCTTTGTATATACATTTCTGGCTTTATCCATCCTGATGTGTCAATCAAAGAGAAAGTCATGTTAACCCAGTTGGAGTTTGAATCACATGCTGAGCCTTTAAACCTCCAGCATAACCTCTCTGTGCCACACAACACTGATATAATTGGGTACAGTGGTATGCAATCATGTGCTCTAGCATCCTCTTTGCCCACCCCATTATTTCCTGGTCTCTTCATTCACCTCCCTTGCCACCCTTGCCTCCTCTCTGTGGCTTGCGGTGTATTTATTTCCAGTCATAACACCACCCTATTATGTTGGTTTGGCCACTGTGAAAACTCAAGCTATTCTCTCCCTCTTTCTAAACCTCTGTATTATTATAAAGCCCTGCCTCAGCAGCCCCTATAATGACTGACTGAGCTCTAACAAGGTGTCTAACAAGGTGTGCAGCACCCGGCTCTCCCGCTGTTTCATCTCTTCTGACTGACCTACCTTCTATCACTTCTTTCCCTTTCTAATCCTCCCTTTCTTTTTGTTGCTCCATCTGGCTGAAGAGTTTTGGGAGTCTTACAGGGGGATGGTGGTGGGTGGTGTTGGTGGTAGGGACTCAATAATATGAATAGTTACATAAATGTTGGTAATTGTCTGAGGAAAAACAGGGTGTCATTTGCTGCCAGGCTTTTATTTATTGAACAAAAGAAGGATGTTGATCTATTCTATCATGTTTTTCCTTCCAGTGGAGCCTATTGAAAGTCTATGGAAGCTAATTTCAGCAGGGGGAAAAATAGAGACAAACCAAACTAAACCTAAACTTTGATGATAGGGGGAAAAATTTGCAGACTTTTAAAATATACAGGAAATAAAATACATTCTAATGACAAAAAGTCAAAAATATGGAATAGAAAGTCAAAATGTTGAGGAAAAAAATCAAAGTATATTAAATCAGAAATGAAAAACAAAAAAGCTGAATATCAAAAATAAAGTGTGACACTATGAGAAGGAGTCATAACTTTGAGAGAAAAAGACAATAAGCACTGAATTCTGAAAAAAAAAAATGTCATTACGAAAAAAAAGTCATTATAAGATAAACATGGGAAATTAAGTTTATCCAAGTGTTCAAACTATGTAAATGAAAAAGTCAAAACTGCATGAAAAAGCACATTTCAAATTATCTTTACAATTACAAAAACAGTAAGGCCTAATAATCAAAGAAAAAGTTATATTTAGGAGATAAAAGAAGAAATGAGACCAAATCTTTATCAGTATCTCATATCTTCTTTTTTTTTTTTCATAATTTTGACTTTTTTTAAACCTTACATTCATGATTTGTTTTCAATCCAGCCACTCTCAGTGACGCGGAAGAGCAGGACGGTATCAGCGGTGGCTCATTCACATATGAAGGTCACACCCACTAAATCAGACCGTTCTGAACAGAGGGGCTATGAGAGCCTGGAAACAATGCTGCTGTGCTTGATTTATTGGCTATTTGGACCAAAACATGTTACTCCCATTTCATGAAGACATCAATGATCCATATTAAACTGCAGAAAAGGAGCAGAATATGGGACCTTTAAATTCCACATAACCAACACTTCCACATGTAAGACAAAATTTGGAAGTCAAAATGTAACCGGGGCGTTTCCCTGTGGCGAACTATAGCAGAGCTGGCACCTTTAGTCTTCTGTATAAGTTAATATCCATGTATTTTTGCATGCTAAGCACTGCTTTGGTTATTCTGACCACACACATTTTTATGGACAAGATATTATCTGCCATCTGGATGCAGAGAAACTATATTGTTATGGCAGAGTAAGCCAAAGCTACAGCCCCAGATAATTCCAAGTGGCTGTGCTACAGATGAGGCAACAAAATGTGCACATCCCTACTCATATTTAAAGCTTCCTACAAGCCATTTTTTCATCATCATGCATAGTTAGTTACTTTCTGTTTTCACGGTCAGAAATCTAACACTATGAAAGTCAGTGCAACTTAAACGTACCTATTATTTTCATTTTTAAGCAATAAAGTTGTTGTTTTTTCCAATTACCCTTTTCGTACCTTGGAACACTTGTACACTAATTAAAACTGAGAGAAAAAGTTAGTCTGAGCACATCATTTGTCAATAAGCAATTAAATCAATTGTTTATTCCAGCTGTATTCTGCTCACAGCCTGACCTTTAACAACATGTTCACTGGGAATTAAACAGAATTCACTTGGTTTATGTGTGTGTGTGTGTGTGTGTGTGTGTGTGTGTGTGTGTGTGTGTGTGTGTGTGTGTGTGTGTGTGTGTGTGTGTGTGTGTGTGTGTGTGTGTGTGTGTGTGTGTGTGCGTGCGTGCGTGCATGCGCGCTGCAGTGAACTGCAAAGAACCCAAAATAAATTTGCTTGTTTAACAATTACCCCACCCTGCTCATTACTGTCCCCGACACACAGTTTCGCTGACTCCCTGGTGAAAAAAGTGTGTGTAGAATGAGACCTGCAAATTCCAGTAAGTTTCACAGCTGCTTTAATAGATATAACTCTGATGTGAGGTGCAAATCTTTACTCAAAATTCAGACAAGCTGCACAGGCAAAGAGAGTTGTATGTTGTTTAATTAACAGACTCTTTGTAAATGTTTGCTGTGCATCTTGTTTGTCGAAGTCTTTCCCCGTCTTTCTATCACCTCCCATGAATGTAGCTGTGTAATAACAGAAAGAGGCATTTTCCCCATGCATCTTTACCAGCATGGTGACACATTCAATGTGGACTGAGAGAGAGTGCTAGCAGCGTGTGAGAGTCAACACATTCATTTCACCTGTCATGTTGAATGCATGCTGGTTGATAGATTACACATTTTTGCAGCTCAAAATTCCAAAAGCAGCAGTTGTGTGACTTTCTTCTTTGTTTGAAAAATAATAGAACATCACTCTGTTAAGCACTTTGAATGTGTCAGTATTATTTTCAGCATCAAAAGATCCTTCAGTGGAGTCAATAATCATGTATGGTAAGGCACACACACAGGTGTATTTATGCCTGTCCATGGGAAAAATGGAACTCTTACACTTAGAGGGGCTGTGAGGAGTTTCTAGATAAAAAAGCCTTCCTTCTGGATATATGCCTGACCATTAGGGATGGGTGCCTTTCACATCTGAAACTATTCGGTACAGATGCCTGGTACCTGGCAATCAGTACCAGTACTCAACAGTACCAATTTGCAGTACTTTTTTTGTGTTTATCTGGTAAAAAATGTCAATTTGTTTGATAATAAAATATTTTTAAAAAATCAATTTACCATATTCATTTTTCAATATATAACCTTGCAATGCTGTCTTCGTGTCCAGCATGGAAAATTGCCTACTCTTACAGGCCCTCACAATCACAAGGATGCATTTAGGTACCTAAACATGGTACCTTTTGGTTTTACATGCATCGATACCCGGTACTTTTGACAGAATTCTGTCGGTACCTGTAAAGTACCTAATTTGGTACCCATCCCTACCAATCATAATCCACACTTTAAAATGAGATAACCTGCACCAACATTACAGGATATAGGTTATTTTGAAATGCTACTTCTTAGCTTCCCAATCGGGTCGAGCCGGGCCAGATTGATTGACTGGACGTCAAAGTCTCTATGACAACACCACGCTGGCTGACAAAGTTTAGAAGTGAGAAGAGACATCTGTCTTTTTCTTTGCTGAAAACAGTATCTGTGATTAATTTTGTCGTAATGATGGACACATGAGCCTAACTGTCAGTCAGAAAAAGAACAGAAAAGCAGAAGAAAGCTAAACGGGAGTAATAGTTATATTTATAGTTATAGTGCATGGGCTTAACAACAGATAAGCTATTTGTGATAATGTTCATTCCAACCCAATCTGCAGTACAAACTTTGCTTGTTGTCCCATTTTAAACTGTAGTGCTACATAACTGTACTGATAAATAACTTACCTCAGCGGGATTCTAAACTTGTCACTATCCGGTAAAAAACTGTCTTAACCAAAAAACAAACACCATAACAAACACATGCGTTCTTTAAAGTCATGTCTTCACGACAATGTGCGTGAGACTCCAGGCCAGAAGGTGGCAGGGCAGTCCAAGAAAAACAGAACCTCCTTATGGCATCTTTATGAAGGCTGATTTACTCCATTTCAAAAGTTAAAAAAACCCATTGTCTGAGATGGATCATCCATTATCATTCCAGATGCAGTGAAATATCAGCAGCTGAATGTTGTTGTTTCATATATCTGGAGATCTCTGCTTTATGGATATACTGTTTAGTGGCTTTATCCAGAGTAACACATCAAACTTTATATTTCTGTTCCTTGAACGTCACACTCTTTTTTTTGTACTGTTGATAAATTAGAAAAAGTATCAAATGAGTAAATGTATTCGGTTGAGTATTCATAAGGCTATGCTGGACACATGGACAGTGGAGAGGCAGAAGCATGAAAGCAGGTTTGAACAGGATATGGTTGAACTACTAACAGCCGGAGCTCATCCCATGCAAGCGATAAGAAAGTAGTGGACAGTGGGAGAGCAAAGGAGAACTCTGGGAATGGATGGAGAAAGAAGGTAAGAAAGAAAGCAACTGTGACAAAAAAACAAACACAAAAAACTGAGAGAGCAGGGAGTGGAAGAGAGAGCAGCAGAGAGACATGCATTTAATGGAACTGCTGAGAGACAGTCTCTTTTCACAGTGGCACATCTCTGTGGCCAGAAAGAGACTGCGAAAGGGACAGAGGGGAGCAAAGAGGGAGGATAGATGGAGCGATAGAGGGGCACAGTCAGGAGGGAAGGGCGTCCGAAAGTTGGGTCCACTTCACAGCAGCACCACAGAGTCGTTAGAGAGGGATAATGGATTAGAGGGAGTCATAAAGAGAGGAAGAGTGGAAGCAGAAGAGAGGAAGAGGGCAGGAAAATGATGATAACGTTGGATTCCCAGCAGTATGGCACAGCGGAAGCAGAGATAATGATGGAGGGAGAGAAACATACTGTAGAGGAAAGCCAGAGCGGGGGAATGGGGAGTGCCGAATGTGAACGCAAATCACATCGAGGAAACTCAGCAGTAAGTAACAAGAACTGCAGAACCATGAGAGCTCCGGGATGAAGGGATGAAACATGAATGGAGGGAGGAAGAGAAACAATAGAGTCTTTTCCATATGACGCTCCAACAAGGCTGCAAAAAGAGCACACACTCCTCTTTCTCCCTCTCACACACACAGTTATGCTCATACAGATGGAGAGACGCGCAGCAGGGGAGTGCAGGGAAAAAGGAGGCGCAAAGAATGAGGGAAATAAAGAAGACAGAGAGAGAGAGAAGTTTAGAGCAGCAGATGGAGAGATGGAAATGTTGATTATGGCCTATGGCCCTCATTCTGTGTTTGTATGTTTGTGTTCCTCTGCAATGTTTTCATACCGTGAAAACAAATAATTCACAGTATGCATATGTGTGAGTTTATGTGTGTGCGTGTGTGTATTTGAATTTCTCACAAAGCTCCCTCTAATTGAGAGACAGTAGTACTCACACTGACTGTGAGGCTGCATGCTAAGATAACACACACATTTGTGCACACACCCCAAAAAAAAAAACACAGTCTGTTTCTCCATGGCATCTCTCTTCTCCCCTACTGGTGAGGACATTAATTAGGGGAGAACACCAGAAAGCCAGACACAGTGGGAGAGACTTGGAGAGAGATGGGAGGAGATTTGTTCAAGACAAATATTGAAATGTGTTTTTGACTGTTCTACTTAAGAATAAATTTCTTGCAAATTAAAAGCCAAGGCAGGGAAGGGAGGGGGTGTGGAGACAGAGGAAGAAACAGGAAGTTAATGGGGGGTTATTATGTCCATTTTTGTCACTGTTTTTCACTCCTGTCTTCAGTTTATAAATAATAAAATAAAACAACTCCTCCCTCCAATGCAGGTTACACTTCTGCAGAGACTCTTCCTTTGACTGCCAGCTTCTGTCGCCTGTTTGCACATTTCAATTACAGCACCTTTCACAGTCCATTTGATAACTGAGGCCACTTCTCCTCTCTTTTCACTCTGAGTGCAGCTTTGCACCAAACGTGAACAAAAAGCACCCACTGAGAGTGGAGTAACACATTTGTTGCAGTTCTTTTAAATGTAATCTGTAACAGATGCTCTTGGTCTGAAACACACAGCCAGGACAACACCTCAGGGCATGTCAAACCCTGAGCATTGTCTGTGAGGAGGGCCTAGAAATCTCTCAATCTCGAACAAAACCATTTTCTTTGAACTGCTGAATCATTTTCCACCGCTTCTCTGTGCTTTATCTTTCTTCAATTCTTCTTGGAATTATGTATTTCATGTAGCACTTTGAGGTTTGTGCCTTTAAAGAAATGAAATGGATCACAAATTAATTGCATCATTACCATATTTGCTTGGAGTACTCAATAAAATTCTCCTAATGGCTCAAACACAATGATAAATGGTCATTTTAATTTGCCTTTGGTTTATTGTGTCTCAGATATCCGTAGAAAATGATGTTTAATCCACTTTCTAGGCTGTAATTTGAAGCGCATCATCTCTGTCGATGAATAACACTTTGATTCCACATTTAAATGCCATGTGTAAATGTGTCCATCTCACAAAAGCTGTTGTGCTTTCAAATATATTCTTCCTGCTGGTGTACAATTATCCACAACACTGAAAAGTGACTCTTTTTCAACAGCACCTCTCTTCAGCCTGTTTTGACTTGCATCTGAGGTTTCTAAAACTTTCCTCCTGACCACACTTCCCACCACTCATCCAAACTGCTGCAGGCTGTCTTGTTTTCTATCATCCTGGATTCGTGCATGTCAACCGCGTCGTCGACTGCCTGTGGTGGCTCATTCCAAATCCGAAACCTGGTGCACACGACTGCAAATGAGCTCACATCCTCATCCCTCCGGGTAACGCTCAGTCCAAACTCTACATAGCAGCCAGTCAATGCCCTGCACTCTGCTAATGTTGTCTGCGCGGCTCTGCTAATAATGTGACCCGGTAATCATTCATCCCAGCCTTGACTCCCCTCCCTCCTAGCTCTGAAAAATATTGGAATGACCTTCGCAGCACAGCCAGGGCCAAAGAGTAACCCAACTGAAGCTGAAAATTAATCTCCTTAGGAAACATTTCACATCCTCTTTAAATCATATCCCCTCTCCTTCGTGCACATGACTTACCTACCTCTCACCTCTCAGCTTTTAGAAACTTTTGTGTGATGCCCAGCAAATTATTTTCCAGGTTTACCTGTTTCTTAAAGTCACGGTGCATATCTGAAGCACTGTAACTGTGTCTGCTTTCTAATGGAGAAAGGGAGAAAAGGAAAAAAAGGATATCACCCAGAACAGGTATGAGCTGATAGGTTACCACCACTTCCTCATCTCTGTCACACATTTTTACACTGAAGCTAGATGACTGGCTGATCATGAGATTTCACTTTTTTTTTTTGTTTTACTGTTGCACATAAAAATGCTATTTTTGTAAATAAATATTTTTTCAAGGTGCCCTTTACTTTCTTTAGTTTAAAAAGAAACTATCAGCACTGAATAATAAAACCTCTCACCTCCTTCTTGTGTCTTCTGTGTTTGCACTGGCTAGAAAGCTCACACAAACACCACTCTAAAAAGCTATACAGGTGAAGTAGTAGACACTAAATTGTCTCGTCCCCTGGTGGGCAAGAGGGAGGGAATGCTGGAGAAAAAAAAGTATCCTAGAGTTGAGAAAGATTGGAGGAATTGAGGTAAAGGAGGAGAGACACAAAGGGAAAAGGAAAGGAGGGGTTATGGAGAGTGGCAGAGAAAGATTGTGCAGGGAAGGGACAAAAGGTCACACAACAAGAGTTAAAGCAAGAAAAATGAAAGAATGAGAAAAGGAAAAGTGGATTGCAAGAAAAGGGAGAGACAGGTGGAGGAAAAGAAAAGATAAGGGTTCAGAGAAATCACTGTAATCCCTCTGCACCCCCCTTCGCTCAACCTTACTTTCCTCCTCACAGTCAAAGTGACTCAGCCAAAAGCAAAATTTCTGCATCATGTTTGACTTTTTGCTCTCATCATTCGTCTGCAGCTCCTGCCTGCTGTGGGTCTGTGTCTGTCTTTGCATTTCAATCCATGTTCCCTGAGAGCAATGTATCAGGGTGAAGCACAAAGGTTTGGGACACTGAAGATGTGCTGCAAAAGTTTAAGAGCTGCTGTGTGAATATCTATATTTTAAAGTTTGCTAACTTCATTTTTTTAATTTCTCAACTTGTCACTACATTCCAAATATAAATTCTA
This sequence comes from Halichoeres trimaculatus, assembly GCF_033239565.1. Classification (NCBI taxonomy): domain Eukaryota; kingdom Metazoa; phylum Chordata; class Actinopteri; order Labriformes; family Labridae; genus Halichoeres; species Halichoeres trimaculatus. The sequence continues at coordinate 15,372,618 of NW_027437183.1, forward strand.
AATTTCTGTGACAGTCAACATTGTATAGTATGATTATATCAAGCGGCAACCTCCGGTCTAAGAAATACGAGACAATGCGGAAGTGCTCAAATCTGCTGTTTCTCGTGTGTTTGCTTGAAGCTGGCTCCGGAAGTACCAGAAGTCACATACACACCAAGCCAAAAAAAGCTGTTTTCAAAGCAGAAATTAACCTATTTACAGCCTGGTTCATAAAACGTCTCCTGTATGAATCCCTAATTTCACTATCAACACACACTGTAGGGGGGTTAATTTTTTTTTCTAACTCGGCCGTTTAGAGGATATTACAATCAGAAGCTCGCCCAATCAGAGGCACAGCTCAGGGTCACGTGACAGGCACCCTATAGCTGTACGTGAAGCCCTTGCCACTATCGAAATGGCCGAGATAGCCGATGTGCTTCATTTTCCGTTTCAGAAACAGAAGGTTGACGTCGGGGGGAGACTACATCCATGTTTCATACAGTCTATGGAAATTATATGTCATGGAGCTGCTTAGGACAATAGATGCACAAATAAAAATAAGTCACACTAAATCTGAAAGATCAGATCTCTGCTCTACAAGCCTTTGGTAGTTCGTTCATTAATTTTCTCGAATATATTTGTAGAAAGTTGTTGAAAAATGGCTGAAGCAGACTTTTTCCAAATAAGCAATATGCACTGATGCCACATAAAAACAAACTCACACTGTGGAGTATATAGCACAAATACATTCAAATACACATACATATATTTACACCCCCACACAAAGGAGGAACCCAGTCTTGAAAAATTGGATACATTCTGTCTCCCTCTTTTTTTCTCCCTAATGATGCCATGACTAAAATGTTAATTACAGCTAAAAAGAGAAACGATTGCGAATATCAAACAGCAATTAGCATGTATCATCATCATCATTACCACCATTAGCTGCAGCACAAGATGGAGGATTATTTACCAAACGGGGGAATGCTCATCAGCTGCTTATTCAGAGTCTGAAATGTTTCAAAGACAGCTTTAGGAACAAAAAGACAACAAATAAAAATCATCCCTCTTAACATTTGCATAATTAATGTAGCTTAAAACATTAACTATTGCTAGTCTGGATAGCTGGAGCAGACTGTGCTCGGTGGATGATAGCAGACATTTATTTATCATGGTACAAGACACACCCACACAACCTCACAGACAAATACAACAATGAGCCAATGAATCTGAACAGATCTGGTAGAGAAATGGGTGCTCCATGAAACACACAAGCTAGCTGGAAACCAGGGATAACTCTCAAGCACAATACTGTGATCTTATTTTTCCTCCCTTCCTTCCTTTGCCCTTTCCTCTCCTCATCATGGCTCTATTCCTGTACTGATGAAGCTTAAACCCTTCCCTCTGTGTCAATTGTCTGATCTCCGCACCCGAGCACGGCCTGCTGGATCTGAACAATCTTTAGGTATATGACCAGGATTAGACCATTATCCTCCACTCAATCCATCTGGAATAAAAACCTCCCCTCCTTTTCCTCCTCATTTGACTATTCTGCTCAAACACAAAAGGTCATTCCACACTTATGACACCCAGAGGACAGCTAATATCAAATTTCTGACATTAGATTGCTTCAGCAATCACATTTTTCCTTCAATGCTTCCCTATCCTCCCATATTTGCTCTATTTTTTACCTTTGTGATAGAACCTGCAAATAGGAAATGCTATTAAAGCTGATTCCCCTTTGGCAAAACACTAAACAATAACAAAACTGTGTGTGTTAAGGGTGCCACCTGGGGTAAGAATCACACACTATAAAAATGTGCAAATAGCTTCCTAAAATACATCACTGGACCTGTCTAAAGGATACTGTTATACACTCTCAAATGATTTTCAAATATTTGTTGTAAAAATACAATTGCTGCATTATACGTGTTACATTATTTCAGCCCACAAAGTGCCAATTTTGCCCTTTTTATAAGACTGGTCTCATAGTTTACTTCATTTGCAAAAAAAACTGCATGCATTGACTCAGGCAGTCTTCAATCTCCTTTTATGTTTCTCCACCTGAAGGATGTCTCGTCTTACCTTGCTGTACAAAGGAGCCATACACGAACCACATGGAGTTGTACAGTGTAGTCGAGGACACAGAGCCCATGGGTAGTCGAGGCGGGTTGAGCCAGTTGAGCAAGTACACCAGGATGCCAATGAGGAGCACGGTGCCCGCGATGCACGCCCACAGCGACAGGTCGAAGGGTGCCAGGCAGGCGAACATGTCCACTGTGCGTTCGGCCTTGCGCAGCAGAACACCCACAGAATAATCCATGTAGCGTGTGGTGAAGTCCACAACGCTCTCTCGCTCAGGCGTGATGGTCAGGGCAGAGAGTCCCACATCGGCTCGCTGCAAGAGGCAGAGGGCAAGAGAAAACTATGAAGTATCAACACAGTGGAAATGTGTAGGTGAGGAACACAACTGAAAGAGTGGAGTTTAGTTCCCAGAGACAGGTAAATGCACCATCCTAAATTTGACAAATAAACTTTACTGTCACTTAGTAACATCTGTGCAGCTGGTGGATGACAAAATTAGTTTTATTAATAAGGGCTTCTGATGTTTACATGAATTGTTGGTAAACTGCAAAAACATCAGCACAAAAAGACGTCCCATATTTAACCAAAGACTTTCCTGAAAACACGACACACCAGTGGCTTCAAACACAATATTTTGGCTTCCATTAATGTTGTTATTTATGACTGACTGCTGCTTTAGACATTGACATGTAGCAGAAATAATTGTTCCGCTATGAAGTGTTATTTGACGATATTAGACTGTTATATATCAACAAGTGGACAGTCAAGCCATTATTGTATGTTACAAGCATGCTTACTGTTATGTCTATCTTGCTCTGTTTGCTCCTGTCCATGTCATTTCTGTCATGTAAGCCCATTATTGATTGGACATCTTGTGATGTATGACTTCTGAAACGTTCCTTTATTGGTTCATTAGTTCATTGATCTGCTTTTGTGTCAGTATGCCTCCAAAGGCATTAAAAGACTCTCTCATTGCCTTTCTTGGATTTAAAGAGACATCTAATGACTTCTTTAATTATTCTCATGTACAGACTGTAAGTTGAAGGGGAGAAAAAAAACGCTCAGTGATTATGTCTTAGGAGTAAAATGAGCTGAGCTCAGCTTAAATGCAGAAACAATGACGGCTAATTAAAATGTTTTCAGTCCCCAGTGCTGGGATAGCAGCTCCAGACAGCTGCTTGTACCATAACAAGGATTTAAGATGATGTTGTGAGTGTGCACATGTTTGAAATCTATACTGGTGCGAGAGATTGCATATACTAGGAACTTGTACTATAATGAGATTTGCTTTGTTGCTGCAAACGACTCACACAACTGATGAATGCTAAGCCCTACAGCCACTACACGCGCACATGCTGTCACGCTTAGTTACCACAAACCACATCCATATCCCCGCACACATAAACACACAAGACAAACTATATTTTAATCCACTGCAGGCAAAAAAATCTGCTAATTTCACAGATGAATGAGGAAACAAAATGCTTAAATGTGCAGAAATTGTCACTTAAACTGCATAAGGAGAGTATGGGGATAAACCCTGCAAGATGCCAGTTGGCTGAGACAACACATGCCTATATGTGCATATGTGTGTGTTTGGGATGAATTGCAATGCTTGATGTGTTGGTCAGTCAACATGGAAACTTGCAGAGAGCACTCTGGGTAATAATTATCCAGCATAATTGGGTTTTTGGAGAGATAAACCTTGCTGCTGACTGATGGAGAAAATGAAATTATTTGCACGTTCAGTTTATTAACAGTCTGTGCTTGTTTGAGGACAAATTAATATGCATCATGCTCAAAGCTTTTCTCTATCAGTTAGTCAGCTGCTGCTTTGGGGTAAACACAAAGGATATATGCACACAAGGATATAAGGTCAAGGCGAAGGTGAGCCAAGCTTTCAATACAAGTTTTAACCCTTATATGGCAAGAGGAAAATAATGAAATGAAGGCACTAAAATTATCCAACAAAACACTGTCGACAATTGGAACAGAAAGCTTGTAGAAAAAGTGCTGCAGCTTTGTGACATGAGATGCTCTAGCACAACCACATACATCATAACAGATGGCACAACGCAGATGATCATCCATTATTGATTCAGTATTATTTAACTGTCTCAATGGAAAGCAGAATGGTTTTTATCTTGTGTATGAAAAAGTATGGTTGAAATACTGTAAATAAGGATTTATTTAAATTCGTTTTCTTCCTGCTGTTCAAAAATTTTCTTTACCTGCTCTCTAAAGGAGAAAGGTGTAATGGAAATAAGGTGGAAATAAGGTCTGATGACTGTTTCTAGCAAGCAACAACAGCTCACATAAGCTTTTATCCAAAATCTACACAACACAACTTGGCTGGCAGTTCTAAACCACACATTTTTGGAAAAAAAAAAAAAAAACACTGCAAAAAATTTTCTAAGTTTCTAATTTTTCATTAAGAAAATCTCTTCTTTTCCCAAGCAAAAAACTGTCATTCAAAGTCTTCTAGTTTACTGTCTTACTATGCATACTGACTCATCACATGGACAAACACCTGTCACACATTTTTACAATTAGCAAACAGAGCTTTAACATAAAAGGAAAATGGGTGTTTGCTTGTAGAGATCTCAATATGAGATTTTACTGAACTATGAAGAGAGGATGAGGAGGATTGTTTTTTTAACTGTAACAGTATACAGTAAATTTTTCTGGTGTTGATTAAGATGTACACTGTGTACATTATTTTTGTGGGGAAAAATAAGATGTATTTGTTACCCTGTATTTGTGTGTTCTGAGTATAAAAACAGTATTCTAAAATATTTTACAGCACACTTATATCTGTACTGTCTGTAGTAAGTTTAACACTGAACTAAAACGGCCTAAGTAATTGTGCACATTAGTGTTTAACTGGTGCTTATAAACATCTATTCATACAGTGGTTAAAAACTAAATATTATTTTTAAAAGTAATAGCATTTTTTTAACATAGAGTTTCATTTTGCAGGAGAACTGAGGGTTTTTCCCATTGTGTGTGTTTTTGATTTATGAGTATGGGGCATTCTTTCAGAAAATGCGTGCAAACATTCAAGAAAAACAGCAAATATTGATGTTTTGATGTAAAATCCTTTTAACATGCTAAAAATTGGACCTGATGCAAAGTGTTTTGGCGTGCAGCACAGGTGCCATTGTTATTTTCACAGTGACACTTGTTATTTTTGCACTTTAGCGTGCTTTAGTGCCCATGAGTTATGGGTCAGAAAATGTGGAGTGGATAGGCACAAAAGTGGCTCGTTACTATCTTGAGGTAGCAGAAGTCACCTGTGGCTTAGACCAAAACAACAACAACAAAAGTCTGTCAATTTTGAATAAAAGTTTGATCGCTCATGTGTTCTTGTGTCTTTAAGTAATTTAACATAGGCTTATATAGAAACCTCACAATCTTATTCAGAATATAAATACTCTTTCATTGTCAGTTCAATATATATGTTCTAAAATAGAAAAAACCTTCCAGTGCATTACTTCATGAGCTTCGCTTTGTGTAAATAATGGATAAATAAATTTGTGGCCAACAAAATTGCATGACTCAGAGAGAGCCTGCCCAAGGCTTAATGCTTGTAGGCCCCCACATGACAACACTCACTGAATGTTTAAAGGAAGTGAGGTCCCAAGGGAGCAGAGAAAGAACGACAAGGCATGAGCTTGTGTTTGTTTTTTTGTAGTCAAATCAAATGAGTTCTTATTCCTAAAATAAAAGGGTTTAGTCTGTTTAGGTTTGAGATGGATAGGGGTTTGACATTCACATGTTTTTGTTTGATATTCTGTGGCATGTACCTTTGAAAGCAACTAAATGTGAAACTTATAACAGAATGAAAATTAAGAAATAACATTGATCTAGTATCTGTCTGCTATGAAAACTCAATACAGCTTGATGAAATTACTGATGGTCTAACCTTCTCATATGAGAAAATCAAAAGTTACTTGAACAGCTTGAATGCAGGGGGGCTGATAGATAGAGAACACCTATGAGGAAGAACCAGAACTTGTTGCTACACCACAAAAAAAGTTTCTCTTTCTCTCTTTTTATCACCCGAATGCTCAAATTTATTACCCTCAAACTGAAGGCCTCTCCATCTTTGTGAGATCCTCTTTTATAGCTCCACACTCTCTTCAGAGACGTCGACACCACTTTTTGACTTGGCTCTGATAAAGTTCAAGTGTCTGCCGGTAGTTATGCATCAAACACTTGAAAATACTTGGAGCTAGTCAAATGATTAGAAAGCTGCTGTGTTTTCACTAATATGCAATATTTCATCTCTGAATCTTTGAAGTCAGCTCCACTCCATGTCCACTTCAGACTACATTCTGCAATTCTTAGTGAGAGACTGTCTGAATTTTTAACTCGAGTTTAAAGGAGTTAAAATCACTTTAGTGTTTGCATAATTCAAAGATTTGCTTTTGAAGAGACATCAGTTAAACTGGTGATGTTTTGATGAGAACCATAGATGTGAAGACCTTACCTGAAAAACTCCATATCTGTACAAAGTACACGCACGCTATATTAGCATAGTGTGCATGTATTCATTAATTTTAAGATCATTTTCACATGTATGAGCTTCTTCTCACCTTGAAGACCAATTCACCCATCAGTCCGTTCCACTGCCCGTCAGGCTGCAGGCTTCCATACTTGTGGTCTGGAGCGACGTAGATCTCGTATTTGAAACCCAAATAGTTGGACAGAGCATCCAAGACGTCAATGGAGAAGCCCTGGTACTTCTTTGGCTTTCCCAGAACGTTCTCTGACACCATTACGAACGGCTCCTCCTGGAAGGCAAAGATCAATCAGCATGTCAGTAAGTCAGTCACGCAGGCAATCAATACACCAGTCATTCAAGCATTAAATCACCCAATTACTCAAGTGGCCATTATACCACCGCAAACGCCGCCCTAAAGGCTGGGAGAACGCCTGTGAAAGCATACATTACTCATACAGTACAAAGAGGGAGTCATGCACACTGTTTTCTACACACTTCTTGCAACCTCAAAGAAAGTTTACCACTATCCCTCTGGAGTTGGAGACTAAGCAAGTTTGTGAGTTGAATGAATTCCCTTATACAAATGAAACCAAAGCCTTTATGCTCTGAAACCAGTGTGTTTCATTGAACCCAGCTTTGTCTGTCAGTTTACTGACACATTCCAACCAAATTTGATTTGTCAGGCTTCAGACTTGAAATATCAACCCTTTATGTAAAACGTTTCACAGCCCTGAGGTTATCCTTGTCCCTCTGGGTGGTAGCAGTTAATAACACAATAAGGGGCTGTGGAAATGTTCTGATTCTGACAAATGAGCCAGCTGGAACAACATGCTGCGCTTAATAGATTTAAGTGTATGTTAGGTAAGTTCTTTCCAGGGAAAACAGGGTCTGGTTTGGGCTAAGATCCTGAAGTTACCCTCTCAGCTTTTTTTCTATTCACAGGGGGGAGACCATGTTTGATTATTCATTTAAAATATAACCTGTTTAAAAATTTCAAGTGAATTAAAATGTTGAAAATCGATGATTGCACCATGCAATTCAGCATATTTGTTTTTTATTGGTTCATTCTGAAATGTGCTCCAGGCTGTAGCGCTGCTTGGTTATCGATATCAGCATCTAAAGGGCAGCTTCCTGTTGAGGTTAAATGACATCCAGTGATGCTGACATTTCAGACAATTAAGTGAACACAGCACATGAAGAAGCAAAGCATATTTAACAAGGTGAGCAGGAAGGAAACCAGCCTCAGAAAGGAAAAACAAAATTGATGTGTCTAATTTTATTTCCCCTGCTTGGACAGAGTATTTCATGGTGATTTTTTTATTTTTCTCTTCTTTGTACCTTGTCTCTCTCCCACTTTGCCTCTCTTTTCTCTTTTCTTTAATAAATCCCAGTTGATGAGTGAAATGTTTTAGGCGAGTGTGTCCTGCAGATTTATGAGGGCATGGATGTTATTGACTGGATACTGGCTGCACATTAAGCACATACACTCATGCAGACACACACGCGCGCGGGCTATACTTGGCATTAACTTGGCGGTTTCTAATCCTTGCTAGCAGTTGCTGTTCAATAAGCTATTAGGCAGTGACTGGACATGCATGCCAAGTCCCTCTCTCACCACAGGCATCCATCAATTGAGGAAGGAACACCCGCTAACACACACAGTCATACATACTGAATCACCGCCGCAAGTACAACTGATTGCTTCCCCATGTGGGCACTTTAAACCTTTAAAACGAAGCATAAAAATGTCTGAGAACACAGGGCTGACTCTTTTGTACAGGGGCACAATAATAGACCATTTTGCCTCCAAAACTGGAAGCTTATCCAGAGAAGATTGTGCATTACATGTTGCTATGATGACATTCATTGCACACCCACAGAGACAGAATGGAACTGTTGCCTGTGATTATTAGTGTTGGGTGTCAGAAATCAGGTTTATCTTGGAAATGATTCTATATTTCTGAGATTTGGGGCCCCGAAAAGGCACCCCAAGTTCAGTATTAATTTCCAGTTTTTCATTTGCTTCGTAACTGAATTTGATGTTCCTAGGTATTCACAAACATTTGCATATTGAGGTAAAGGAAAAAAAACATGTGTACATTAATTTGCATATCTGCAGTACAAGGTTAGACATGTTTCTTGTTCTTGTTTGATCCTTTCAAGAAAAAGTTATGAATTAGAATGGACAAGGAACAGGGATTGGAATTGGAAAACATATAATTGAAATATTAACCAACTCTCGAGAACATAGCAAGAAGCTTAGCTTTCCAGCTTCAGGCGGTTTCACATGAGGGTGCAAAAGCATTAAACACACAAGATTTTGAGGCTCAAAGCTGTGTGAGTAAACGCAGGCACATCTTCACACTAAATTCTATATCCAAAGGGCAGCACAACAGGGGTCTTGAAGATTATAAGCTAGGTAACAGCCAAAAAACTGGAGAAATGTGTTTACACCTAAAGCAAGAAAGAGGAAAGAAAGTGAGGACAATGCTGCATCAGAACCTGCTTTCAGTGGTTTGTGCAGAACGATGTTTTCAGGTTTGCAAAGTAAATATGTTTTCTGTTTGGATTCCCTTAGCACCAAAGCAAATAAAAAATCTTAAAAAAGGGAAATGTTTTCATTTAAGAATAACTGTTGCTTGTTTCATTTTTCCATTTTCTTCATTCCTGTTTTCTGCTGGTATTTCAGCTCATCATTCACTGACTTCTTTCCAGTTGCATTTCCAAAAACAGACTCTGGGATTCAATCACAAATCAAATACTTACTTATTCATACTGTGCATACGCATTTAGATGAAGGCATAATTTTTCTACCCACACATGCTTATAGCATATAATTCAACACACAACCATAAGTGAAAGCATGAAATGTTCATATGCTGCTCTTTAAAGCTGTGTGTGCAGACAGAAGTGTTAAAAGTTTGTGTCACCTACAGTAGGTTAAGAAAAGGAGAACAAACCACACAATGGCAGATTATGTACAGTGAGAGATATAAGCTTTGTTGTAAGTGAAATGATATCTGTTCAGTAGAATACTTTTATAACAGCTGCCTGTGTGAACAAACTCTGGCGTGTGCCTCGTGTCTCTCATCAGGAAATTACCTGAGGGAGTCCTGGCACCAAAACAAATTTCTAAGCATGCGCAGAACTACAGTTATGCTACCTTCAACAACAACACTGGCAGCCATCATTTTGTCAGAAAAAAGAGGCATCATAGTTTGACCAATGTCACAAGTTGCAGAACACAGAAGCAAATCAGGTTTGTCACTGTTTGTTACGTCAGCAGCCATTAATCTCTGCCTTTGGAGTAAAAAGAAAGCCTACCCTGCTTCGGTCCTTGAAAACTTGCGTCAAAGAGATGTTTTGGTAAGAAATTTTAATGGCTGCTGAGACTAACTTTACAGAGTTTGAATAGCTTTTCTTTATCTAAAGGAGCTCTCTGGCTTGCTGTGAGTGGAGGGGAAGTTACCACCTGCATAGAAGACTAGAACATGATTGGTTGGCTGAACCAGCCTCCAAAGTCCATTTTTGTCACGCTTAAACTGAAACAACTAGATTAAACAACTAAATAAAACATTGTTCATGAGATATAACTGTTAACAAGCAAGTAAATGTCTACTTTTTTGTGTAGACATTATAACATTTCTCTGTGACTCTTAACAAGGTGTGTGATTGTTTTGGAAAACAAATTTTCTTTCCTGCTAAGAACAACTTTTTACTGGATACAATGTAAGTAACAAGTAACATGGTAACAAGCAAACGAAAGTTTGTATCATAGTTTAGTAGCCAGCTATATGTAGCGCTACTGGCAGCCCGATGCTCTGAGACATGTCTGTAATGTGTAACGTTAGTGAACCCTGGTTATGTCCTGCCAGTCATCTACCAAGCAGAGATAATGTGACCTATTTGAACAGACCACTGCAGAATAACTGCTCTATGTGCGTTTGAATCAACATTATCACAGCCGGTGTAGTCCGTGTTATAGCCTCTAGCATGGGCTATATCACTCTCCTTTTTAGCTTTCTTCTGTCTGACAGTTAGGCTCCTGTGTCCACTATTACTCCAAAATTAGTAGAGAAAAACACTGACCTCTCTTTTCACTACTAAACTTTGTCAGTGTTGTCATAGAGACTTGAACGTGCCGTAGATCAATCCAGTCCTGCTTGATTGGAAAGCTAAGATGTGGCATTTCTAAATAACCTATATTGGCGCTGGTGATCTCATTTTTAAGTGTGGATAACAATCAGGCATATAAGTAGAAGGGAGACTTTTCAAGCTTACTTAAATATTTCATATCATCATGACGAAATGTCTCACCAGCCAACTAAACCTTTTTCAAACAATAAGCCGATCATAAACACTACCAGTCATACCTCTTTTTCCAAGCTATGAATGTTCTCTTATTAAAAGGTACAGACTTACTTCTCCTTTAATGGAAAGGAAAGTTTGTTTCCATCCTCAAGAAACCAGTGTGATCTCGAAACAACAGAATGAAATAGGTGAATTACATCTTTTCCCACAGTCATGGCCAAAAGTTTCGGGAATGGCACAAATTTTGCTGCATCAGTTCCTATGGTTACAATTTTTATCGTGCAGTAAAATCATTCCCTGCCATAAAAAATGACCTTTCTGAAAAACAACAACTGTGTCTGATCAAAACTTTTGGCCATGACTGTCCTTCAGCACATGATCACAGAACTTGTTAGAATACAACTATGTTTGCACTCATTGGTTCGGAATAAGAAATGTATTTTTTAAACTTGTTTATTTATATAATAAAGACAAGAATTGAGTGCAGGTGCAGAGAAATGTATCATGTATCAAATCTAGTCTTGAAGAGATTTTTAGTTTTTACTCTGGAGGGACACTGAATCATATAATCATCTAAATGCTTACAATAGCTCACAGGTTGGTCTTGCTTTCGGCTGCTGGGCTCAATCGATACTGAGTCGATTAGTTTCCAGGCTAAAATCTTGTAACAAAAAATTACCTTGTGAAACGTAGTCTGGCTTTGTGACGCTCATCTGTCTCTAGCGCCCTCTTTTCTCTCCCTGTTGTTATTTTGCACTTTCTCCCCTGCCACTCACCAGCTGTGATCAACACCGTTTGGCATCTTTCCATACTGCGATGTTTCATGTTTTCCCCAAACATATGTCTACAATGAATCTCCTCTCAACATCCAATCATCCACCCATCCATGGAGCCCACGACTCTCCATTTGTCATCCTTTCAATCCTTCTCACTTTGTCTCTCTGATGTTACTTTCACCCCGTTTCCCACCACATCCCTCCTCTTCCTCTCTTTCCTCCCTGCTAATTCCTTACACAAAAGTTCATCCTCTATCTCCACTTGACTGGAAGCACCACATGCGGTCTCTACACCACACTGGTGTTTTCTGAGACATGATTGGGACAGGGAACAGCAATTTTCCACAAAGACTATGTAACGACCTTTGAGGAGGCCTCTGAGGGAATGCTTGGAAGGACAGAGTCATGCGGTGATTTGCAGTAGTGAGCATTTGTCTGTGAAATTGGTGTAAAACGTGTTTTTGGAAAAGCGCTGACTGTCTCTGCAGAAGATTAGATTTTAAATTGTTAAAAAAATGAATTTTCTCTCAATCTCTGTTTGATGAAGATGGAAGATGTGTGACAAAAAACTGAACAGACAACAGCACAGATTGGAAAATCAGCTGTAAGATCTCAGTGTACACCACTTTGACTATTTTTGTGGGTGATTCGCTGCATTTTTTTCCATTTACCCTTGTTGCATCAGCAAGAACTCTTATCTTTAGGCTAAATGTATGTTGTCATGTGTGCTGCTAGAGTTATAACTCTTAGCTGTGACAGTTCAACAAATCTTAAAAATAAAGTGCTTTCTTTGCAAGAACTTTAAGCACTGCTTTGCTCTTCTTGATCATTTTTCACTGCAGTTGCATTTGAAGATGAGAAATAAGTTAACTGGAATAGTTTTGAAACTCAAAAAAGAACTTTTCTTAATTAAAAGTTAAGAGCTTACAGAATAATTGGTTGTGTGAACTTTTGAAAAAGTAATTATCTGCACATGTAAGTGTTTGAAATTGTTTATGACTTCACTTAAAGCCCTTGAACTAGATGCAACTTATATACATAGATGTAATACCTGAACAAATAAATAGAGCCTGTTTATTATTTTAACATTTAATGAACATGTAATATATGAGCTTATATTTGTCTGTAACTCAATTTGTGGTTACTTTGGCCTTATCTCCCTCTAAAGTGAAACTTTAACTCCATTTAGGGGGAAACACTGTATTCGCTCTTTCATTATCTCTAAAAAATGTAAGTTCGAGTCAAAAAGGGACATCTTCTGCCTTTGGCTGCATATTTGGGCAGCAGCAGAGATATTCACAGCTTGCTACTTATAAATGTGGAGTAGAACCAGGCGAATGTGGATGCACCCTCTGAAAATTAAGGAGCACAGGAAAAAAAAAATCAGCAAAAGATGAAAACTCGGCTGCTGTGATGAATCAAACCAAATTGGGAACATATGCAAGTCAGTGAGTGGTAATTTATGGGCTGTCTGATTTTGCACCTTCAGGGTCTAACATCTAAAGAAAATCAAGCTCCTGTCTGGAATACATCATGCTCATGCAAATGTTTAAAGGGTCTAAGCGGAGTCCTAGTTTCAGAAATATCAATTTCAGTCACATTTGTGTCTGGGACAGTGACACGACCGACAGGGACAGGTGCTTTTTTGACCTATGCAGGGGTGGCATTGAGTATGAATGGATGACATTTATTTACCCCTCTGTTTCTTTATCACAAATCCACTTGAACTGCAGTGCAAAATGTTTTTAACTCTTACAAATAATGCAACACAGTAGAAATCTATGAATTCATTGTATGGTCTCAGGAGTCCAAAGGAAGATGAAGTTTGCTTGGAGTTCTTGATAAACTGAATTTTCTTTGACACACTTGTCTGATGAAACAGACATATTAAGTGTTTTCTTCAGTTTAACAGAGAAAACAGAATGAGATTTTAATCCTGAGAAAAATATGAGCAGGGATGCACCAATCCAACTTGTCTGGTTCTGATACTGATACCGATACCTGGGCTTTGGTTTTGACTGATACCAATACCAATACCAGTGTTAAATAATAACCTGCATGCCCTACTGTGGGATACAACTGGTAATGTTTTGGGTAAAAGGCAAAAATGGGTACATGGAATTAGTGAAGTTAAAATGTAATTAAACTATGAAATATTTAAATGTTAACCATCAAAACAACTCTTCAGAATGTATACAAGTGATTTCCAAACGTACACTTTTATACGCTGACTGAACACAGCAAAAAACAAAGAAAATGCATCAGAGGTAACATTTCAAATCAAGTAGCAAAGAGCCGTAGTAAAAAAACAAAACAAAACAAAACAAAAACAAGAAGGCATAAAGCTGTTTGCCTGGATCAGCACCATGGATCTCTCCACCGATACTGACCGAACCTTGAGGGGCACGATACACCGATAACCGATACCACCAATCAGTATTGGTGCATCCCCTAATAAGCAGTGTTTTACGACCCAGAAGAGATAGTCAACTTTAACACAAGTCATTTCTCTCACAAAGCAAAAAGCTGATCAAAGTGTGGGGTCTTTTAGATTTGGAACAAATAATCAGGTTTCAAAAGTGACCCTTGACACTACGTGTAGCCTCTCTTGAAATACCCCTGACCAACGTGTGTGCAGAGGGCCATAAACACATAATTACAGTGATGTAACCATCTCATTGTAACAGCCATTTAATAATCAATGCAGAACCAGGTAATCAATAGCATTGACGGAGAGACTTTGGCCCTAATAGCGCTATGATCTCATTGTCAATTAACTAATCAATACCCATTTAACAGTCTAGTGATGGAATAGAAGGAGCACATCCTTTTACAGGTTAATGTTTGTTCATGTGTGTGTTCTGAGCACACACAAGCTTTCTTTATCCACAGGTTACATGGAAGAAGGCCTTTCTATGTGGTAGTGTATGAGACCATTATAGACAGAAGACAGTTGTTTCAAAGCAGAAGAAGAAAAAAAAAGCCTGGGGCAACATGGAACAATCTGCTCCAGAGGTCCCTTCTGAAACCTTCACATCATGCACACACAAAAAAACCACACACACACACACACATGAGGATGTGCCTTTCAACTACTCTCACATGAAAAGAAAAGAGAACATTCAGACAGCACCCTGGACATTTCTCACCATTTCTATCTATTTCTGTCTCTAGGCACTGGTGAGGCTATCACAAGAAGAAGAACAGGACATGAAGGTTTGAGAGAATTGAACATTAATGGCCACATAAAGAACACCTATAAGATGATCAATGGTGATCAAAAACACAATCCATATTCTCTTTCCTTTAAGGATAAGAAGACTCAAAGGCTGGAGAAGACAACTATAGAGAAAGAAAAAAGACGATAGGCACATAAATGTCTGGCATTATTTCTTTCTTTCTTCTCTCTGCTGCTCCCTTCAAAGACAGGATATGAAGAATTTACAGCAGTGAATTTTTAAAGCACTCAAGGGATGTACTCAAATTGATGCTGCAGGCAAGACAGACAGAGCTGGAGACCCACTATCATCAAGACTTCAACGGTCTCTGTCATGGAGCCGTCAAATGTCACAATAAAAGCAAATGAATGGCTTTGTCCATGAAGAAACTCTTATTACTTCATTGTATCTGTGTTCACCTTCTCTGACTTCTCTTGTCTATCACCTCAGTGTTGGTCTGAAAATGTATTCTCTTGTACAAGTTTTCCCTCTCCATGTCTTCCCTAAGACAGCTAAAAGATGAGCAGAAAACTGTAGACAAAAGGACAAATTGAAAATAGAGCTGAAGTCTGTCAGGCCAGCAGCAGTCACAACAGTCAGCATTTGATTCCTCTGGGTGAGCAGCAGGGCAAATTTAAGACTGGGTAAAAGTGAGACGGGTCTTTCAGTATGTATAGCTGAAATAAAAACAACAGACAGTAGTCAGCTGTACTCACCAGAATAGTGACGACGCGAAGCACAACACCTCTCATGTTGTTTTCTAATTTCCTGTCCGTCAGTGTGCCGTTCAAGCCATGAACAGGGTCCCACGTAGCCAGCTGTAAAGGACAGATGAAAACACAGACACAGAACAGTCAGAGTTATAGACTGTGTGGGGCATTATGTTGTGTTGTTCAGGTGGTAAACCCAAAATTAAAAGTAAAAATATTTAGAAACAATTAAAACAAAAAAAATTGTAATTAAGGAAAAAAAAAATCATTTGGCTGCTGATGTGAGTAAGATAAGCAGCATCTGCATGCTAAGCTCTGAGGTTAAAGCACATACCCAAAGTACTTCTGCTATAGTTTTGACACATCTCGTTTGGTCAACCAAGCTGTATGAAAGTGAAATGTAGAATTTGGAAGAGCATTTTTTTTTTTTCAATTATGGCAGCAACAGGAGCAGGAATTTCCTTCAGCTGTAATAACATGGACAATAAATGGCAGATGATTAAAGGACATTAATTTCATACCAGCACCAGGTTAATGCTAACAGACCTCAAACTAACAATAGAGCATTAATAAGCCCCACCAGCTACATACTTTACCTCCTCTCTCTGATGGTCCTCTTTCATACAGAGACATTAACATTAATTTCAGACCAATTCACTTCTCTCTGTGAATACCTTACAGAAGCTTTAACATAGGTGGAACAGGAACCAGATGTTCTAGCACCTAAACAGTCATTTTACAAGCAGAAGCCTGAGAACTTAGCACAGTGATTAAAGCACTTGTTCTGGGGGCTCAACCCTCTGGTTTCAAAGTACCCAGCAAAACTACAGCACAAAGAATAAATGAACTGCACTTCAAAAGCACTTTTCTAGTCTTCAGATTACTTGAAGACAGTAATATCACTGAGGGTGGGCTACGTGGTATGTCCTACATCTTCTCATCTATAGCTTGAGACACCATACAGAGTCCCCATCTTTGTCAGTGGGAGGTCTGGATCCCATGGGAGGTTCAAGGCAATGATGGGGTAGGCTGTGAGAGGCCTCCCAGAGAAAGAAAAAAAAAAGATAAAAAACCCCACAAAAATGATGATGAACAAAAAAAATGAAAGTATCAGCTGCAGCAGGTTGATTTTCTGAAGTCTGTGTATTAAACACTGTGTGTCCTATCACGGGAACAGTCTGAACATGAAAACTACTCTAAAATAATAGTGTAGCTTTTGGTTTTGTTATTTTGTATAGACACAAGATCTGCATTTGAACTAGTTTTGTGCACATTTTTGGAAGCATTTAAACATGTTAAGGGTCAGTAGGGCCAGTAGTTTCTGGCTCAAACATTGAAGGGGTCATAGGCCGAAAAGTTTAGAAGCTCCTGCTCTACTGCATGATAAATTTGAGCTCTTCTCTGAGCAGATGTTTAGATGAAAGCATAAAATTCCAGATTATTCAGGCCATCAATTCTAAAACCCAGCTGATGAAGCGGCTTCTCATTGAATACTAATGACTGACAATGATTTTGAATTCTTAAGACATTCTGTTGTCACTTCATTTAATGACCCACTGAGGTATTTTAAATGCTTCCTGCAGGTGAGATCCCTGTGTCGTCTCTATGTTTTAACCTGTCTGCAAGACTAATTTCCCCTTTGGGAGAATAAAGTTAAGGTGAAGCTGTAGAATGCAAATAGAGATCCACTGTCTGGATGCTTCCCTCAAAATGTCATGCATCACATAATGTCCAAGTATTTCCATCATTTTTAATTTTTGATCAATATGAATCAAAGGATTCCCTTTGTGCAAAATTCCTTTATAGATCTATGTCTATGAAATTGCATCACACTTTCAGCCTTTTTCATCAGATCAAATTATTTTAGTCCATATCCGTTATCATCCATGTGACGTTATCTGCTTTCAACAAAGTATTGTTTTTGTGGCCTCAAAGATCACACTGTAGAGAGAGAAGCAGTAAGAAAATTAAGACCTGATTTAGCAGTCTGCTATCCAAAGGCAAACACATACACACACACGCTCACACACATTATGATGCACACAAGTAGCGAGGCACGATTTGTGCTTAGAAGGAAACACAAACACAGCAGAGAAGCAGAGGGCATGCTGCAGAGGGAAATATGGGATAATCCATTTTTCTAAAGCCTCAAGTTACTGTTGTTACTGTTGATTTCTGATCAATTCCCTTTTGGGACCAATATGCTTAGCTAAAGTCTGTTTTCATGCCCTGCCATTTAGTCAACATTTCAAATCATGTTTGAAGAATTGTTGACAGCAGAGGAGCTAACAGTTTAACTCACTCCTCTGATAGAATTACTTTAATAGCGGAGTCAGGAGCAGCTTTTTACTTATGAAGCCTGTAATCAGTAACTGCTAAACACCACTATGCCTGCCTAAAGTTGACATTTGAACAGAAATATACCCATATACTACATCTAGCATACATTTAGTGTCTGATTTAAAACCCTTTGAGATTTATGAAGTGACGGCAGGACAGCTAAATGATGAATGTCAGCAGGACTAAGTTTTCTTTCTGCAGGATGGTAGGTCCAAGGTCACCAAATCTGAGGCAAAGATGCCAACAGCACTGTACATCATTACACAGCTAATTAAATTATAATTGTTCACCAAATATAAGTTTAGCAACAACTGTATTGATTGAGAAATGATAGTTTCTCCTGCTGAAAAATGTCAAATACAGTTCAACTTTGAGCAGCGTTCACAGAAGCAATTCATTTTGTTGCCATCTTAAAATCAGCCAGGCTTTAACAATCTTTTTTTGATGAAAAAATAAGGACATCCAATGAGCTACAAGTAGCTATATTTGCAGAATGGACATGAATGGAGGTAAATAATTACTGTATAACTTGCCATCACGTGTGGCTGTTCCTAAAGTCCCATGCTGCACCTGTTGTGCTGAACAACTTGAAGCTTCCTTATTCTGCTCTGGATCTGATGGGCTGTTTTATTCTCCACCTTACAACACATCTAAAAACACCAGCGCACATAAGAAAGAAGTGTTAAGAGAAAGCTTAAGTTTCTGTTTTATTTCCCTGCACAGCTGTGGTCCACCCACTCCAGCTGTGCTACTTATTGAAGCAGACAATACCTTTTCTCAGGACTGAGTGGGCATGCACCAGCAGTTTGACTGACATCTCTGTGATTCTCATTTTAGCTGCACTGCACCTACTGGGGGCGTGAAATACTATTTTTACCCTGCCATTCTTTCCGGCACCGACTCCAGCGACCTCAAATAATTCCCAGGTTAGTTACACCCACCCTTAATGTGAGCAGAGGTGTAATCATCCAGGCACTGAGAAACACCTCTGACAGCGTACAAGGGGTTTACGTCTCCAGTGCACCCTCATTATTATCATTATTATGTTTTACTCAAATTATAATAAAAAGAATTGCTTTGGTTTTAAATAGTGAAATCTCTGAAATTATTCTTTTCTAGCTGCACTTATGTAACCCACATAGTCACAGCCAAGTAGATTATATTACATCTTGTGCTTGTTTCAGCCTGGAGGGGGAGATGTGGAGCTAGAATTAGAGCCTGAATTTTCTCCAATACACACACACACACACACACACACACACACACACACACACACACACACACACACAACACACACACACACACACACACACACACACACACACACACACACACACACACACACACACACACACACACACACACACACACACACACACACACACACACACACCTACAATGCAAAATCAGTACCATGTATTTCTTTTTCCATGAAGAAAACAAAAGCATTTGTAGTCTCTTGCCTCTCTTAAGATGAGCCAACAAAGCTTCATTTTCCAGTAAACAAAAAAATAGTGCTGAATTCTCCTCAAGACATTCCCAATGTCAATAAAAGTCCTTGATCATAGTGTGTGAATGTGTGGGTACACTCCTCTTTCTACTCACACAGGCTGCCTGTAAGACTTCCTGCATTTGAAAGTCTTAAAATGTGCCATGTTTGCCAGTAGTCGTAAACTGACAATTATGGGAAATGGGCAGGATGTAAAATGAAGAAACCACAAAGGACATACAAATGAGGAGACAGAGACAGAACACACATGAAAAAAGGATGGGATAAGATGAAGAACACTCAGGATGAGAGAGACAGGTATAGAGATGGATGGAGATAGGGATAGCATGAGGACAAATGAGGCTCTCATACCCAGTTGAGCAGAGATGATCAAAGACATTATAAAGGTGAATTTACGGCGCAGCAGCTGCTCTAAGTCATTGTAAATATGAGAGCGTTCATAATCAATACAACATTAGCAGTGCAGTCAGACCCCACCGAGGGAGGCCAAGTGGAAGCACCCACTCTAAACCTACAGTTTAACACACCTGCAGTTAATAAACCCAGCCTTGTATGCATCATTCAAACACCTGCAGAAGTCACATAGGGAAGCTACAGAGAGGAAAAGATCAGCTTTATGCATCAGATAACATTTCATGTAATTTATAATGATTAGAATAAAGAGATTTTTTCCACTGATAAAGACAAGAAGAGACAAAAGACTGCAAAGACTATATTCTCTAGGGCCTGACTTTTTAAGTTGCATTACATAAGTCAAATATAGCAGCAAATCTCAACATTAGCATGTTTCTGATTAAACTATGACATAAGCTTGCCACGAGCTGCTACACTAAAAATAAAATCACTTTTTTTAAGGCATGGCTTTTGGTGCACACAATCAGGGCACCTGCAGAGAAATGGGTGCAACAGAAAGACTACAACAACATGCCTGCCCTTCACAAGAATGCAGATACTCAGACTGTGCTCAGACTTTAGGAGCCCTGGCTTAAATCCTAACATAATTTGGAGCCAAGTTGCATCACACACTAGAAGCTTGACAAATGTTGATAACTGATTCTCTCATTCTACTCTTCAAGCATGCACTTGACTCAGTGTAATAATGGCACATTACTCTATACAGGGTATTTCTGCAGCTCCTGTGTGATACAGGAGGTATGCAAACCTTGATTCTATGTATCCTGGAAGAAGTGAAGATGTACATCAAATGAGAACTGATGTAGCTGCACTGCTTTGCAGGGAGAAAACACAACAGTGAGAGGCTAAAGGAGTCTGGATAGAAAATGTGTGGGGAGACATGGGTAGCACAGGTTATTTTCAGCAAAACTGGTAGTGAGTTTTTAGTTGTCAGTTTTAATATCTGTCAAAGGGAGTGTGCCAGCAAGTTAGCCTCCAGGGCTGGAATGTTTAAACCATTTCTTAGAAACACCATCAGTGTCTGTCCTCTTGTCGACTTCTCATTGGCTGATGTTATCCCTCATGGGAGCCACTGACGTAATCATCCAGATTTTAAATCCTAAAAATTTAACATGTTTGATATCACCCCAGCAGCCATAATGAGTCAGCAAGTGGTACAGGAATTTTACAGAGTCTGAAAACCTCAACATGAACCCCTGCTGAACATCATTACAGACCCGTGGCTTTAACCATTAGGAGGGGTAAATCAAACTAATGCCATAGTCAGAGTCTTGCTAATGAGGGCACCCTAAAAGAATCAGGACTTGAACTTTTTTATTTTTAAAAGTTGAATAATCAAATACATAAACAAAAAAACTAAATGAATGTACTTGCTACATGTCAGCTTAGTCTGGTTACAAGGGAATAAGTAATGAATTCAGACATATTGGGTGGAACAGGGAAAAGAGAGGATAATAAAGTAAGACAGATGCACATTAAGAGGGTGTTACTGGGAAGTAAATGTTCCCCTTTCAGCCGACTGAGTTAACCTGATCTGGCCTTTTGAAAGTGTTGATTATTTATGGCAAAATGCAGAAGACAGACTGACAATCCAAAATACAGAACTCAAGCTAGGAAACCTGCCAAAGCACACTATTCCAGGCTTGAAGGGCTGTTTAGCTTTGAAGCACTGAGCCGCTACCCTTCTGTGATGAGCCAGTCTTAGTGTTATATGGATAAATTCAAAAAATCCTGACCAAATGACAAAATCCAAAGAGGGAACTCACAGTATATTTGTGTTTCCTGTGGAAAGAGAAGAGTAGCCTCCTGTTGTCATTTTACCCTTCAGTAAGGCATTAATAACAAATCTTCAAGGTATAGACACATCAACAAAACAAGACACTTATCCAAAAACTGTCTCAAACCTTTCTCTCTGGCTTCAAAATCAGTTTTGATGAGTTGCCAAATCCTTTTACTTCAATGATCACAATTGAGTCAAGAAGACATCTTAAAGAGGACTCTACAATGGACTTACTGCACTGGCCCGTCAGGATGACACTTGGTGCTACTTTCCCACAGCGTTTTAACACAGGTCAATAAATTAAAGAGAAACACATTGATCAACATTGTCAAGCTCTACCAGTATCACAGAGGCTATCAATCAAGGGGACTGGCCCACTTTGTAACAGTGCAAGACTCAAAAAGACAACAGACATCACACATATTGTGCCTTGGCAGCATATTAGGCTCTCCTCTCTCTAACCTTCTCTACAGATGGCTTGATATTCAACTTGGAATCAACTATGTCTCAAATAAAGCTGCATTTCAAAAAGTTAGGAACAGAGGTCAAACCTGAGAGACAATCTTCACACTGGATTTCTACCTGCTTTAGGCAAAAATCTGACATCAGCTCTTAAAGACTAATGGATAGTGAACATATTTATATTTCTGTCCACTACAGTTTAGTGTAAGTTCTGTAAAAAACCTATTTTCAAGGTTCTGTTTTGAACTACTTGATGTAATTAATCCTTTGATTCCCTCTATCACAATTTTGTCTGGTAAGGTTCCATTTCTAAGAGCATTTTCAATGCACTAGTGGATTGGGAAGAAGAAAAAAGTCAGAGAAACACAAAGCATGGACAGTAAGTGGAAATATGATAAATTAAACCTTGCAGCAACATTACTTTAAAACTGGCTGTGCTATATTATCTGAAAATCTTTATTTCTGCTCTATATTTGTATTGTCAGTTTGTATAACAGAGGTGTGTAAAGGCCACGTTTGTGTGTATGTATGTGTGTGTATGAGCTAAAATGGTAGCCTAGCTTGTAAAGTGGCCTCCTGCCACTGCTTATCTACACAGCCCCAGATAAGGACTCATTTTCCCTGACAATTTGAAATAAATGTGTGTGTGTGTGTGTGTGTGTGTGTGTGTGTGTGTGTGTGTGTGTGTGTGTGTGTGTGTGTGTGTGTGTGTGTGTGTGTGTGTGTGTGTGAGTGAGTGTGTGTGTGTGTGTGTGTGTGTGTGTGTGTGTGTGTGTGTGTGTGTGTGTGTGTGTGTGTGTGTGTGTGTGTATGTGTGTGTGTGTGTGTGTTAAGAGAATGACCCCCTGTACAATGAAGATGCAGCCTTCAAGACTCTCTTAGTAGCATCCCATAATGCTTTTCTTCTTATTGGTGTTTCAGCTATAACCAAAGGTCATTTCTATTCCTGTAACCAACACAGTACAAAAAACTTGACAGTTAGCCTACAAGAAAACATTACAAGATATGTCAGTTCCTATGATGAGTTTGGGTTGGGGAAGTAACAGCTGGATGCTAAGATTGATTGACACGTGTACAAATTTATGTGATTCAATTATTCTAAAACCAGCCAGCCAGCACTGAAGACCACATTTGAAGACTACTCACATTAAGAATACTTAAGTGCCTAACTTGAATCTACATCCAAATAATGTCTAATAAAAAATAACGCAATAGCAAGATAATATAATGCCTTATTTTTAAGGTTTATTTAAGAAGTTTAAAATCAAGCAGCACTGAAGTTTGCAGCCATGGCAAAATAAAATAAAATGTTTAAAACCCAAGTGGCTGAAGAAACGACAAGAAAAAAAAAGTTGTTGTCTGAGCTTGAAAATAAAATCACACACTTTTTCTTGCTGTCCAAGTTACTTGTAAAGAAAGTATGA
This sequence comes from Halichoeres trimaculatus, assembly GCF_033239565.1. Taxonomy (NCBI): domain Eukaryota; kingdom Metazoa; phylum Chordata; class Actinopteri; order Labriformes; family Labridae; genus Halichoeres; species Halichoeres trimaculatus. The sequence continues at coordinate 15,396,134 of NW_027437183.1, forward strand.
ATTTGAAAAAAAGGCATAACAAAGACTCACACTCACTGGCATTTGGATCAGTGTTTTTGGAGCTGGTTTACTTTAAAACTCAATGAATAGCTTCAGCTCCTGCAATATTATGTCACTTCTGAGCTAACATAGTTAGCATGAGTTGGATGCTGTGTCCCAAATCATGAACTTCTGCACCTATACTCACACTGACAGTATGGAAAAAAGCAGTGCACTTGTGTTTCTTAGCTGGCGCACTCAAAATGGTCAAAAAGTTAAGAGTGGTGCAGTGGACACTTTTCACACTCAATTATTGTCATCGCCTGTGTAGGAGAAGGGGCAGGAATGGATCAAACAATGAATGATGGATGCAATCAATGGAAAGCAGAAGAGCAGCTGTGAACGTTTGTGAAATGGGATCATAGTTTCCTGTAAGTGCAAAGCTGCAGTGTTTGATTTGGGACAACACTATCCTGTGTGTATCCTGAATGTACACAGTGAACCTCATGGAAGTGTACTTACAGAAGGACGGGACACAGAATGATTTTCTGTCTCTAAATTGTGTATCTCCAAACTCCAACAGCAGTGTTAGGTCCAGAAAGATTTAAAAGATGAATAGCACCATATCAAACAGACAATAAAATGCTTTCTCAGGGAGATCCAGCACAGTTGTGAAAGACAAACAACTCTCCCACAGCTTGAAGTCAATGAATCTTAATGTCTGTAAAGACATCAAGAAATACATTTGGGTATTTGGTTGTTATTATAGCCATCATTCGTGTGCCTTCTTCCAGTCATTAGAATCATCACCGCTAATGCGATGATGGCTTTATACTGAGAAACAATACAACATGTAGCACTGGTGAATTTGCTTTAATGTTTTATGTTATTCTCTGCAAGAAAATTCAGTGAAAAGCATTGATATAAATAAGTGTTGATTTATTCATATCACTCTCACCAGCAGCAGATGTTGTCATTCTGAAGAAGTGCTTAGTGAGATTTGGTAACTCTCAAAGCAGGGTGGTTTGATTTTTTCATCACAGCTTGATGTCAATTCACATTGTGGTTCTTTCTACCTTAAGAAAGCTCTTAAGTCAGCTTCCCACATCCATCCGTTGGACACCAATACAAGAACACATGCAGACATTTTCTTCTTGGATAATTCAATGGATGTGTGACCACACACACTGAAAAGTAATTGAACCATCGACCAGTACTGTGTGCGAGCCAGAGGAGTCATTTAATGTTACAAAAGCCTTTCACTGCACAGAGCTCAACACACCATACACACTTAGGTGACACACCACACACCATCAAAAAGTAAGTATAACCTTTTGTTTAATGGTATCTAACAATCAGGGATGAACGTGTTGAGGCTTCCTGCTTCCCCGACTTCCCATCCAAGCTGCAAACTCTCAGAGTACACTCTGAAACAAACAATTACTTTTTGAGGTGCATACACGGCTGGTGTCATTTTGGAGCAACAGAACCAAGAAAAATGTATATTACCGATGGCGGTTAGCAGCTCTGGTGAAAGCAACATGCACCAAAAGTGTGGCAAGTTAAAGTAAAATTAAATACTGTGTGTATGAATGGTGTCAAAAACCAATCCTACGCTGCTTTGAAATTGCTGCCGGTAGACAAAAAAAGCATCTCCCCATGAAATTGGACTTGGGCAAATGCTGCATTAACCGCTGCATCTCCTCTCGCCCCACGTCATCGGCTCCACCAGTCGAGGGGGAGATTTGATTTCGGGCTTCCTAATGCAGCGCAATATTGAACCGCTTGTGTAGAATGCTCTTATCTTCTCGTGGTTTTTATCTGCTTACTCTTCAGCAACAGCTAGGAAGATAAAATATGATTTTTTACCCCTCTGTTCAGGAACGATCTGTTTTCTCTGCGCTAACCTTGTTTCATCTGCCAAACGCTGGTGTGCGGTTTCCAGCCTCTGTTGCTCTGTAACACTCCTTCTGTCGTCTCTGCCAAACACTCATATGCCTTCCATTGCAGCAAAGAGACAGTAGCCAGGCACGAACACAGACAAGCTGCTGAGCAGTTTCACTTCTCCTGTCTCCCACTCTCTCCTTCAGCGCCTCCCTCCACCCCTTTTTTCTCCCCTGCTGATGAGTAACATGTGTGTCAGTGCGGTCTCCAAACAGCTTGCCCACCAAGCCTTCCTTCTGTCCTCTCCCCTCTCTTCCTTTCCTTCAGTCTCTCTTCCAGTTCTTTTGAGCACACCACCTTTCTCCCTCTCTCCCTCTGTGTTTGTGCCTCTCTGTCTCCATCATTTAACTGAGAGGGGACAGCTTGTTGCAGCAAGCAGTCCAGGCTGCACTAATATCAGTGCTCTGCACCACCGACTGCCTAAGCTCCACTTTATAGTCTGTGTGCTCATCCACCCTGCTTTAGAGAAAAGTAGCTCCCTGCCAAGCATAAAGGTATTTCATTCTGCTTTGCTGTGGAGGTAAAAGCGACTGTATACTAAATTTTACCCTTTTGAGTTTCCTATTTTATTGTTTTCATTTGCAGATGAGGAAATTAGACAATATGGGAATTTGCACCTTCTTACAGCCGTTTGACTTTGATAATAAAAACACTACCTGGAAAGCAATTGTATTTGAAAAGCCACTTATGCAAAGCCCAACAGGCTAATTCTCTTATAGAATTGGATTTGGAAACAAACAATTATAACAACTAAGGAAATATTGCTGGCAAATTACTAATAATCTTTGTAATACGTAAGCTAATAATGTAAAAAGAAATTAGGTGAATTAGAAAAAGCTGTTGTTTTTCTCTTAACTGCACAAGGAGAAAATTGATTTTGTAATTTTGAAGACATTGTTTAAACCTCAGGGAAAAGCACGGTTAGACTCGGTTCCTCTATCTATCACAAGAAACACACACATTCACAGGTACAGCCAGTCCAAAAAATATCATACAGGGTAGAATTATTCAAAACATGTGATTAATATTAAAAGCGCTCTGTCACCTCATACAGTATGATAACAATACTTCTTGACACCGTTGTGGTAAAATATGTCATGTCAGGCTACCTGCTTATTTCACAAAATTACAGGAGACTGGCGTCATTTTTTTTGCATTCAGAGCAGACAGCGTCTGTCTCGAAGTGAGAGGGAAGAAATACACTCAAGGACTCAGAAAAGATGGGAATGAAAGATGCATCTTGTGAAAATGACAGTCAGAAAGTACATGTTCACACAAGGATGAGGATAATGTCGTCTATGATTTGAAACAATATTATGTAGAGTTACACAGAGCTGACCTCCTTAATCTCAAGAAGAAGAGGATACTGTAATAATCTCTGTGAGGTAGATTCAATTTCCTAGAATTTCAAACTTTAAAAAATAGATTTTGTTACTAATTAAAAAAAATTAAGATGTGACTGGCATAACCAGTGGTACATTGAATCTACATGTAGTAAAAAGACAGGTTAAATACCTGACAAGTTTTTGACTTGCAAAGAAATACCTGCCATCCAATCATGACATAGTCTGCATCTATCAGGTGAATGTGGGCTGTATATTATATGATATTACATGGTGTGACATCAGTATGATAACAACAGTATAAGCCTATGTAACTTTTTTTAAAGTTTCTACAAGATAAAAGAAATATACAAAAGATAGAAAATTAATCAATAGATTCATATATATATATTTTTTTTTTCCATCGTGAACTCAACTTTTACTAGCTGATGGATTACACACATTCTTTTCTATGTGTAGTAATTTTTATTATAAAAAATATGTCAGGCAGCAGTAGAAAAGATGTAAGATGTTCTCCCTCCTGCATATATATTTGACTAAGCATTGACAAGCAGACAATATGAACAAATTCAGGACAAACCTGCTTAAGATAGATCATCTTATATCTAATGATGAACCATCAAATTGGATGGTTTCACGAATTCCTCTGGCTTCTTGTCACTAAATTGGGATTATTGGTTCACACTCATTATTGTAATGAAATATGTATCCTTGTCAATGGTTGGCGGCTTAACATGGTATTGAAGACTTTTAGATTGAAAATGGTGTGAGAGAACAGGAGAGATCTTGTAGCCCATAAAAAGCACTCGGAGATATTGGCAGACTGTATTTCTGATCCTTTTTTCTGTTAAAACAGTCACTTCAAAATGTATGAGATTATCTAACAAAGAACCGTAGCTTTTCCACTACCTTGATCTTATGCTTGCAGTTGAGGGTAACAGGACAATTATTAAACAGAAACTAGCTGGCTTTAAAACTCAGATCCCTTTTCAGACCTTATTTTAGACATTTCTGTATTCCAAGGATTGACAATCTCTCTCTGGTAAAATGCTTGAAATCGGTTTCCCTTTTTAGAGCCCAGAGACACATAACAGACACTTTTCTGTTACTTAACTATAGTGATGTCTTGTATATGTAAGCCTCTTCTCAAAGCTTATGTTCTGGGCATTGTGGAGCACTCTTTAGCAGCTCTTTAGTCCCAGGAACTTCTCATACAGTCTTTTACAAGGGTCAAAGTAAAGTAGGGTTTCCTTCATGTATATAAAATGAATTGCAAAAGATCAAAACAAATCGGCCTCACTGAGTGATTTCAAGCTTCATTTTTATTTAACTTGGAGGCTGACATATCCAGCAAAAAGATTTTCTGCTAGGGAAACTTAAGACTGTGATCAATTTTGACAAATATGAGAGGTGGGTAAAATGACTTACCATATTGTTGTTTTATAGGTGAATTACTTTGTGGTTTAAGCTTTACATTGTGCCCTTCATGAATAATTTAGTGGTATGTTCTTTATGCAGTGGTGAGCATAAAGTGAGCATACAGGCACAATAAAACTAAAAAACCAAACACAAACAAATCAAAAAGAGAGAAAGTAGAGATAAACAATAAAATGGGACATGGGGAGAGCTGTGTGTATTGACAGTATGGTCTGTTCGGGACCTGAAGTAATAAACTGAACATTAGGTTCTGCCAGATCACTCATACATTTTCAATCTGTCTTACACACACATACACTCACACACACAGACACACATGCACATGCACGCACAGTCGTCTATACAAACTGATCATTACAATAGCAACAGCAGCGAGCTCTGTTCTGATTTCCCAGATGAGCAGCAAGCTGTTTTATTGCTTGCTTGAATTGTTGAAGAAATGTGTGCCTATGTGGCTAATGTGTGTGTGTGCGTGTGTTTTATAGAGAGGGTTAGATAGTGTTTGGATGCATGTATATGCAAATCCAAACTTTATGCTCTAACATGCCATTAACGTCAAACTTTAAATGAATAATAATGACTAAATAATTAAAAAGCATTATCTTTTCATTATTGCCTGTATGCTTTAACAGACAAAAGGCAGGATGTGTTTTATTAATACTACCCCAGTGGAATTCACAGATACGGTGAGCTCTGGTACGAAATGAGAACATGTTTGTTTGTGTTATACTAATGTAATAGTTTTTTCAAGGGCATTACATCAGGAAGAAATGCAATTTCCATAAATGATAATTATGTTTTTAAAACTTGTGTTTATCTCTGTGAAAGTTTAGTGCTTCTTTTTGGTTTCATTACTTCATAGATGAAGGCAAAAAAGCGGTGAGGACAAACACATAATCTATGGAGTAGACAGAGACAGTAAAAACAAACACTGGTATTAAGGGAACTGGTGCAAAGTCATCCACAACAAGGTGATACCAGTGTTCTAAGCTGAAAGAAATCGAGGGAACATTTGGGCATTGGTGAGGCGCAGTGATTAGATCCCACGCCGTCTTTACAGAAGAAACAGTCTTCAAAAAGCAGCCCAAGGTTTGATCCCTGCCTTTTGCTGCATGTCATTCCTCTCCCTCTCTTCACTGTTTGTGACACAGGTTTGACCTTATTGAAAAAGGCATCTTCAGTCTATTTTGTGGGATCAGTTCAGCCAGGCAGGCAATCACAGGTATTCCAGCCACTTTCCTGTCCTTGCAATCACCCTCATGAGAGCGTGATTTTCACCCTTCTTCTGTGCGGCACTTTGTACGTAATATGTATACTTGTGGCTTCGTGAGTGCTACTTTTCTCCTGGTTGTATCTGTTTAGCAAGGCTTCAAACGTAACAAGCATACAGCACACAGGCAGAGATTGAACATGGCTGAAACCATTATCTTCTCCGCCTCCTCCACACAAAGACACACATACTAACATAAAAAATACATGTAGAGATGAGAGGTAAATCTATAGGGGCTGTTAAGTGAAGTTAAAGGCATCAAGAATAAGTTAAAGTCCTTAAATACCACTGGGTCATAAATAATGCATGCACATACGTGTGTGGTTATGAATAATACATATATTCCGATATCCCATTGAAATGTCTTGTAAGATGTACCATAGAGCTATGGTTTCAAGCCCTCATGGACACAACATGTACAGCATAGTCTTTTTTTGTCTACATAACCTTTTTCTATAATCACGTTAGCTGCAGATCACACATATTCAGACATGTAATCTACTTACATAAACACATTATTATTCAGGTTACAATATTAATAATTTAAGTTAGTGTGGATTTTGGCGCCCCCTGTGGTCAAAGTGCCTTAAATACCCTGGAGTTCTGCTACCCTGGAGTTCTGCACACATATCAAAAATAAATATACTCATCCCACTTCCCTTTAACATTCAAATGTATCTCACACACTGAGACTCTTAGCTGTCGGCAATGTAGTGTCCTGATAATCACTCCTCCAGATACCTACTGCATGGAATTGGCTCTAGCTGTTTGTGATAACTTGTAAAATTATCAATTCATTACCTGAATGTCTTGTGGGCTTTAGATGGTCATACAAAACCATCAGGAATAATTTTTGTTAATTTAATTAACAGGAAGAAAGGTCCTCATGGCAGCTATAATGCGAATAAAATCACTGAAACAGGCTGGATGACATTCACATGTATAATAAAACATTTTTCGACATAGAAAACATTTGGAATCTCGAACTAAAAACCTATAGAGTAGACAAAAAGTGCAGTTAAAATTGTTGGGTTAATGTGGCAACTGATGTATACTTTAGTGAGCAAATGATGGAGCAACAATCAGCCGTCAGATGCAATCCTGTCACATTTTTTGACATCATGTGCAAATACAAGATGAAATTGTGCACCTATACATCAGTCATGACACTCATCTTTCAACCGATAAGTGGACATTGTCTCTGAAGAAGCCTTATAAAACCAGAAGAACGTGATGCTTACTCCAAAAACTGCTTAGACATTAGGACGATGGCGAAGAAGAGCCAAGGCCAAACACTTGGTGCTGAATTGTGCCGGTCAAATCAGTCTTGCTGATACACCAGTGCTCCAAGCAATAAATACGAACAATATAACACCAAAATTTAACCATATAAAATGCCTGATTAGTCAGATAATGTACAAAAGAGTTGTATATAGAAACAGACTAGAATTCAGCTATTGAGGATAACTTTAGGAATAACTACTTTCTTGTATTTTTGTAGGTGCTCCATTTTTCAACACAGGTAATTGCCCCTTGCTTACAGCAGCCATAAGGAGTGTATTTGTTGCCAGAAAGACTAAACCACCAGTATTGAATCCTCTGTTTTATTCTTTTTTGTACTTTTTGGAAGAGTTCACTTACAATTTGAATCTTGTGGCAAGGCAGCAGAAAATTGCACCTAACTATACATTCTACATGGGTTCAGAGGCATTCAGACAGTGAACAAGTGTGTCAGTCCGTCTGACAGCAAGTGCACAGGACAGCAAGTCAGATAGCAAGTAAGCTGGTCACTCAGTCAGTCACTAAGTGTGACTCAGTTGTTTAAGCCTTGACAAGTCTAGTAGACAGCTGACTGCTGGACGTCATGCACTGTACCTCTGAAGAAATGGACACTGACATCTTCAGCCTGTGTGTTTACGTGTCTGTGTGTGTGTGTGTTGCACCAGTGGACAGTCAGGGTCTGTTTTGCAGCCATTCTAGCGTTAGAATACACTTGGCACTCTTCAGTTCTCAGCTGTCCTACTCTTTCTCTGTCTTGCACACACACACACACACACACACACACACACACACACACACACACACACACACACACACACACACACACACACACACACACACACACACACACACACACACACACACACACACACACACACACAACAGAGCCCTGTCACCCGTCACTCTGATTCCTGCTGTTCACCAAGGGCCTGTCTCTAAGCTAGCTTGTCCAAAAGCAGTCGTTTTGTTGCATTAACACCTCTCTTGACCTCCCTGAACTGACACTTGTCTAGCTGAAGAAAACAACACGCACAGACACAGAGAGAAGGCAAAGATCCACCAGTCTGGACAGAACACTTAATAAAAAGATGGATCAACACTCAGGGTAATGCTATAAAAAAGCTATCACAAGACTGGGTACGCTCATAGGCATTCTAGTGGTAAAGATCAGTCAAAAAATAGGTTAAAGAACACTGACAACAACAGTCTTATCATCATGAGACAGCTGAAAGACAGAGAGTTCAACTAATGTGGTATAAAGCAGAAGATCCACCTTCTCACATCAAAACAGAATTACAGTTATATTCAGGGCACATAACACTCTATTCTTTGTTCTCGTTTCTTCTCCGCCTACGGCTTTCCTGCCCAGAAAAACTAATATATATTTTCAGGTGCACTGCCCGGGGAAGGGCAACTCTTACTCATTCAGAATATCAAATGTTGAAGCAGGAAAGGTTTGAAAATACTTTCTGTGATTCTTGTGAAGTTTGAGCTGTAAAGTAGGCATCTTAAATAATAGAGGCAAACTACTTCCAAATTCCTACACCTTGATTGACCCACTTTAGCCCGTCTTAAGCATCTACTCAGTCTAAAAGGTGTATTTTTTTAGGTTTGGGCAACAGCAAGCTTTGGTTAAAGGCTGGAAAATATCTATTATTACTGATATAGACAGAAACCCTTGTCAGTCAGTCAGTGGCTCACTCAGACTCTGTCAGGCGCAAAAAATAGTTGGCAGCTGCTGTTTGCCACCGGGCACCATTGCACAGAAAGTTTTGATTACAAAACAGAACAAAACCAGTTTATGATCTATACAATCAAACTAGACCATCAACATGAGGAATGAACATAGCACAAATGTCAATGGCAGAGTAAGTTTGGCATTGACAGAGAAGATTTGGCAAATTTTTCGATGCCGCATCCCACAAACTGAGGGCTGTTGCTTATCCCACAAATCTTTTCAAATGTGACACCAAAGGTACAATTTTTTTTTTGCCACAAGTTTTTGGAGCAACAAATAAATAATCTTCCAAACACTGATTTCCTTACATTTTTTTGTTAAGTTTTTTAATGTTTCTGTTTCCAGACACTACAGGGTGTGGTAAAACAAATATTTGTGTGGTAAGTGATCAACTGCACCCTGCTAAAAACAGCCTCTACCTCACATTTGTTATGGCAAAAAGTCAGAGTGCCGGATATAGTGGAAATAAAACCAGGTGATATTTTTATCTTGAAAATGACATAACCAAATCAGCTTCTGGCAGCATCTTGAAGACCATTTTGTAAGCTTTTCAGTTTTCTGTCTCTACTTGACAGGTAGTTGCCCAGGTTTGGTTCCGGCCTGTCAAAAATAAGGATGGGCGGCTGTAACTTTAGGGTGAGCAACCTAAACGTACGTAGAAAATGAAAAATACTTACTGCAAGAAGCTAGTTACTTGTTAATTTTAATTATCTTATTTTGAGATTAATATGAAACCAGCTGTATTCAAGTATGCAGAGAAAGGCTATGCAGGGAAAATCTGATAAAACACACAGTCAGGAAGTTTTGTACAGAATCTGTTGATTCAGTGTAAATGTTTATCAACTTGTCCAATGCATACTGTCAGATGTATTCATTAGCTATTTCAAGGAATGAAAGTTATGATCAAGGACATTCCAGCAGGAGTTGGTTTGAGGGCCCAAAGAAAAGTGTCAATCTTACATCTGTCCTTCAATGAGCTCAGGAGGTGGACACTCACAGAGTGGAGAGTGGGGGGGCAGCTGGGGTAACAGCAGCAATAATCAGCAGAGACGTTGAGTAAACACACACAAGGAGAGCGGAGCTAATCCTCTTTCAAGTTAGAAGCATGGGGAGTACAGCGGGAGTTAAGAAACTTGATTCAGAGTAGAACGGTGCTGGTATTTGTGCACTGTAGGCACCGCAGTGTGTGTTCTCATACTGTTTGTGTTCACAGTCTGTGTATGTCTGTGTGTCGTGTACGTAAGTGCATTTTCTGTCTGTAGGGTTCATGTGTGTCAGCAGCTATGTAAATGCCTAGCATGTGAATGTGTCCTGTGGCGTGTGGGTGGGTGTGCGTTCACACACTTGTGTACTTGTGATCCACAGAGGCATGCAGTGCTAGGCAGACTCTGGCTGCTGTAATCCGAGGTTTACACGCTGTAATGCTGCTGAAAGCCTGCAGGCCTTGCTGGCAGAGAGAGAGGGGGAAAGAAAGAGAGTAGAAAGGAGAGAGAATGAGGGACATTAGGACAGGGTCAAGGAAGAGAAGCTGAGGGAGGGAGGGACAAAAAGAGAGGAGAATCAGATTGATGAATTGAGAGAGGAAAGTGTAGGGAAAGAATGGAAAAATGGAAACATGCTGAATGATATTTTATTTTGTATGCAAGATTTTGAGTACCTGCCTTTGGAATATGGATTAAATTCAACAACTGTACCAATTCATCATATTTTTTATTGGAGCATACTATTGATGCATTGATTAACTTTTATTGTTCTAACACAAGTCACTCAGAAATTATGTCTTTTTGGTTTAGGAATATTTTGATGATCAGCAAAAGAAAAAAGTATGTTGATCTTGTGTTAAGTTTGAAGTAAGTTAAATGATCAAGATTAATATATTTCCTTCATAAAGTAACATTGAATAATAAGAATACTGACACTAAAAGCCGCTGCTGGAAAAAATAAAAATAAAAAAAAAACATAAAAGTGCCAGACAGCTGACTTCACGACACTGTCAGCCAAAAGTTTTCAGGCCTTATTAGTATAATGATGACAGGCTGACAATCACTTTTCTACTTCTTTAATTTAGAGCCTCTGAACTAAAACTTTCATAATAGATTTTGAAATCCGTCCACCATGGTGACATAAAATTAAAAATATTTCAAAAAGTGAAAATGCTGACTGAATAAAATGCTTTACTGTTCCATTACAGTCAGGAGTAAACAGAAGAAAAAAGAAAGTGTAACCAGATCAGCAATAGTCTGTACACACTCTGAGGTCCGGGGATTAAGATGAATGGACACAGATAACATGAGTGGACACACAGCATGTCGCGTCACACCTCAGTGTAAATCAGAGGGTTTGGACTTAAGAAAGAGCCTGTTGCAAAGTAAGAGAAGGCAGAGGGAGTCAAAGTAAGAGCGTGAGCCTGGCACGGAATGAAATGACAGGAAGGGGATGAGAGGAGAGGAAATGAAATGAGAGAGGGAGGGCTGACAAGAGATGCAAGAAGACGGAGGAAAAGATGGATGGCATATCAAACCAATGCAAATCTGTTCCCTCTACTGTAATCACTTTAGCATGTGTAACCACACACACAAACACACACACAAGCATTCACACACACACACACACACACACACACGCACACACACAAACAGGGATGAACACACCATAAATCCTTCTTGCAAATGCTTATTAAGCCTATGAGAAATCCACTGAAGGCATGTGGTGATTCACTCGAAGATTATTCTGTGATATGATTGTTTGGTGTGTGGCCCTCTGATAGACTGAGGGTGGCCGTGTGTTTGTGTGTGAGTGTGTGTGCACAGTGGTTTAGATAAAGGGAGGTTGATTTCATGATTTGTGAATCTCATTTTTTTTTTTTTTTTTTTTAATTTAATACAAACATTAACATTTTAAATTTAATACAAACAAAATACACATACAAAAAATGCTACAACTGGCCAATACACTTCAGAGGAGCACTAGATTTTACATTTAGCACAAAGATATTGTTTCAAACACATCCTTTGAGCAGCAGGATGGACAGACAACCTGGTTTGATGAGTAGATAGCCTGTTTTAAGTGTCTTTAAGTGTTATTTAAACTACATGGTATCCCAGAATCCACTGGGGATAGGGTCAGGAAACATACCAATGACAGTAACAGGATGTATGTGTTTACAAGACCAAAAAAATGATCCAGGTTTATACCCTCGTGTAAAAGACGGTTGAACGCTTAATGAGTCTGAGATTCATCGTTAACTTTTATGGTTCTCCCATCATGCATCACTACATCCCACTATGGGTGAGTAAATAGGAAAAACATACTAATATTCTTTATTTAAGTGGCTCAAAGGGGGTTAACTGCTGCTTTGGGAGTACCTTATTGTGGTAAGTGTATGTGTGATAGGATATAAGGAAAAAAAAATCATACCCAAAAAGGGATCCGTAATTAAGGCAGAAATAATTGGCTGGTTTTCTTAATAGCTAGGGGCTAATATTTGCTGATTATTCATTGGAAGATTGAAGGGGCCATGATTGGCCTCCAAGGGCAGGATTACACCCAAGAAGTGATGCCATGCAGCACCTCTTTGTTTCTCTAACCCTGCCTCTCGAGTGTGGGATGTCTCTAAACTCATGTCAGAGAGATAAGTAGCTTATTTCGACCAAGATTTACTACTGCGCACACTTCTGCTCGTATTAATATACATTGCCTAACAAACCACAGGGACTGAAATACTGTGAAGCAGGAACTTGCTGGAGTTAAGCATAGAACTTTTCTGCACAGCATATGGTGTAGGCAAATCTGCTGAATGCTTTTTGAGTAGACGGGCAGGTTTTACTGTCAAAACAGTGTCTAAGACCACAGCCTTACAGCATGCTAATTTTAACAGCAGGAATGTGCAACTAATGGTAAAACTGGTGAAGGACAGGATGTCAAAACCAGTGCAGAGTGGGTTCGTGACAGGTCCCATCAAGTCACACAGCTCTTTTGTCAGTTCCATCATCACTGCTGCAGCTTCTGCCTGTACCACTGCCATTGGGAATACTTGTCAGACAGCTAGCACAGATTAACTTGTAAAAAGAAGTGGAAAGTTAGGTAAAATTTGTCAAGGAGAAGTAAGGCAATACTGACTAATTCTATTCTCTTAGAGACCACCATGTACACCTGCTTCTCCTTAAACAGATCATCTCCCGTAGTACATACTGTACTATGTACATACTGTACTCTGTACATATTTATTTTCACTTTGGCATTATACAATCTTATAACAACCAAAAAATGACCTTAATTCCTTCCTCAATACCCCTTTTTGATAAGTTTTTATCAGATAAAGCACTATGTCATTACAAATATCCAATGACACTTCACAGTACAGTCTACATTTGACGCTAATTTGTTATTATTTCCAGAGTCACAACATCAACAAAATCCATGACGCTTAAAGCAGTAAGCTCAAGGTAGTTACTTTTAACAGGCTAAAACTTTGTGCAAGACCAGATTTATTCATGGTAAGCCATCTACTGTGACCAACTTTACATTGCTTTTGCCTACATGCCCTCCCATCAACTTCAGGTCCCACATTTTTTCATCTTTTTCCTTTTTCTGGAGCTCACATTGCATTATCCCAGTGGGGTAGATTTGCTCCAGACTGCGCTTTGTTTAACACTGTTCTTCTCCTTGACAGATGATCTTCACCAAACCAGAGCTTCTTTTTCTTTTCTCTCGTCAAACTGATAGAATCTATTAACAGGTTTGGGCCTTTCTCTGTTTGTCTTCACAGACACTCACCCTCCTGTCCTCTAGGAACATTTTTATCCATCAAACTTTATCTTTTTTTCCACTGTAATCCTTCACCAAACCCTGCCCTACCTCCTCCTCTCCTGGGACAAAGTTTTAGCTGAGGTCCCCTCCCCTCTTCTCTCTGCGGGCCTGGTGTCTGCACCTTTTCACAAAGCTACAGCATGTTTGACACAAGGGCACAACCCTGGTGTCAGACACCAAAGCTCTCTTCCTCTTATTTCTGTTCCCTCTCATGCTGACAACTTACAGTTGGAGGGCAATGTTTACAACCAGGTCACAGGCAATTAGGCCTGCACCTTATTTCTCCTTCAGATCCGTGCTCCTGTCAATCTGCTTAAACGTCCATCAATCCACCCATCCATCCATCCATCCTGAACACAGCAAAGATTAACCCAAGGACTTACAACCCACCTCGTTTCCATTTTCTTCTTTTTTCCTCTCAGTCCATCTATCACTCCGCTGCTGAACTCATCCACCCGAACATCTTTTTGACTTCACTTAAATAAAAACATTAGCTTGAGGGCTCAAACGTGGCTGCCTCCTCATTTTCTTCTCCCTCTTCCTCTTCTCTCACAATTTGACACAGAGTTCAGTCGAGCCCCCTAGCTCTCTTTTCATCTCTTTCCATCCCTTCAGTCACACCAGCCTTACCTTTTTCTCTACCATAACTTTTGTTGTGTTGTTTTACCCTGAGCTGAAAACTGGATTCTGATTGGTTGATTACAGCATTCTCGGGTCCTCTATTTCTCTACAGCTGACCGCTTCTATAAACAAGAGGAAATTTCTAGATATTTAGCTGTGATTACAGACTAAGAATCTGGGGTTAACAAGTAGCTAAACACAATGAGGTGCCCCTGATAAGTGAGACACCGGTTTAGGAGAAACATGCAGGCCAGCTTTAGCTTGAACTGGGCTGAATCATCATTACGGCCTTACACACACCAAAACAAAAACAACCTATCATCCTGTTGTAAGCTCCATTAACAACCTGCTCACTGACCATCAATCCCAACCAACGGTGGGCAAATTACTTTTAAAAAGTAACAAGTTATATATACTCGTTACTTTCTCAAAAAAGTAATTGGATTAGTAACTGAATTGCTCCTTCATAAATGTAATTAGTTACTGGGTAAAGTAATTCTTGCATAACTTTTTTGAAAAACCTTCAATTTTTTTTTTTTTTTTTTACAAAAGATTTCAGTTTTTGTGTAGGTTTTCCTCTGGGACATCAGGCAGTGTTGTGCTTTTCATGTGAATGTGACGAGCGGAAATCAGACGCACAAGATCAGCAGGAGAGGTTTTTATGCTTTTTAACACCCTGCGTGGCGTCCGTTGGTATCCATTCCCAAACTGCAGGGGGCGGTATCGCAAACATATGTCTACCAGAGTTCCAGACAAGAGTCAAAGAAGCTTGTCTTTGTTTACAACATGACATATCTGTCTTGGAGATTTTTCCAGTTTATTTTAACCAATTTCTCTTCTCTGCTGAGAGTGGCTGCAATTTCACGCCATGAATTATTTACCATTTGGTTATCATGGTGATCTCAGTGTGAAGAGTCATACAGATGCCTGAATTTCTGCACTTTGACTACTAGGAGATCCAGTTCTTCCGCCATCTTGTTCCCATGTCTCCATCCGTCAGGTTAGAAACTTTCAAGTGAGCGCGGCACAGAGTTTTCAGCTTGAAAGGGACCGCACGAGGGGGCATAGATGGCGTCATTCGTCCACATGAAGCCACGTGGACCCCGCATAAATCAGCTTTTAATGTTCACTTGTATGTTCTTGCCTTTAACATCTATGACGTTGAAGTGGTGCCTGTACTTCCATGAAAAGGCCAGTTTTTGCTCTGGATTTGCGCATATTAAATTTGCTGCTCCTGTCCTGTGTCTGGCTGAGTGAGCCAGTTCAGATGGACCTGCCAACACTTCCCATTTAGGAGGGATTCTCCCACTTTTTAACCCTGTCTCCCACTCTACTCCCCACGTGTATTGTCTTCAGATTAACCACTTCTTTTGAAGTATGGTTCTGTCATCTCTAATATTTTTTTTAAGTCAGAGCAAGTCGTCTACTTGTGCCTTACGTTCAAACCTTAAAAAGCATCCACCCCTCTCACTCTAGCTGGTTTTAAACGCTGCAGGTGATCCTCTCTAAATGCAGGCTACACAGGCATACACAGTTGGCTGTGTGATATTTTTTGCTGAAAAGTTCATTTTAGCGTCAGCTCTTTGTTTAAAAAAAAGTGTCACTGTGGTTGTACTCTACCTTCAGCCAATCATCATTATTAATGTGCCCCCACACCAAAGAAGTACAACCACATTTTATTTGCAGCTCCTCTCATGTGCCTGGGTGAGAAAGCCAGATTGGATACAAAGTAATTAATTAGATCACCTGATATTGGAAAAAGTACCAGCGTTAGTAATGCCTTTGTTTTACATGCTGTTATTCCTTGACTCACTAACATGACTTTTGAATCCCCCTTTGTCGCTGAATGCATTTTGGAATACAATAGTCCAGCAAGGTACATTACTCATCAGAACAAAACAAACAAACAAAAAAAGAATCCAAATTATAAACAAACGAACAGGATTTATGGTTGTTTCTCTGCTCATAAATCAACAATATTTTGCAGTCAAAGAGCAGTCCTCCCTCTTGTAAAAGTGCAGACATGAACACAGCATCTTTAACAGTGGGGCAAAACAGAAAGGGTACAGGTTGGTGAAGGGGGCTTGCTTTAAAGATTTATAGCACTGACTTTCTCAGCACTCTGCTCTATGTTTCTTTCCAGGGCTCAGGGTTTATTCAGATACCTATAACCCTCGTATTCCAGAAATATGTCAAAAGCTGAATAAAAACTTTTGTATTTGCACACAATGGCACTGAGGTCTTTCATCTCTTCTTCTCTTCTACCCTTTTGCTTTCTTTCTTTCTATGAGATCTGAGGAGCTGTTCCAGCGCACCGACTCCTGAATTAATTGAATAGTAATGCACAGTACAGTCATCTAATTTGCACTCACCTATGTGGTAGCACCATTTTCTGCTTTTCGGATGCCCTACGCCACTGCACAGAATCTGTCTTGGCTGATTCATGAGACGGGATCAACAGTTGAGCATCAAGGGAATAAAACTTCTCCTGGCTTGTCTCGACTAACAGAGAAGCAGACAAGAGGCTGGCGGGCAAGTATCTGGTGGCATCCATACTGTTTACACAACCTTGTTTTTGTTTGTCACCACAATGAATTTCCCCATGTGGCTGCAGGTAATAGTTAAAACTGCTGTCTCCTATTCCTCTGAATTTCTTATATTTATGAGCTAAATACTTGTTTACCTTACCTCTCTCTGCCCTTCACTCTCTGTCGCTTTCTCTTAATTCATCAAATTCACAGAGGCAACGCACAAAATGTGAAACTTGAATGCTGCCACAGTGGCTACCTTTACATGCAGTCAATATTCTGGTTAAGGTCAATATTCTGGTTTCTGAAACATTTAGAATAACCTGTTTACATGCGTGAGCAAACAGGGTCATTCCTTTTTGCATGATGCACTGATCAAGACAGCAACACACAGACAACATCTCATGACTTATGATCTCAAAAGGGTTATTAGTGTGTTTACATGGCTGTGCGCAACCAGGCTAATATTCCAAATATGAAAAGGTTAGTGACTGCATGTAAACGTGGCCTGTGTTGTCGTACTGTATTTGAAGTTGTCTGTCAAACTCCTTTTAAGGCATCTGATAACTTTTGTCATGTTAAAGCTTCTTGAAAACAACAAATTCAACAGAAAATTCACAAAGAAGTTCTAAAGAAAAGGCTATAGTTTTCCAAAGTGATCAAAAAACACATTTGATAATTAGCATGGGGTGACCCACCCACTTAACAGTCGTCCACTTCTTATCTGAGAAAACAATAACCTCACTTACAAACTGATTTGATTTTTTTTCATATTACTGACTTATTATGTTTGTATTAAACTGATTGGACAAATCTGTCACACTCACAGTTTAAACTTTATCCATAGAACCATTTAAACTTTAAATTTTCAAAAATGAGTTACCTGAGCTTTCTTTACTAAAATTGCCAACACTGCTGTTTTTTAACCCTCTCCCACTGAACTCTTGATTAGTAACTTCTCCTAATTTTCTCCCAAATTTTCACGTTGATACTGTGACAAACTGGATGATGGGAATGTCACTGTTAAGATGAGTTATTTTGTGTTTGAGAATTACAAGGCTCAGTGAATGCATCACCGGGGACCTGCGGTTCAGCATCCAATGTCTGTGTGTTGTGTGTTTTCTGAGAGGGTTGTGGGACACGCTTGTCTGAGAATTGAATAAAGAGCCATGTGTTACTTTTTTCGTCGTGTTTGCGCCCAACAGTAACTGCTATTAAGTAGTCAAATTACTTGTTGACATCAAAATGTGGATTAAGTCTCAGAGTCTGGTTTGCAGATGCCACTATACTAGTTACAGGCTTGTTCATAGATACTGTGTAGGATATGTGTCCCAAGACCTGGAAATCCTATATGGCAACTACAAGCATTTACAGATTTAAGTGTAAAATATAGAGGTCATGATGCACAGCAAGAGGGGGGGGTCTATGGCTTTGTCAAAGTCTAATTTTGGCGGGAATGTTGATTACACTCACATTAAACTGAGCATTCCCTCAAACAGACTGTATGAACCACTGTAACTGATCCAGTGTTCTGCTTTGTCACTGGTAGAATCTCTGGTTCTTTTTTTCTCTCTCCATTTTTTTGTCTTGAAACACCACGTTGAACCTTAATGTCATCATCTGAACTTCCTGCACTATCCTTTCTTTATTCCAGTTATGTCTGTTAAAGTTGTTTAACTTTATTACCTTTACTGTCTTTTCTTGCCTTTTTTTTTTTTTTTTTACAGTCAACAAATCATCATCAAATCAAGCACAGTTTTTTTCTGAGTGCTGATTTGATTACAGTGAGCCCAGTCTGCTTCTGAGAAATGACAGACTTCTGGTAATGAACTGTTGCTAAGTAATGACAAATCACATTGAAGTGTAATAACTTTGGAAAGTTGAGTGCCGGAATTCAAGAGTCTCCTGGGTAATGTTTCATCAGCTAACAAGAACTTTATCCAGTTGAAGCTAACATTCTATTTTCACATTTCTGTGTTTTCAGAGTTGAACTGAAAGTGTCAGACACACAGTCATACCTTTAGACTTATGACAGAGAAAATTATCCACAATACGAATACTGTCAGTACATTTGATACCTGTGATCCCTCCAGTTTGATACAAATCTGAACATGGCAGAAAAATTCACATGCACTGCCGCGCTTAACTGATCCAAGGACACCAGAGGCAGTTTGTCAGCTTCAATTAGCGTCCGGTGTCCACCGCTCTGTGGTCACCCACAACACAACTTGCTGGTCAGTGCATCCAAGTTTACTCATGATTGACAAGACCTTCAAGCTAAAACAAATTGCTGACATCAATCATGCCACAAGAGAAGTCCGAAAAGTCTCAACTATTCATGAGTTCAGGAGGGTAAAAGCTGTTATCAAAACAAAGGTTGGAATAAATACCTACTTGGTGCTTGTGCCCCAAGCCAAAAATTCAACGACAGGATAACAGATGAGACTGACGATTGAAGTCAACATTTTTGGAAATTTGTTTGTTTACTTGTCTAAATGGGCTTTACCAGAAAAGATCAATAATAATTGAATTCCCTAAAGTTCAGTCGCTGCATTAGTCCACGAGAAAACCAGGGGAAACAGCTCATATTAGTCCATAAAAACAATTTATCTCGACGTCAATACATCTTAGCATCACCTCGGTTTTGCTCTGGGACTTTACAAAATTGAAAAACCAGCTGCTTCTTGGGAACAAGACTTGTCAGGTGTTACGGGCTGTCACTAAATGTCTTTTTGCCCTTAAGCACAAGCTAAATGCTTGCTGAAACACATTTGTTTTTCTCTTTCTCATCATGATTTTGTGATAGAGTTGTTGATTGCATATTTGTAGAACCTAAACAAACAGTACCTATGTTGTTTGAGCTTAGCTTGGCTGAGCTTCACACCTCATGCCAAACGCAGAGAGATGCAATTATGACCAGTATTCCACTTAACACCATTACTAAAACAGAGCTATTAGACATATAATTTCATTTGGCAGGCTCAGTCACCACACATCAAACTTTCACTGTTAAGTGACTTTTTTTATCCAGATTGCCTGGATTATTTTACTCAATTTATGCAGTGTTGGACAACAGGGGTTCTGAATAAATCTAACGGTGTTGTGATATTAAATGTGAAGTCCTTGAGCACTAACAGGCCATTGTTGGATCTGCAGTGAATCCAGTGTTTGCCTGTTAATGGATGATGTGGAGCTTGCTGGCTTCAAACAACACTGGTAATTGTGGAGCATACTTGAAATCAACAACTTCACATGCAGAATTTGGCAACGATGCTGTTTGTTGGAAGGATGGAGTGTTAGGGTGTTTTGTGGAGGGAGAGTTGGGTCATATCTTCTCCCCACTCTAAACTTAAGATAATTTATTTAATTGAATTTAACTACTCAGAACATTTACACACTTACAGTATTAAGTGAGATGACATGGAAGCAAAGACATGAAGAGAGACAGTCTGTGATGCAGGACAAATCAATGACATCCCCTTCTCTTTCCCTCTCTGCTCCTCAGTACAGCCCGCCCCCTTCGTTTTTCTCTCTCCCATGCATCTTTAACTCCATCTCCCCTTCTTCCACTTTCTGCCCTCACCACTCTTTCCCGCACTCTCCCACCTGCCCTGGAGGTGGGGGGAGACACGCTGAATAAAGATACATGCAAATCTACCTAATAGGACGGAAAATTGGAGGGAAATAGGGATCTTTCCCCTTGGAGATATTTTTCCTCCACTATCTTTCCGCCCTTCACTCTCTGCCTGTTCTCACCCAGATTTGCTTTCTCTCATCCTCTGATTTATTTATTTTAGTTCCCCTCAAACTTAATATCCGTGTCTCATTTTCCTGACTCACATAATGCCCATCTTTCTTTCTGCCTCTTTTGACTGTGACTCATCAGTACCTCCTCTCTCTAACCTCCCTCTCGTTGTGCATGGCACTGCCTATCTCACGCTGCAGGACTTTTTTTTTTTTTTTTTTTACATAATTGTAATAATCAGTTCCAGTGGTGATGCCCCTCATCTAACCTCCCTAAAATAGCACTAGCTAACATGCCCTTTAGAGTTGCATCCTAACTATTTTGTTCCATTAGCAGCGAAGTGCATGAGAGACTGCTGTACACCATCTACATGCTGTGTGCGGAAAATCTCAATTTATTAAACATCCTATTATGCCTATTTGCTTCCTAGCGACCATGAAATGTTTGATACTATCTATAATCTTGATCTGGCCTTTCAGCCTTATTCAGTGCAGTGGAAATGTAAAAAAGTTAGCTCGGAGTTATCACAGACCTTTCGCTCTAATTTTATCAAAAATTGGATTTGTGGACGGTTCACTGCTCACATTTAAATTAGGACCAGAGAAGATGCCCAACTTATCCTGTGAAAAACTATTGTATGTGTTTCCATGAAATTCTAAAAATTCTTTCCTATTAACATATGTCCTCTGACTTGTGCTATGATGGCATCAGTCAAATTTTCTTTAACTCTTTCAGCCTTACCCAGGATGATGATGAGTTGAACCACAGATCAGTGTCCTGCTTGACTCCAATCAACTCGTGCCCACAAACTAGGCCAGAAATCTGGGTGTCATGATTGATGACCAGCTGACCTTTAAGGTTCATGTGACCTTGATTGCTCGGTCTTGTCGACATGCCCTCTTTAACATCAGGAGCATCAGATCCTACCTGACACACAACAGGCCACACAGTTTCTGGTTCAGGCCCTTGTGATTTCACACATAGACTACTGCAAATCTCTTCTCGCTGGCCTCCCTGCATGTACATTTAAACATCTGCAGATGATCCAGAATGCAGCTGCATGTCTGGTCTTTAACCAGCCCAAAACAGCAAGTCACCCTGCTGTTAATCTCTCTTTAGAGACTTCCAGTGGTAGCTTGAATTAAATTCAAAGCTCTTCCTCTGGCTTACCAAATAGTGACAAGAACGCCTGCCTAGCTGGGGTCCCTCATCCAGGTCTACACTCTTTCTCGCCCGCTACGCTTTGCTTGTGAAAGATGCCTGGTGATCCCAGCCCGGCATGGCTCCAAATCTCTGGCCAGACTCTTCTCCTCTGTTGTGCCTAAATGGTGGAATGAATTACCTAGCTCTATACGATCCACAGAGCCCCTTTCTACTTTTAAGGGATGTCTGAAGACTCATCTGTTCAGGGAACACTTAGACACTTAATCTGACCCTTCTCCTCTTTGTCCTCAGGGGTGGAATGAGTCAGAAGGTCTGAGACCCAGCTCTTAGTAAATATTTCACACTGATCATTGAATATTGTTGAAGGTTGAACTATATCATAGCAGAGATTAACTGTGGTTAGCTATGGCACTTTGTCGCACCAACTAAGGTTTTCCTTTTTATCTAAATTCTTGCTTGAGTTGTACATTGATTTGGATAAAAACTTCTGCTTAATGAAATTGTAAAATTGTATAATGTATCCAGATGACTTTTGTGACCCACCTTATTTTCATCTTGCACCACCAAAGCTTCATACTTGTTAATCAAATTAAATTAAGCATGGACATTCAGCTCCATTCAGGAAAAAATGTTAATAACTCTTCAACTTGTTCTAGAGTCATTTTTTTTTATTTCTCTAATACATTAATTCCCTAAGAATGGATTGCCACAGCTAATAGTGTCATAAATTGTGCCACTGGCTGCCATTGCTCTTGGTCTGCTCATTCTCAAGGTCTGCATAATTGCCCAGACAGACCCTGCACATGTGAACAGACAATGCCTTATGTGCTGGGGGACGAGTGTCATTTTAAAGCCTTGTAATGTGTGTCCGGAGAATAAAAGTATGTCCGCAGACCTTTCTCATATCACATTATGACAAAGTCGACACTTGTTGGTACATAGAGTACAGCCTTTTTGGAGCCACTGCATATGTTGTATACACGTTCAAATTGAATGGTTAATGTCTGTTTGACTCCTGGTGTATTCTTTCACTGTGAGTTGTTGAAAATCATTGAAAGACAGCACAACAACATAATGTTAGCATGCAAGCCAAGAACAGGTGGGCGTTTAACCAGAAAACCACAGGAAGTTGCTTTCCACATGTCTCAGGGGGAATCATTTTTTGTTGCCAGGGTATGACCTGATGTTCTCTCCACATAGCAAAAACAACAAGAAAAAAAAAATGCAAGACTTATCTTAACATCAATGCTCATTTGTAGTTCTTTAAGGCGTTTAAATTGTCCCCCACAGGCTACAGTGTGGAAGATGAAGGATTTAAGTTATAATAAATGTTATATCCATCTTTGACACAGAAATGAAAAAAATCTAAAACTCAAACAAAGAGTAAAACAATATGTTTCTCTCTTTGTTCTGGGATGGATGATTCAAAAAATGTAGTGATATTCCTTTCCACACTTGATTCAGATTTTAGATTTCAATGAATGTGCCTCATAGTTAAATAAGTGTTAAATGTATTAAAAGGATATAAAAGCCATGTCTGCCCCTGCTCTTTTACCTCAATGAAAGATACTCTGAGCCCTGTTTGGAGCTCAGTTAAACAGCTTCACGTTTGATAGAAAACTCTCCCTTCATGCATGAGTAGTGGAGGAAATCTGCTGTTCCTCTGTGTTATGTACTGATGGTCACACGGACTGACATTAATTGCCATGCAAAGCCAAAAGGGTTAGCGTAGCATTTCTGAAGATGCAAGAAGATTTATGCAAATGTGTTTGTATGCATCCACTTGCATGGATTCCTGAGGGAGCCGAGAGTGTCTGAGTGTACGTGTTTAAGTTGGTCAGCACTTAAAGCCATCACATCAGAGAAAAAAAAAATCTTTCAATCCTTCTAAACATGTAATGGTGACAGGACTGTGGGGCTTTCAAGGTCCCAGGACTCTGTGAAGTCACTTAGCGTAATTTACCACATATGTCGGAGTGGGCTGGCGATGATAGTTGAAGGTGACCTCAATTTAAGACCGTTGCAGTTTGCAAGGCCATCGATTCTTAGAAAGAGAGACAATATTTCTGTCTCTCCTTGAAGAGACGGAGAATATGTGCTGATGTGAGTGCCCAAAAGAGAGCGCGAGCATGTGCAGGAGAATGAGAGGGTAAGGATTGTGACTCTATCATGACCTGTGCTGCCGTCTCTATCTCTTCTGTAGGATCTATCAGGATTAGGTCATCTATCTCCTTTCTAGCTGTCTCTATGCCTTCTCTTTTTACACCTTTCTCTATCTCACGTGGTTGCGTTACCTTAATCGAGCAACACATCAGTCTTTTTCAGTTCCACCTCTTTTTTTACTATCATCCTTTTTCTATCTGCTTAACCACAGCCCCTTTTTATTGTACTGCGTCTTCCGTATAAATCTGATGCCATTTTTCCTCTCAAAAGTCATTTAAGATGTCGCAGATAGCTAACGAAGCAATTACACAGGGCAGGCTTGTCGCCTCTCTATAAGAGAGCAGTGGTGCCTTGTATGCCTTGAGATGTATAGTGAGTGAGAGAGAGAGATATACGTCCCCATGTATAGCCGCTGAAGGTAATGGAGCAGAAAGCCAATTCTACCCCAGGGCAGCCATAATAATTACGACAATATCAGGTGTCTGCTATAATCATTATCACTAGACAGCTGTGTGCATATGTGAGAAGTATGATGGGGAAAATTTCCCAATGAGGGACCGGGATTGAAGAGGGTTAAAGCAGATTATGGAGATGGCAGTCAGGGAAGATGGAAACGAAAGGGGAAGGGGGGTTCTTGAAAAAAATAATTTAGTTTAGGTAAGATAGAAAAAGAAAAAAAAGAATAGGCTGGACTATTTGTCATGCATCAGTGAGACCCTCATCAGGGATAAGAAACACAGGACAATTTGGGGGGTGGTTAAGAAAGCTCTGGTTAAGTGGTATCCTCAACAGAATGAAGATTCAATACCATTATTAAAAGTGAGTGCATATACTGCTGTCAGGCAGACATGCTCCCTTAACATTTCAATAAACCAGTGGGTGCAGTACAGTAGTCAGAGCCTGTTGTCTATTATTTATAAACCCTTAATGCAGACTCTGACTAGCTCATCTATGTAAAAACACACAGCTATACATTAATGTCCTGAAAGCAGTGGGGTACAAGAAAAACACATTACGTTTGATACAGAATGAAAGTGAAGTCAAATGGTGTGTGCAGAGATAGAGAGGGAGGGAGGAGTGAGAGGGAGAGCGCATGGGAGACAGAGGGAGAATGTATAGTTTAGCTTGAAAAACAATTAATATTGACAGTATTTATCCAGGGTTAGACCTGTTTTTTAAAGGAAATTTCACAGTATAGTCAAACCCCAGTTATTACAACTTGCAGTTAAATGAAGGTTTACATATGGTGATGATCAAATATTTAGTTAATCTTCTGACATGTGACTGTTAATGTTAAATACATGCTAATCTTGTGACATAATAACCTGTGGTGTTACTGTGTCACACTAGGATACGTCCTAGAGATTTGTGCGTATACCTCTGAGCTAACTGGTGTGGTGGAGTAAAGACTCTTGCTTTCCCTCCAGCAACACTATCATGTTGCATTGGATGCTATTGGTCTGTAAGTATTTAGTTTTTCACCTTTTAGAAGCTGTTATGAGCCAAAATGTTCTAGCAGAGTTGTGAGCTAGTAGGCCTGTAGGGTAGCACCATGACTGAGCAACTTTGGTTGGCAAACAGTGGTCCCATTGCTTGTATTTGTTGATTTTGTTTTAGCTTTGCGTGTGTGTGTGTGTGTGTGTGTGTGTGTGTGTGTGTGTGTGTGTGTGTGTGTGTGTGTGTGTGTGTCTGTGTGTGTGTGTGTGTGTGTGTGTGTGTGTGTGTGTGTGTGTGTGTGTGTGTGTGTGTGTGTGTGTGTGGTGAAGACTTATTCAGTAAATGTAGAAAAAAAAAAACCCAAAAGAAAACAAAACAAACACACTGGGCTGCAAAGTCGACCTTATACCTTATAGGATTATAGCAGCCGTCAGTAGCTTGACTTTTGTTGGCTGTCATTCCACTGTCTTGTCTCCAGTTTCTGTTTCTTTTACTGTTGTATTAATTCAAGGGGAATGCCCAAATGAATATGTTTAAAAATTAAATACAATGGAATGCTGACAACTGTTTCATATCAATAACAAATTGTAAGAGCACTATATGTGCTACTGAATAATAAAAAAAAGAGCAGTTGCCAAAACTCTGTTTTTAGTGCCTTTCTTAAATTCCTTAAACTGAACATAGAAATTGCTGGACTTTTTTTGCATACAGCTTCCATGGCCAGCATTCTGAACCAATCCACTCCATTGCTAAATGAAATCTGTCTGCACCACTGCTTCAGCAGTTTTTAACCATGTTATTAAATTAAAGTTATTGCTTCGGCTGATTGCTAATTGCTGCTAATTGCCCCTTCTAGCACATTCATGAAGTACTATTTAATTTCATTACTGCTTATAGATTAGTATCATAATCACATAATTCAAATTCGGTTAGAATATGACCATATGCGTACAGGTCACACTGCATTAAAGTTATTTGTTGAATGAGTTTATGCTGGGTTTTTTAATTTTTGCACTTTTCTGATATGCATTTAACATCTCTATCAGACTAACAGCACCATGGGTATCACTCTCTTATAAAATAAATAATTAATGAAATCAAGACAATTAACTGAGAGATTTTTCTTGTCATTTTCATGATGGCTTGAGTATATTTTTTCTCATTATGCAGAATGAAGCCCCTGTGTCAGATAAAAGCCTTTTATTGCAAAGCTATCTTAACTGCCAGGGGTTCTTACAGCAACATTAACCTGAAAATTAAGTTTTGTCACTCAGGCCATCATATCGTGAGGGAAGACGGTAACCTGGGGTCGGTGAGATGGGGTTATTTTTCATATTCGTTAATTTACCTTGAACTCCGTCTTCCTCTTTCACTCACCCTTTCATGATTCAGCAGCAGAAGATAGTACACTATTTGTTATACTTATGGGGGTCAGAGTCAATGTCTAGTGCCACAAAAAATTATGGCTTTGCCATGGAAATATGAGGCTAACTTTTATCTGAGATCACAAGAAACAAGGAGACCAGATCAATGGCAGGTTTGAAGCCATAAGATGGTTACTATTTTCTACTCTTTATTTCCAGCCCTTTAATTTCCCCCTGGCTCTACCCCTGCACGCATTTACACACATATTGCATCAGTGAGGTTTTTCTCTGGCTTTCCTCATGATGGTTAAAAGGCCAGAGCCAGGTTATTTTCACTAACCTCCATTTCCATTCTGACCCATATCATCCATGCTTTTATTGCAGGTCAAACACCCTGTTCACACGCAATCTAACAGCCACTCCACATCATTTGTAAAAGACATGATTCAGCTACAAGATGACGGTAATATGCAAACACTCAGAACCTTTAAGTTTTGCCTTTTTCTGAAGTCAGAGCTATTTCCCTCCAACAGACCAACAAATGTCCAACAAGGGACCAACAAGAGCCCTTCAATTATGTCCTCTGATTTTAGATTGATGCTGAAACATGATTATGCAGCACTTATGGAGATTAATTCTGTCTGTGGTGGCATGCTATGTTGTGCTGATGTCTTGCCACATCATTTACAATTCCAGCTCCATACATCTACTGTTATTCACATAGAGAGCTCTCTGATATGAGAACAGAAACTGTGAATGTGATGCCTCACTGTCAGTAAGGAAAGGAATGGAAAGGTCCAACACTAATGTAGGAGGGATGGGTTGTTCATCCAAAAGTATTAATATATGTGAAAGAAGTTGTTCATCTTCACAGGTAACATGGCACCAAGATAACATATCAATCAAGATCCGTACAATGTTACAACTATAACTGCATCACTGCCATAACCCCCTTAAACCACTTCTCAATTTCTGCTCTCTCAAAATCTGCTAACTGCAAAAAAAATTCAAACTTAGCAAAGGTTGAAAAAAAAGAGAGTTTGGTTTGACGTGCGATAACAATTTAAAAGACTCTTAACTTTTGCATTTGTTCTGCCACAGTAATAGAAAAATATGGAAAAATCTCAAAGTAACAGCAGACAGGTAACAGGGCTGTTCACTGCCACACAGAGGTGGCAGTCACAGGCACAGAGACCTGAATAAATATGAGATGAAAATAATGTAGACAGCAGGTGCACTGAAATTCCCCAGTAAATCCAGGAATTATGTAAATCCACTAGAGCTGCAGAAATGATTCCCTCCTTCACCGAAGGTAAAACACACCACACAAGGGTCCTGTTTTAACTACTTACCCTGCTGACTCCCCGTCCCCGGTCTTCTCCATAATTTGTTCCCAGGATTTCAAAGAAGATGTTGGGGTTGGTGCCATTGTCGGTGAATTCCAGGAAACTGGTGAGGCCACTGACTCCGAACTGCAACCAAAAGAAGAGATATTTAACTAAACAGTGGACTTGTTTTCTTGCTTGGTAAAACTGGTTAATTAAAGGGAAAGTTTGCCAGTATTCATTCTTAAAACTAACTGCAGCTATTGATGAAGCTTTTTTTTGTCTATACAGAAGACTGTACACTTCACAAAACACAGAAGTATCATTTCTCAACAGTACACATAGCACAGAGATTTTTTTTCTGCTGCTGTTTGAATTTATGTAATGGTCACATGATTGTCCTTCAACACAAAACACATTCTATTAATGCCAAGCAGATAAATTAATTTTGCAGAAGAAAACTGAGTTATAAAAGAGTATCACAACAATTACAAAGAAATAAAACATTTGTCAAAACTGAAAATCGTGGAGTATATAATTACTTCATGCTGAAGGACTGGCTTGATTGTGGTCATCATCGCCATAATTGCCTTAATTATCCCAATCAGTCCTAATCATATCGGTTCTCATCAACGTTAAACTTCTTTGGCCATCATTGTTCTTGTTAATAATTGTTCTGTAAAAGCTCACATTAAGATTTTTCTTGTCCATGATAAATTTCAGATGACTGCTCGCAGTAAAACTGTGATGTTGATCATCTGGCAGCCCTTTTTTTATCTTATTAGTGAGTGAAACTCCTAAATTTTAAAAAAAATGTTTTTGTTGCAGGTGATCTAAAAGTGTGTATGAATGTGTGGGTACTATTTCTGCATCCAGAACAAGAGGTGTTTGGATTTATGTTTAGCTTTTGGTAGAAAATCTCACTTTGGATTTGTGGTTGCTGTATTATTGAAGAACCTGGCCAATGAAAGAAGAGTGTGCTTGGGGACATTTGACACATTTTGCACCAGGGGCAGAATATGGAGGTAGATTTACAAATGATGTTGGCACAGACCCTTTCTTCTTGCCTTCTAGTGGTGCGACCTGTCAGTGAAGTTGACAATGTTCCTGCTTTGGGGAAGGAGAGGTGTTATATTACTTTTCGTGATTCATGTTCAGTGTGTGAACTTAGGCCTGTGTGTGTGTTTGTGAAACTTGATACGTGCCATCTATGCTGTGAGATATAAGTCGTAATGCACACATAAAAAGTGCATTTGTAGCTTGTGTCCACATTTCAGTTCAATCTTCTTTTCATTACTCATCAATGAAACTCAGAGAGCACACTTTGGTGGTTGTTGGGGTGAAGGTGTTTGCAGACCACTTTGTAAGCTGTAAACCGAGCTGTTTACTTTAAAAAAGGTAAACCATGTCAGAGATACCCTTTTCGTGAGCTAACCCAGACATAAGACAACCCCTCTGATATTTGCGGCAAAAAAAAAAATCCACCCAAACTAAAACAGAGGAAGTATACTCGTCAGCTGGCTATCTAGTAAGCCTTTACTACAGTGTGGCTTGTACTGCTGTGCAAACCGTGTAGGAGAAGTCAGATAGAAGCAGAGAACTCTTCCCCAAATCCCCCTAAAAGTGTCCTTGCTGGTTTGGAGGTGTTTTATATTTCGTGAAAAAATCTGCTGGAAATACAGAGCAAAAGAGGCTGTTCAAGTAAAAAAATGAAAAAATGGAAAGAAACACAGCTAAAGCCAAAGAGATCAGAGTGGTCGGCCATCTGTGGTCCTTCACACAAACTCTCCTTCCTACACCAGCTATTGCTTTTGATTCAGTCGGCATACTGTCAGCAAATTAATTTCTTTGTTTCACTGACAACCAGTATCTCAAAATCAGCATTTTTCTTTCCCCTACTATAGTTAAAAGTGACAGCTGGCTTCAGTCGTGGAAAGATGGTACTCAGATGGATTTTGAAGACACAATTACCCCTTATAACATATTCAGGTCAACAAGAGCTGTTTTTTTATTAGTTCTCAATCACTTTTTTGGCTGACACATTCTAATATGAAATAAGGTGAAGACAAGCTGTTGTCTGTATTCTGGGAAAATGAAAGATTTACTGAATACTTCAGTTTTGGCGAAAGGTGATTTAATACAACCCAATTCTCCGTTGACATATTAAAATGACACTCATGTTGGGGCAAGGAATAGTTGCATTAGTATTTATATAACTACAGTCTGTATGGTGTTGATATACTATTGTGCAAGTATTGGTACTATGTGGGATAGCTCCATTCCCAACAGTCTCCTACACACACAGTTATACACACACAATGTCAGACTTAATAGACTGCATGTTTGTATTCTTGAAATCTGGGCAGCACTTTGATCCTGTTCACTGCTTTTCATAATTATTCACTTAATTAATGTTGGCAGCTCGGTATTGGCACAATACATTCTAACAATTATCGCCCCTTTAATTGCACCTGATACAAAGAACATGCCACTAAGCCCATGACACAGAGTGGGAAAATGAGAAATAAATAAGCAACATGAGATTAGTTTTTTATTAATGGAAGCTTTAAAAATAAGAGGAAAGTAAACAACTGGGTGGTTTATAATAAGAGTGATAATTACTCTGGAAGACTCAGCCCTGGACTTTAATGGAGTCTCAGGCCCTGGCTGAAGATCTCAGGCTGCATGGAAGGACTTACTGTGCTTTAAAAAATAATCAATATAGCTTTAAATGAAACCTAAACCTATCCACTTGAACCACCAAGACCCAAAGGAGGATTTACAGCAGCCAATGACAGCTTAGCAGCCCATACAAAAACAGCTGATAAACAGCAAACACTTAGACTTCTGGGACTGATGTAACAGCACTTTTACTTTCTGCATTTCATTCTCTGTTCTGAGTTTGTCAATGAACACCAAATGTCAACATCAATAGAGCTTCTTGTCAACAGCTGCAAATGAGTATTTATCATTACCATAATGGCTCGACATACCAAAACGCTGATTAAACACACAGGCATGCACAGTGTCAAACACACACTGCTGATACAGTGTAAAATGGAACCAGTGCCAGGCTGCTGAGCTGAACTCTATTACTGCTCAGAGCTCTTTAACACAGCTCTGTTGAGACAGCCATCAGGGCCGCTCTAACAGCCGGAGCTGGCTGATGAAAGTGTTGCCAAAGCCCAGCCTCATCTCAAGGTGAAATGCAGAGATAGATATAAAAGCCATTGCGCTGCATTTATTATTGTCTGACACTAATCCTAAATTAGCATTTCACTTGGCTTCATCATTCAGTCAAACTGCCTTCCCTGGAGTACTTTTTTATTGATATCAAAACAGAGGGCATTGATCCAATTGGATTTAACAGTGATGAAAGTGTTGCCAAACGCCAACCCAAAAAACTCAAGGTGAAATACAGAGATTCATAAAATCACAGCTGCAGGATGAAATCCTCCATCTCCCAAAAGTCAACTATTCAGGAGCTGAGCAAACTTGCTGATTGATGCATGTTTTTTAAAGGTTTGCAGTCCTTTGAAATCGTAAGCACTTAGTTCCTAAAGTCTTCTAAGCACAGAAACTTGGAAACTTTCAGTGGAAGTAATGAAGAAAAATTTGATTTTCATGTAATAAGAACAATAGTAGACTTATTTAAAGCCCAATCTATGTCACTCCTCATCCCTGGAGGGGATTTTAGTTCTAGTGATGGCATTGTATAAATGAATTTAGCAGAGACTGCATCTTGCTGTTTCAATTACAGTGTCTCAGCTAAGGAACAATGGCACCTGGTCTCCAAATGTTCTCGTAATGAGCAGAGTGTCTTGAAATGCAAATACATGTTCCCTAAATGAAAAGAGTGAAAAACGTGTTTTCCACTTGCTCAGAGATACACAGGAGACTCATCTAAGAATAGTCAGACATCTGAATTTATCTGGATAGTTTAGCTGGGTTAGAGTACGGGCATGCTTCTTTTTTACTCAACGACAGGAATCAACATGATGCCTCAAAACATACAAAAAATAAATCTTTGTTGTAAGAAGACTTCATGTTTTGGCAGATACAACATGATAGTTTTTTTAAGTCTACATTTCTGCTATTTGAAAGTATCTAAGTATTTCTGAGCTGTTTTTCAGATGGCACAAACACACTTGAGATTAAACATATAGACAGCTGAAACTCAGATGAAAGATGTGTGACTTTGGGTCACATTTCAAAGATCAAATTTGGAAATAGTTGGCTGAACTGTTACTTGAGCTGATAGTCATCATTTTTGCACTGTTGCTTTTAGCATGCAGGTGACTTATAGTCTTTTCTTGATGCTAAGTTCAATACAGTACAAAAATTCCCTGGTAGTAAATTGTATAAACACATTGTAACAACCAAGACTTTTGTATTTCTTAAGACTTATGGAGCAAAATCATAAAAAGTTGTGTTTTAGTATCATCATCGGCTAAATGGCAAAAGCCAAGAAAACCTGATTAATGCATAAAACCGTCACCACCAATGCTGGGTTCTGTTAGCATTCTAAATCAGCATCCATATGTTCCAACCATAGACTGTGTACTGAATGGACAGCGTGGCTTTCTACCATTGTACAGTTTTAAAGCCAAATTACCCTCATCAGGTGCTGCCATTGTGCAGCCAAAATCTGGGCAGTAGAGGCTATGAAGGCCTCGGAGATAATCTGAATGGCAGGTGACAAAACTAATCAGAACCTCAACATATTTTACAATCCCCCCCAAAAATACATGAGAACGGCAGCTGTCACTCATTGTTAAACGTGACATATAGCCTTGTTGATACAAGGCAGGAAAATAACATCATCAAAACACCACAGCAATCCGATGTGAGAAACATTTCTACAAGGTGTATTAATTTCTTTAAAGTTTGAACACGGCCCATCAGGAATGACTAGGGAGCAAGATTGTTGACCTATACTGCAACTAGCCACCAGGGAGAGCAGTTTTTGTGGCAATCTCACTTCAAGCTGAGCAAGATGACACCCATTTTTTGACAGTCTACGGTGCCAACTAGGGGTAGGAGAAAAGAAATTGAAATATGATATATCGGGATTTCTTGTTTGACAGTATCAAAATCATGGTTGTTTGTCAAAAAATCATTTTTTTCTAAATTCAAATTCTTCATTTCAGTCTTTGTTTAAAAACTGGATTAGAAAAAAGTTGCCATTTTCTCCAGCAGAGGGTGAAATGTTTCTCTTTGACTCACATGATGTGCATTTAATAGGAAAATATGGCTCCTGATATAGTCTGCAGATGTTATCATCAATTAACTTTTTCCCATGGTCTGGTGTTAAAAAGCAGACTAAGAATCCCTTCAATTGTAAACATCTAATGACGCAGTCACACTAGCAAACCGTGCCAAACGGAAAGGTGGGCTTTGGCATGGTTTACTCCATGTACGAGCACAAGCACGGTGCGTGTGATCCATGACCATGACATATGATCACCACGAGCTTATATCTCAACAGTTATTTTAAACAAAGCGGGTTGTTAGACGGCTGTGTTGGGCCAAAATGACTTACCATAGGTCAAAAAGTCCCTAGTTGTAAAGTTGTATCAGTGCTCTCTGTGTCTCATTGTGCGGACTCTGATGAGATCATGCTTCATGTAAACAGATGATTCTCAATGATTTAGGCGGGCCATGCGCGTGTGATACCTGCTCAAGTCTGAGTTATATTGGAGTAGTGTGACCGCTGGCATTCGTGCTTGTGCATGGCACAGTTTGGATGGCAAGTGTGACTGCGCCCTCAGAACCACAATTTAAATCAAATTGGCACCCCAAAACTCGTAATAGAACAAAGTTTGGCCAAAGCTGTCTCAGGAGTGATAGGTTAAATAGTGGGGGACAGAAATGACAGCAAAACCACCTCCCCTTGCTTAAGGTTACCTTCGGTAGAAAAGTCTGACTGATGTCATTTATGAACAAGAGGCTAGTGTTAACACCTTTGATTATCATGATATGTTATGGGTATCATCTGTATAAATCAATTAGAAGTTAATGAGGGTTAAAACTATGGAGGATTACATATATTGAATACAAAAACAAATTATGCATTAAGCAAAACAAAACCAGGCCTTCCTTTTGAGGAAAAATCACTCCTATATAAAAAGGTATAACATATTTAATATCCTCAAGAATATGAAAGATTTCTGTACAATTCTGGTCACGTTTCGCATTTGCATGTGGTGTGAAAGAACCTAAAATGTGTGCATTTCTTTATCTGATGATACATGTAGCTTTTATTAAAGTGAGCTCCTCTTGGACCCATGCTCCTATTCAGGTGCACATAGAAAGATTCAGAAGTCAGAGAGCTTGCTTCTTGGAACAGGCACTGGCTTTCCTCTGTGTGTGTCTGTTATGCTTGTTCATACACTTACTCCAGCTGAATATCTCTGTTGAAGCTGAGGAGTGTGTTATCTTCCGTATTTTCATACCTTTTTCACCGTATCCAGCATGCTTTTGCCTCCCTGCCATGGTTTGGAGTTCTTCCTGATGCAGCTGAGACTGGCCATGCTGTGCCACTTCCTGTCCTCCAGCTTTCTGTGGAAGGTATTGGCCAGCAGCAACACGGTATCATAGATGTAGCGGTTGGTGATCTATGTTGGGGAAAAATTGTAGAAAAGTTAAGTCAAACAGAAGAGGAAAAACAAACAAGTTACAGAATAAATGTGTACGGTTTACTTTTTCATCATACTGCTGTGGATCAAGTTGTAACAAGAAACTGACACTCTCAGTGATCAAAGTCGTAGCTGCTCCAGTTTGGGAGTCTCATTTTTAAATACTGGACGAACACAGACATGCAGATTTTTGTAATAAGTGAGAGAAATAGGCCAAACCCTTTCAAGCTGAAATGTTATCAGAGTTAAATACTTCACTGGCGTTTATATCCATCAGCGCTTTGATCAAAACTGAAGGGAAAAAAAACATCAAGCTCTGAGTTTCAGACTCTTTCCCTTCATTCTCGTCTGTTTTCACCTAAATTATGTCTCCTCCTAATGTTTCTGCACTCAAAATCAAAGACAAATACTCACAGAGAAGTAAAAGCTTTAAGGATGGAACAATTAAAATATATTGACAGGTCCTTGGCACCACAGAGTAAGAAAGGAGATGAGAAGGATAAAAGAAGAGTTTATTCAGTCTGTGATTGATCCTTCTGTGATTTTCTCAACCTCTTGCCTTCATGTTTACAAGAAAACAATCAAGAGACAGTGCACTAAAGTAAATCATAATCTACAATCCTGACATTTTGACTGACAAGCCAGTCTCACTTAAAAAAGAAAACAACTCAGCTTAACAAATGTGATTCACAAGATAACCTTTGAGTTTCCAAAAAAAACAGAGATTTAAACTAAAGATTTCTTTCTCACGCAATGATTAAATGTCAAGTGAAAATGCTCAACTGAAAACGACCTGGTGCTTCCATGATGGTGCTGAATGGCATGATGTGTTTATTTATAAAGCAGCTCTTATCACTTCATTACAGTGTAGAGCAGAGATAAACTAACCTGACATGTATTTCTGATGACTTAAATGTGAATAATACTTAATCCATCCACATCAAGAGGTCTCATATAATGTGATATGACACACAGTCTGACATTTTAGGCGTGCAGTGTTGTTCTACAGATAAACTTTTTTTAAATATAGCTTCACCCACACAGGAAAATATGTAAATTGATAAAGAGCTGCAGTTATTAATAAGCTTTCATTTGACACCTAAACAAATGAAACAAAGAGAAGTAATGTCAGGTCAATGTTGAATCTAGCTTTTCTCTGACTTGCTTTGCAGATTATCAACTTGAACTGCTGTGTCTCACTTCCCCTCTATCAATTTGTCTCCCTGACTACGTTTACATGCCCATTGGATTCCTGTTAAGGTCCATATTCTGGTTAAGGCAAGATTTCCAAAAATACTGTAATATAAGTCAGAGTGCTGCGTTACTGGAGTATTCCTGTGTATATTAATCAACATGTTCTGAATAAACCGTAACAGTATTAGTAGCATCATGTCAAGACATCTTGTAGGGGGTGGCTTTTGCGCACACTGTATTGATATTTCTACCAAGTAGTCCAAGATGCTTGTGCTTGTAATATTCATATGCCCTTGTCATCAAAGTGTGACTAGAACTCTCTTGTTCCATGGTGGGTTAAGATGAGATAAGACTCCGTATCTTGTCTTGATGTGGGGTTTCTGTTAGAAAACTTTATTATGAGTAAAGGGTCTAGACCTGCTAATGTTTTTGGACAGTGTCTTGTTGTAACGATTGTTATGATTTGGCGCTATACAAATAAAGACTGGTTGACTGATTGTTCTCAATCTTTTCCCCAACTGCAGCTTGTTGCACACTATTTGAAAAACGTCACTGTTGCAGTGCTTTCGCTCATCGATGTATTCAACTCTTTAATTATTTTGAATGAGTTTGTCACCTCCTCACCCCAAAAGTGTATGGTCTTTCTCTTTCACGCCATGTTGAACATGCACAGAAGTAAAATATAATCCTTTAAGCAGATCACTTGGGAGCATATTCCCACATATAACATGTTTACACGACCCAATATTCGGGTTGATACAGGCATATGCCAAGGGTCTCATTCTGGTTTTTAATCATCAGAAAATGAGCTTAATAAGGTTATGACAATTGGAAAAAGTCTTTACATGCCTCCTGCCCAATCAAAATATTGTCATTATTCTGATAAATACAGGAATATAGTGCGCATGTAAACGCAGTCACTGTCTCTCTACCAACTGCCTTTACTCAGAAAAATTAAAGTGAAAATCTAACGCACTACGGGAGCTTTAATAATCAGTGAGCTCTGCACTCCATGAGGACATCATATATGTGTGTGCGTGTGTGTGCGTGTGTGTGCGTGTGTGTGCGTGTGGTCAGCCTGAGTTGATATGCTTCAGTGCAGTGTGAAATTGGGCTTCTGGGCCACTCTCTGACCGCTGAGCAGATCTGCTGCCTCTCTCATACCTCTCTCGCGCTCTCTGAAATCACCCACTCACAAACCCACGCACACACATGCACACAGGATGTCAACATGAACATGTGTACAGCCCGTTTTAATTCTGTCCCTCTTTGCCTGATACACAAAAACACTTTGTCCTTCACTGAAATCCTGAAATAAGCCACACACACACACAGATACAGACACACGCACAGCCCTCAGCTCTCTACAGTACAATGAACACCTACGTCTGGGCTTGACCCGACAAATAATGAATACATTGGAGGGCCTGATTCTTCATAACAGCTTTTTACACTTGAGGGGCCCTAGATTCATATTAGGACACGCCAGTAGAGCTTTATTTACATTACTGAATGCCTCAGGGCATCGGGAGCTAACAATGCTGCTGCATTAAATAGCAACTGTAGAGCGAGTACTGTATAGCAAGGCTTGAACCTTTGGGCTTCAATCAACCTTTTGATTAAAATAATAAAAAAGGCACCTCTTTGTGTTAAACATTTTTTTCATTCCATTGTTTGATTTCATTCCATTAAAAACTAATAAACACTTCTACGTACATTTGCAGATTATAGTGGGTGTAAGCCTGGAGCAGAAATGTCTCAGGACTTAAAAGGCAGATACCCACATAAACATTAAAAGCACGTCTCTGCCTTTCAGTGTACTTCCAACTTTCATCAAATGTGTTCCCCCAGGGGTGTATGCATCCAACATAAATCAACAGCACATTAAGTCAATTTCATATTTTTGTCTTGACACATAAATAAGAATGTGTTCCCTTCTCTGCACTTGTTGTGACGGCAGCTTGATGAGTCACACACACACAAATAGGTTTAATAATTGCATACATATTGCCACCCAAGGGGACATACGAGTAAATAAATAAATAGAAATAAAAACAAAAAAATATAAAAATAAGTATGGAAAATGTGGAGGCAGGGAAGATAAACTGTCCCTGTTTTCAATGAACATACTTTTCTTTATGGTTGTCTCCTAGATGAACATTATTAAGCATGTGAGCCATCTTTAAAAAAAAAAAAAAAAAAGATTAATGTTGCAGGTGAAAAACCTCACAGGCAAACGCTGACAGCTTCAACTGTAATAGGAAGATTTCAAATTGGGAGGCGAGTTGAAGTGTCAGACTAAAAGACCAGGAGGAGTGTTAAAAGACAGAAATGGAGCAGCAAAGCAGCTTTTAAATACAGTACTGACGTTAGAGTTTTGAAACATTATGAAAAATTCAAAAGCCCCCAGAGGGCACTGCAAGAAGTGTTCAGAGTATACCAGAGGATGTGTGCAAGTACAGCATGTGACTGTGGAACACAATGATACCACACGTCTAAACTATGTACAGGTTGCTGATAGAACTCTACTTCATCACCAGTGTCTGTGCCGTAGTCTTATATGTCTTTTGACAGTGGGCCATAAAATACAGCATAGTCTATGCATTAAAATGAGCCTGAAAAATGACTGACACTCTGTCATAAAAGATTGATGTCATGAAGAAGTATACCTTGGACATTTCCCCTCTCCTGTAACTTACTCCTTCAACTTCAGGAAGGTTATTCACCAGAAACTAAGCTTTCATTTCAAGTCTTGTTTTTCAAGGTATGTACTACACAAAGTGCTGCCTTCAATGGGGTGTAATGTTGTCCAGTGAAGCAGGTGGCCCTCACTTCACACATGTCCTGTTGGAGATCCCTCTCCTCTTCAAGTCAAAGAATTAGCTGGACATTATTTCATGAAGTCATGCTACTTGGTGCTCTTGATTTGGAGCAACTGTATTGTCTCTTATCAGATCATCACTCAGGTTCATGCCACTTAAAGCTGATGAAATGCCAAAGGCTTGGAGCAACTCCCCACTGCCACACAGTTTTGTGGGCTAGCTCTGTTGTTATTGGCTTTGTTTTCTTGACAAGCGAGCAGCTTTATAACTCACTGTGACAAAAAGTTGCTCTTAAACATGTACCCTGAATTTGCATGTTGACAGTAGTATAGTCAAAAAGGTCTTGTATTTTCAAGTGAGTCATCTGCAAAAAGACAGAAAACAAACTGAATGTTTCATGAATATGGGGAGAGCAGGAGGCAAAGTTTGTTTTTCCTTAAATATGAAGCAGCTCTTTAGAACGACTAAAAAACTACCCAAGCTTTCTTAAAACTTCCTTAGCTCACTTCTCATCATGTTTACCCTCCTTTCTATCTTACTAGCTTCTAAATTCACCCTCAGAAACTGTTTGTGAAGCATAAACATACACTTTAAGTTGTAAAACCTTGTTTCAAACGTGGCAACTTGCTCTCACCTCTAGCTGCTGAGCCTTGGGGTTTTTAGGGTCACAGAGGGACGTGTTAATCCTGTGGTTGTGTTTGACGCAGCGCTGTGTCGTGTTCTGGGGCATAGGGAACGTCTGCCGCACCAATGTCAGCCGACCGATTGATTTCATGACTAACTCCTGCAAGTCGTAGTCAGAGATCTCCTGAGAAGTAGATGGGGGGAGGGGTGGAGAGGAGAGGGATGGTGGTGGGGAGGGGGTGAGTAAGAGAGTGAGAAGACAAAAATCAATATCAACAACTCCATAATGTCATTTATTGTTGCAGAAGACATACAGCCTACGTTCTTGACAAGTAAAACACAAAGAACAGTAGCCGCAATAAAAATGTGGTTGTATGACATACCGTGGAGGCCCTGTAGACACTTCAAGTTTCAAATTTTTACACAAAGGTCATATTTTAAAAGGTTTTGGCCTTGTTTTATACGCTCTACTTGTCCTACTTTCACCACACTGTGCAAGTCAAAAACCATCGTCTGCATCATCTGTGAAAAGACTTATTAGGAATGAAAGGTACATGTCAGCAGATGGAAGCAAGGGGAGTAGAGTAAAAGCATGTATCTGTGTGTCTGAGTGTGCATGTGTCTGCGTGTTTGCTTGTTGTATTCATACATGTGTGTATGCACATTCTCTGCATGTCCTTGCAAAACCTTGGGGAGGAATCATTGCTAATTTTAGCCCGAGGACACAGACTCTGCCTCTCTCCATCCATGGATCTCCATCCATCCTCAGCGAGTGCAGGGGGGTCATGCCGAGACAAGATGAGAGCTGACGTTTATCGTCCCTGGTGGAGGTAACACTGCCACCAACTGAAGCAGCCTTTGCTTTCTTTGTATACTTGTGCAGTGATTGTCTGCGTTTGTGTGTGTGTGCAGGAGTGTTTTTGTTTTTGTTTTAACAAGCGGTGGATATGTCTGCAGACTGCTCCTATCACGCAAAAGTCTTTT
Organism: Halichoeres trimaculatus; assembly: GCF_033239565.1. Taxonomy (NCBI): domain Eukaryota; kingdom Metazoa; phylum Chordata; class Actinopteri; order Labriformes; family Labridae; genus Halichoeres; species Halichoeres trimaculatus. The sequence goes on from NW_027437183.1 coordinate 15,436,544, forward strand.
GATTCTTTTTAATTTGAGCGTGGCAGCTGGCCGGACAGGATGCATGGAGTCCCTCCTTGACTATACAGTGATAAACAAGCCATCACACACGCAGTTATCACATCAGAGCAGGATAATATCACAGGTACCACCGCCTCAATGGCTAATTTTATCTGAATTTAATTAACGTTCATTAAGACCAATGAATCCTCCGGGGATGTGATCAATAGTAATTAGATGAATATATAGGCCTCACTGGTATAGCTGTATTCATCTGTTTTAATTGGGCTGATGTATTGCCTCGCTCTCAGTGTGCCAGGGTGCATCAGCTCCTCAAACTCATTTGATAATGTTTCAAAGCTTCCACACTTATCTCTTCTGTTTTGGGATGTAATTGCATTTCAGAAACTAACAAGTAAATTAATATAATGTATTTACTTTTGAATTAATAAAATAACTAAAAAGTTAAAAGTGTTTAAGGGTTTACATGCCTTAGAAAAGAATTAAAATAATCTACCAGGTTTAACCTTGTTTTGCTGCCCCGTGGTAACACTTCAAGACCAGTGTAGCAAAGAGGCTATTTGCAAGCTTTTTGGGGCTAAAATGTGGCAGAAATTCTAAATCGCTGCTTATATAAAAAACCCTGGGGGGAACTGAGTCACAAAGTCAACCAAAAATATAAAAAAATAATAATATGCAGGACAGAAGGAAAAGGCTGAAAATTGCTAAAAAGGCAGATCTGTGAGCCAAAAAAGAATTAAGATTCACAGCAGGTAGTCAAGGGCAGGCAAAGGCACGTCGGCAGGCAAGAATTATCCAGAGTACCTCATTCAAAGGATCAAACTCAAACAGATATAGATGCCCGATACACGCACACACAGCCACACTGAAACTCTAATAGGGAATATTTAGAGTTTTTCCTCTCAACAGGTCTTTGTCCATCGTCTTTATGCTGTCACGTTCTGTTTGCGTCTTCTTTCCTCAGGAGACAAATTTAACAGACTTCACTTACTGTGACTTTGAGGGTGGTGTGCTGTAAAAGCTGTTAACCTCCTAAAGGCTGAAGCTAAATTAATGTGACACATATGTACAGGCTTTACACACAAATACTAGCATAAAGAAGCACATGAAAGTTCAACTTTCTCTCATGTTCAGCACATACACAAGCTTCATTTCTGACTTCCCACAGGCCACTTCACGTCCATCTTGACTTTCTGATAAGTACTTGATGTAATCTAAAAATTAAACCTCATCCAAATCATTTTATTTGGCCTTTTTATCAAGCTGGAAATAATAACTCCTTAGGCTTATTAACAGTTGGAGAAAATCAATCATCACATCCATTTGCCTTGTTTGCAACGACCTTTTCCATCATTAGTCCTAATCAGCATTTGAACAAAAGTTGCAGTAATCCATTCCATCCCAAACAACATGAATTTTGATTTGTTCAATACTGTCCCTCAGTTCTGTGCACTGAAATCATCACACTGACACCAGAGGCTTCGGGTAAGAACTTCTGAAACGCCCTGCAGCTCATATCTGGAGTGAATCATGAGTTGTTTACTCCATAAACTTCAAGTTTTGGTCTGCAGGCGTTTCCATCGGCCTCCACCCATCACCTTTTCATCCTGTCCCCATTTGCCTGAGAGCCCTGAATCCTCATCTGCAGTGTCTTATTCCAAAATAGAAGTCAAAAGTAAATGAATAAAGAAATAAATAAAAACATCCTTCAGCCTCAATTCTTCTTGGCACTTTTTCCCTGACCCCCTAACTTCGTCCTCCGCCCTTTCTCTCATCATCCCCTCCCTCTCCTATCTTTTCCCCCAGAGGCACCAAATCCCCTCTGTCTCTCCTCTAATCTGTAGATGAGGGTGGAAAAAAAAGCTGGTTTTATTTATTCCATGACCCTTTCTGTCCCTGATCCCCCCTTTTCTGCAAGGAGAACACCAAATCCCTCTGTTTTGCTTGTATAGACGGGTTCAAAGGTGGGAAAAACAAAACAAAACAAATCTGGGAAAGCACATGTTCTTTTGGCAAATTCAGTCAACAGCCTCTGAAACTTCTCTGGCTTTATTTCCCCCATGTCATATTTTTGTCTGTGTGTTTTATTATCATTTTAGACTAAATGATCTCTTTCTGTCTGTTTCACACCCTGACTGGGTATGTCTATCTTCAAATGTTTGATAGTGAAAAAAGGTACAGAAAACAACAACAACAACAACAACAACAAACAACAAATGCATGTACAGTGGGATGAAGAAGACAAATCTCTAATCTCAAATCTGAAACACTAGCTTCACCATCAGAATAGACCACAGCCAGACCACATGAAAACAGTCACAGACTGTTATGAATTAGACATCTGATGAGGGATAGGATCACAGAAAGTGAAAGCAGGATAAAGGTATTCTTTCATTTGTCTTTAACAAACTCCAGGAAAGATAATTAGCATCAACGCTTGCCTTGGATAGCTACAGTCATTGTGAAACTTCCAACTGTGCACAGAGACAGTATAACTGTTACCTGGTTTGCTGGTGCCTCTCTATAAATAAAAATGTGATTCCATTACAGTGAGATTAAGTACCAAGATTACCGTCACCTTCAACATATTTCCACTGACAACGACTGTCATTGACTGTGGTACATTGTTGGAGTTAGTATTAATGGTTTTGATATGGTTTCATAGACCAAAGGTTTGCAGATGGATCATACTTAAACCTTGGAAGACCACATAATCCTTCAATTACATTCCAAGCGTGAAAATCCCCCAAATTTCAGTTACATGGCTTTCACTGGGTATCATGCAGTGATATGTTAAGAGCCAAAAATGACAGAAAAGCCTAATCTGGACATGTTTCATTACTATGTGCTTGTTCCCTCATCGTATAAAAAGGCAGAAATAAACGGATAGAGAGGAAATGATGAGAAAAAGGGTGAAGACCGCAACTGGGTAGATGAGCAATGAAGTGAAGGGCAATGGAGAGATTTAGATTTGAGTCGAGGAGTTCTCCTTCAAACTTAAGAGAAAGAGGAGCCATGAGTGTCCCTTATTATTTCTCCTCATCCTCATCCTCTCATCCTGAGCAGAACGAAGGAGATGTGGAGAGGAAGGATGATCAATTATGAACTGTGAACTCCCCCTCAGTGGGGCTGTCTGACTGCTGGCTGTAGATAAAGCAGAGTTATGACAACCATACAGTGCCCCCTCATCCATAATAAACCACAGGGAGGGAGAACACTTTCACACACAGGAATATTCATCCTCCAAAGAACCAGTACTAGGAGACATTACATATGACAAAATATCACAGGCACTCATCCATTTTAAAAGCTCTACCAGAGGACTTCACTTATAAAAAGCCCAGAGAGGGAGTGTTGTCGATTTCCAAATATGCTGTGACTGAATTTTAATCTTGATCTTGATAGATTGGGAGACTGTATCATAAAAAATCATATGAAGCTTTTATTCTTTATGTTTTAATGCATTTGTGACTTTTATACAGTTTTGAGTAAATGGGAGGAAGATGGAATGAAGGGGTCCCATTTAGTGTTGTCTCCTCATGAATGCATGCAAGGGCATACATATAAATATGTATATGTTTTGTATTTTTCAAAGTTGTCTTTCTTCCAAATGTAATTCAGCCAGTCTGCACCAAACCACTGATGTAGCCTGCTGGGTTGACGAGCTGGACACTGACTGAAAAAGCACAAAAACTTCTGAAGCATCACTCCTCAAAATTACATATCTAAGTCCTGTATGATATGACACGTCATCGTTTATGAGATGTACAGATTTAGGACCTCTTCCTATAAAGAATAAAACATTATATAAAAACAGAATTTGGAAAATAATTATTATTTTTGCAAATCAGCTTGATTTTATGTCACTACTCTACATGTCACACTGCCCCCCTTCAAAATCTTCCATAGCCTTTTCCCCTCTCACTGGTGTAAACTACAAATAATAAAATCTAAGCAAGTGCTGACATCTTAGCTTCAACACAACTTGTCTTATTAGACTTTATATAATTCACAGTAGCCTGAAAAGTACAGAAAAAAAATCTTATCTTATGGTATCTAAACACAAAACCAGTGCCTGAGTTGCTTGTGCAGAGAAAAAAAAATCTGCCAATGGGGTAAGAAAAATTGCTTGTCAAGTTTCTTGAAACAACAATGTTGTCATGTGCTGATTCACACTGTGTCTATTCAGCCTCTGTGTTTCTTTAGTTGCTTGTCAGTTTGTCTTGTCTTCTTGCCTTCACGTCATGTTATGTTTTTTGCTCCTGTTTCAATTCTGGGTTTTTGGACCTGTTGGAGTCTGTTTGTAATTTTGGACTTTTGGATTTTTTGACTTTTAGAGTTTGGTTTGTGATATGTTTGTTTTATCTGCACCTGGGTCCTCTCTGTTTTTTCATGTATTCTGCTCAACATGACAAACGTCTTAATACAAGAAACTAAACAAGTACATTTTTCTTCCCCCACTGGAAGATTTTTTCTACTCTTCACAAAAAATTCTGGCATGATTTTTGTCTTCTCATATCTTGAAAACTATTTTTCTGGACTTGCCAGGTGAATGTGACTCACATTAGGTCTAATTATATCCTTTTGAGTAAAATAAAACAGCAACACAGGTATTAGAGCAAATTTTTTTTTTTTTTTTTTTCGGGAAAGGGGGCAGAAATGTAAATTTAGCCTCCTGTTGTGCCTATAACCCCTTCTTGTCTACTTCCATTCATCTCATTCTGCTCAAATGATTCTTGCTTGATTTTAAACGACAACTTGTAACATGTCCTGACCTTTGGTTAGGTGAGCAGCAGTGCGTGAGACCAAGCCTGGTGGTGTCAGGCCAAAAAACCAACACTGAACTCTGTAGGGCTTAAGGGCTGAAATGCTGTACATGTCAGAACAATGAAATATCTGATTTCCAAGTGTTAAATGATGCAACTGACTTGATGGAACAACGCTCACTATAACAAACAAAACATTGGTTTGAGTTGGTTTGAAACTTTAAAGACGAGATAAACTATGAGGTTGCCTCAACTGGACACAGGGGCAGAGAACTACATCAAAGCAAAAAGGTTGAATCAGGACTTGAGCTTCAGTTAGACAGCAGCAAAGAAGTGGAGGTCCGTGGGGACCAGGATTGCTTGAGGCCCCTCGAGGGGATATACTGTTTAAGTCAAGTATAGAGGATGCTTGTGAGTGTGTGGGAAGTGACAGTAATAAGTGAAATATGTGTAACAATTTTCATCCCTGGGGGAAGCATAAATAAGTCTACTCTGTTAATGATTAAAACAAAGGCCTTCTTAAAGAGGGGGTATTGTGCTTTTTGAGGCTCTATACTGTCTCTCTGTTACCCCCAAGCAGCTATACATAGTTAACGAATAATAAAAAAAAATCCCTATTATTCTCACAGTGGTGTTAAAGAAAAACCCTTTCCCAGACCTTTTTTTTGGGCATGCTTCATTTTGGCTGGTGTCTCTTTAAGGCTTCCCCCTCCACAATCCCCTTCCCTCTGATTGGCCAGCCTTCTGGAAGCTTGTTGGGGGCAGAGCTTTAGGCAGACCTTGGTTACTGATGCCTGCTATCATACATGAATCAGTTAGATCGTTATATGTTGACCTCCTTTCAACAAGGCCCCTGGAGGTTTTGTGCATTTTTCTAGAACAGACCATTTTGATCAGTTTACATGCAGATTCAGAATTCTACAACATATGAAAGTGTAGCAGGTTGAAAATTTGCACAGATTTCGTATGACCATCTAGCATTGTTACTTTACACCCATCTTCAAAGTATGGGACAGCACAATCCCCTTTTTAGGTGATGCTCTGCCATTGTTTAGACATAATCAAATGGGGAAGGAGAGGCCTGCCAGACTCTGTTTCACCTGTGATTCCTCAAAGGCAGCAGGTACAAAGTGTTACAGGCTACATGCTGCTCGACATACACACAGGCTGACTGAATGACATGTTAAGCCTGCCTGAAAACAAAGCTGCTGCCAGGAAGCCTGAAGAGAGTGAGACAATACCAGATGCTTGACAGGATGCGGAACAATGTGAACGCTGTCTTTTAGACAACAAGATGTGAGCTGAGCCTACCAGGGAGTCAGGTAATGATAGACTGCCTCGTAGGCTGCTTGACATTGCCATCTGCCAAAGTGTATGAAGACAGACTGTGAGGAAAGTATATGACAGAGTTGGGGTATAAATTCCTTAGTGTTAAATTAGGTCTCTAGTGTTGCATGATAGTGTGCAATATGTTTTAATTAACAGAGGAGACACATTTAAGTGGCATAACAGTCTTCCCATGAAGTCAGTAACTGATACAGAGTGCATGTTAGGAATACATTTATCTACATTTCTCCCCTACAATAAGTCTGCCACCTTCATTTAAGTGCATGGTCAAGGCTTTTTCATTCTCTGTTACTCCCTTTGAATGTAAGCTTCTGAGAAAATGTAAAAAGTGAGAGGTTGTCTGAGGACTCTGACGATGTAACTGCAGCCTCTCATCCATATCAATGAGGAAAAAGTAACAACCTTTATGTGGCAAGACTGACATTTTCAAAGAGAACATCAGAAAATAATGATTGCCTGTCTCTGCAACGTTAATGGACACAACGTGAGGTAACATTAGGTTTGGACAGAAATACTTTTTATGCATAAGTGAGCAAGTAAAGTAAATGCCTGAGCCATGCAGCATTAGCAGTGTTACAGGCTGGGGTATGAAAATGGATCAGAGATAGAAGAACTTAAGTAGAATAAAACACTGAAGTCCTTTTTTTGCACTGAATATCCACACACATCCTCGTGTGTGTGTGTGTGTGTGTGTGTTTGCCTTCATGCACCAGCAGTTGTTTGAGTGTGAGAATATGGAAGCATGGACCCCCCGCTGTGTCCTGCAAGTTCACTGTAATGCTCAAGGGAGCAAAGACACAGCGTATTATCCAGCAGTGCACTAAAGACCCCAACAACACAAACACACGCCAACATGCATAAATGTAGCTGATCATGCTGCTTTTGTAAAAGGCCCTTGTAAGGCAAGATCAAAAATGTGCCCCTTCTCTGTATTTCTGTGTTTCTGATCAGTGATAGTGAATACAGGGGAAAGTCAATTCACAGGAGGAATGACTTTGTGGACTGTCAGCGTTGTCTGCCCACGTTATTCCAGAAAGCTCTTGAGAATTAGGTTGATGAACTGATTTTGAACTGGGGGATATATGCTCATAAACAAGTCTTTCAAAGTCACCTTTATCATCTCTGAAACTTTTGTTTGTGTGCAGCAGCACTATCTTTCAGAAGTGTCAAGGACTTAGAATATAAAATCTTTACTGTATTGTTTCTGCCGGTAATCACGAAAAATAAACTAAATTGTCTTGTCATCAAGTTTTGTGTGCTATTGGCAGAGCTTGAACAAAGGGAGTCGAAAACTTTTAAGCAGTCATCAAACGCTGAAAACAATGCCAAGACTCAAGAGGCTACAAATCCCAAACCATATTCTCTGGATAATTGAAACAATAAGAAGAGCTGAAGGCCCCCAGAGGAGGCGATCCATAAATCATTTCCACAGCACTTACCTCATTAATCAGGATCCAGTGACAATCGAAGGCCACCAGGTTGGTTTCCACCACCTGCAACACAACAAACATACACAGGACATTAAGATTCAAGGAGAAATATGTTATTAATTTAGTAGAGAGAAGCAGGGGTTAGACACATTCAGCGCTTTCCCTCCTTTTCGGGAGAAGTCTTTTTCCCCTGTTTTATAGGAAACTGACCCCTCTTCATCACTTTAAAAATATTTCCTGGCTCAGATACTAGGAGTCATGCTAACTTTAGAGAGAACACCATGTAGAAGAATATTATGGAAATGTGAAAGGCTCAAACCCAGCGTGCAGCTCAGAATAAGTGATTTAAGAGAAGTCATATCAAAGTTGCTCAAGGTATCATTCAAGAAATCTTTTTCAAACACATGCAAATATGGCACAGTCTGCTTGTGTGTAACTGAACATTCACAAACACCCACACAAACACACACTTTCATCGTGACATTAGAGTTTTCGCACTAATTTCCACACCTTACACGAATTTTAGAAGAGACTCGCTTCACTTTGTTGTTCCTTCCTTGCCTTTTTCCTAGTCACTGAAGTGCACACACACACACACACACACACACACACACACACACACACACACACACACACACACACACACACACACACACACACACACACACACACACACACACACACACACACACAGGGGCACAAAAAAGACTGCCTTAAAATATTTTGTTTCGGCACAAGGACTTAAAAAAAAAACTCTTATGAATAGTTCATGGCACAGATTAAATATTTATACGAGTCAACTCTTAACCAATGACTACACAATTGTTTAACACTGCAGCAAGGACACAGTGGAACAGTGCTGACTAGATGAGAAGGAGAGGGACAGCCTCACATACACACAGAATGGGCATATTCCTTAACAGCAAATACACAACAGCAAACTTTGAACATTTCTCTTTATGAGGCAGAAACCCATACCATTCTTTCAGATGAGAAAAATATCTTCACAAATGGAATTCTTTACATCTCCTAAACCATCCTACTGCTTATAAGCCCATTCTTTAAATACCTGATATAAAAAAAGGGCTCAAGGAAAAGTTGAGAGAAGTCCTCCTTTGACCTCTCCAGTCCAAGATATTTATTTCCCCACAGTGACCAAGTCCCTCTCATACTCCTGTTTCATCTAAACCTTTCTGTATCCTTTGGTGTTATATTGTGTTGTATCATGTCATATTGTGTTGTATCCATAGACTGTATATAGAGTGGACAGCTTGGCTTCGCCATTTACCATTTTATGGTTTTAAAGCCAAAATTCCTCTGTCACAGGGCCAGAGTCTGCGCAGTAGAGACTGTGAGGGATTGTGGGAGAATCTGAGCACAGCCAGGTGACAAAAATATATATATTTTTTTCTTCAAAGAGTCTAATCACTTCTTGACTCTTCCTCCCAACATATTTTACAGTCCCCGAAAAAAAATACACAATAACGGCAGCTGTTAATCATCATTTGATGTGACTTAGAACATCGTTTTTAACCTTGTATAACTACTGAAAACGAAACTTTTCTGAAAAAAGAAGACTTGAATACAAGGCAACCAAATGATATCTTCAAATCACCACAACAATCGGACGTGAGAAACATTTCTACAAGGTGTGCTAATTTTTTAAAGTTTGACCACAGCCCATCTGGAATGACTGGAGAGCTGCATATTTTGACTTATACTGCAGCGAGTCACCAGGGGGAGCATTTTTCCTGGCGACCTCACTTGGAACTGAGCAGGATGACGTCAATTTTTTTTTTACAGTAAATGGTTGTATCGTGTTATATAGCATTGCATCCTTACAGCGGTAAACAAGCTCAAAAAACTTGCAATGGCCAGGGCGACTGAATTTTGAGTAACATGCTGAAAAAGTGAAATTCTAAAATAAATTAAATCAGCAAACAGACGATGATGCAAAGTCACAGCTGTGGGGCTGTGAATCCAGACGTGCTCCCAGCCTGTAAGAGCTCTAAGTGCAACAGCTTCATTATTCACAGCACAGAGAAGAAGACCACTGTATTTATCCTCAATTAGACCCATAGACATATATTCAGTCTGCAGTGGTTCATGGTGAGCATGTAGCTCGAACTGTCACTCTATGATTAAAGTGAGAGAGGCCAGAATCCCATCAGGAATAGAAAGGCCCCAACATGAACTGCTGCTGACGGGAAAAGGAGATCTTTGCAGCAAACACTTGGTCCCTTTTTATTTGGCTGCATCGATTTCACCTGATTTTTACCTTCTCATCAGCAGATTGTCCAAACTTTCCTCCACCCAGTGCACTGCAATGTGAACAACAATGACAGATGAGACCAACCTGATTAAACCCAACCCTAATTAAACAAGGCTTTTAAGGACTTGGAAACATTATCATTCATTTATCATAACAGTGATTGGATCTAGTTGTGTTATGATTTTCCATTTTCATCCTGTTCCTGTCACTCATTTCTATTTTATGTGAGTCTTTACACACCCCTCTTATAAAAACAATCCTTCTTTAACACCTACCTTTAAACAAGAACCTGGGCTCAGTCTTATCTCCCTTTTGACTTTCTTTTGTCAGAAACACTTGTTTCCGCCTCTCACCTCCCTCCCCCTCATGTCCTCCCTCCCAATCCTACCCGACCCTTTAATTTCCCTCCTTCATGATACATCCTGCATCACCCTTCATCCCATCTTCTCTGCTCTCTTTTAATTGCTCACTTCTCACCATGGGGCTGCACACGCTCCTTTCCGTCCCTCTCTCTGCAACCCCCCTCTGCTCTTCTTGTAGAAATACACTGCCACTCGTATATCATTAGCAATAATTGTCTAGGTGACTATAGCGCTGTGTGTCATAAAACACTTTTTAGCCGTAAACAAAAGGCAACAGCTGGAGAAGGTGGCAGAGCGTGGCTAATAGTGGTTTAATCTCCCACAGAGTCTCCATAAAACTTCATCATTATAACAGCGACGGCTGCCGTAAAACACTCTTACTACAGGAAACATTGCTGGGACACAGAGAGGGAGGGACACATGGATGGAAAAGATGGAGAGGGATGAAAAATACGATTCCCGCCATATTCTTTTTCTTTTCTGCTCGTCTGGACCTTCACTTTCTTTTTTCCCGTATCACTTTTATACAGACACTCAGCTTTTTGAGCACAGGCCTGGCAAAACAAGATTTACTCTTCTCCCTGCTCCTTTCTGTACATGGGATACAGTGTGAATTGATTTGTTTGTTTTTTTATTTTCTTTCATTTTCTGTGTGTGTCTTTTTGTATGTACAGAACAAACAAAAAAACATGGAAAAAAAATACCTAAACAAAGTGGATTATTGGAAATCTATTGGTCATTTATCTTCTACTGCCTACTATTGCTTTCTCTATTTACAAGAGCATTTCATAAGCATTCAACGAGTAGTGAGGAAAAAGGAGAGTTAACTAAAAGGAAGATTTCTGCAAGCAGCTCCTCTTTTCACTGTTTTCTGCCCGCTTGTTTTTCTGTCTCACTGTCCTTCCCTCTTTCATCCCCTTGGTGCTCCTTAAGAGTCCTGGACAACACTCACAAAAGGTTCCTGAGCAAAAACAGTCAAATGCAAAAATATGTGTATGAGATTGGGTAATTATTCTAATGTAAATACATATATGCTGATGATGTTTGCTTGTATGCAAGGGATTGTAACTGTGAGTTTTTCCTTCCTCCCATTATAACCTCCCTCTGGCAGCTATCCGGACAGATGTTTCAAGCTAATTAGCGAAAGGGCAGACTCCTAACACTAGGCGTGACTCCTTGGGGGTTGGAACTGTTCAATACATTCGCTTTTTTTCCCCTCACTCCCTCTCTCTCACAAACACAAACACACTAACAGAACACACAGCTTCAACAAATACCACTGTCTACATCAACGACCGCCTTGTGTGCTTAAGCATTCCTCTACACACAAACTAACAAACTACTGTGGCCTTGTTAACAAGTCAATGCTAACATGGCAGGCCCATGTCCCATGAGCATCGTTACTCTTAATACCACCAAAGGGACCCTTCTGACCTCTACGACCAGCTCCACAAAAGCTTCATTTCTGCTCAGTTCTCACTCTGAAGTCACAAGATCAAACACACATGCACCAGCTCTGCAGTCTGGGACGAATCCAATCACTGGGTGTCAATATAAGTAAGCCTTTCCTCAAAGTCTCAAAGGCAGACAGGGAACTAAAGCTGTTCTGCGACAGTGTACCAGCGAGGACTCATATGTGTCTCGTGGACTGGCCACCATAGGGCCAAATGCTGGTTTGATCTCTGCCACCTGTCACTCTTGAAGAAGTCCAACAAACAGAAAATCATTGATCCTGGCAATAGTCTGCTGTGGGCTGACATGACACATCAAGGTTTGCTGCTCATGCCAAGGCTCGATTCGACCGGATGAGGTAGGTTTAATTACATTGTGCACACACAAATAGAAACTGAAGAATAATTCAAACACAGCATGGCTCTATGTATTTTCTGTGGTCTATTCTGGATTCCTTGTATCCACTTTAAAGCATCAAATTCATCCCTATTTATGGCTGTTTGTGTTTCTGTCTATGAGAGAGCAAGAAATATTGAATGCAAATGCAAATATTGCCTAAGTACATTGTGGGGGAAGCTTGAAGAGGCAGAGTGGGCGTTGCTGTTGAATAAAGTGCTCCAAATTGAAAATTAGTTGTGTAATTTAATTTCATGCACTATTTGTGATGAAATCAAGCAAATAGCCCACAGCCCAGCCTCCAAAGCAGCAGTATTCAAGCTTCACACTTAAACATGCAAGCAATGAAAGTGCAGGGACACCACAGTAACACCAGGAAGCGCACAAGCACATGCACAGATCTGCAATACCTCACAGTCCAGACACTGATTTTCCATTTGCCTGAAGAATATGCACTTTACTTGCAGATCATGGATATGAATCCACTGGTGCACTCAAAAAACTTACTGAGGGATCAACACACTATATCAAAGTCTGCTTTTTGATTACTATTATTAATTTGTGCTTCTCTGCCTGCATAGGTGCACTGTGTATTTAGTAGTCTGTGTCTTGGTTTTGAAGTGGGCAAGGCTTGATTACTGTTATCGTCTCTAAACTTCCATTACGCGGCAATGCTCCAAGATGGAAGACAAATATACAGAAACTGGAAATGTGGGCGTAGATGAAAGAGAAATGGAGACACAGATTGGAGGGGAGGAGTTGATTCAGAGTGAGGAACAAGTACCTTTTTGCAAACTGTAATTTCTTATCCTCACCGTCATGTGTTTGGCTGCCTGTTTTATTGACATTCTCAATGAAGTGAACAGTGAATACAAAATGGACAAAACAATCAAGACCGACCTGATAATCAATGAATCAGTAGTCAGGATAATGTATCTCTTTGAAGGGACACCAAGGGGCTTATTAATGATTAATGAATCACTCATCCGCTGATTAAAAGTTAATCAGGAGCCGAGCATGAGGAAGGTGGCCTGTATGTCCATCTTTAGACATTTTCAAGCAAATTCTACCCTAATGCATACTTACTGGTACATTACTGTATGTACTGTGTAAATGGTCATTCCCTGCTATAGCTCTCAACCTGAAGTTATTGAAGAACTTCAGTTTCATTAGTTGGTAATTAGCAGATTGTTCAGACTTATTCCTCATGTGTTTATCAGTGATAGAATACAGGTGTGTTCCCTGTAATGTGACTTCTACTGTTCTACTTCTGTATGTTTCTTGTTGTTTATTCACCAAGATGACAAATTAACAAGCAAGAAATAAACATTGAAACTAAGGGTTACTGTCAAGAATGCCCAGTTTGATTTTAGCGCCCTCTATGGACACAGAAGTGATGTCTAAGCTCTTTGCTTACTGTGAAAGAGAAGCATCCTTAAAGTTTATTTTTAATGCATTGTCACGCCATCACACGGAGGCAGGACAGTAAATAGAGTTGTAAACTGGGTGAAGACATGAGGGAAGACGTACTATAAAGTGCTGAGGCTGGAAGCTGAACCCTGGTTCACCTGCCCACAGCACCTCTGAGCCAAATTGGTGCTCCATTAGCGTCCTTATCCTGCATTCTTCTGACAGTCATCATTACATCTGTGCTTGCCTGGTGGCACTGAAGCTGGGTTGGTTTATCTGCCAAGCTGCTAAGATTGCATGGAGGAATAAAATACAGGGTAAGAGCGCTGGAGCAAGATGACAGAGGGTGTTTTAGAGGGGAGACATAAGCTGTGTCTTCACGCTCTCATTTTGAGTAACGTGGGATCTCTGGTTAAAAACATTGTTGAGCTAACAGGACTAGCCAGTAGTGAGGCCGATGCTGTATCCCAAATCGCGCACTTCTGCACTTACACTTACTACTTTAAGTACATCTGTACGTTCACACTGACGGTAGGGAAAACACAGTGCACTTTGCTTTCTCAGCTGGCACACTCAAGATGGCGAAAAAGTTGAGTGTGGAATGCTGGACACTTATCATGGTTGCCATATTGGCTAGGAAGGGGTGGGAATGGATCAAACAACGGTTGATGGATTTAAACACTGAAAAGCAGAAGAACAGCTGTGAATGGTTGTAAAATGGGATTGTAGTTTCTGGTAAGTGGGACAACACAACCATGTAAGATTTTGTGCGCTTTTGGAGTAAGTGCAGAGTGTACACCATGCGCTTCATGCAAGTGTGCTGACAAAATACACAATTTGGGCCACAGCAAGAGTTTTGTTAATGCAGTGTGGTGTCACTATGGCAGCATCAGGATATTACCTACAGCTCTACGGCTTCTTAATGGTCCAGGCTGAATGGGATAGCAACAACATCAACTGACATCAGTTCTTTTGTACCGTAAAATACCAAATAAACGCAGAGTTCCAATCAAACGCTGGGTTCCAAATAAACGTCGGGTGTAGCAGCACGTTTAGAAAAATAGACGCCCCTTCCAAATAAACGCTGGTCTGCTCAGTGATTGAAACAAATAAACGCCCCGGCTACTATTTGGTATTTTACGGTATGTACACTATTCTGACATATGCACTTTTTTTTACGCATTTTAATTGTTATTTTAACTTATTTAGTAGCTTTCTATTTCTTATTCTATTTGTACTTTATAATATATACTACGTCTATTGTGTAAAAAGTCAACTGAAATCACAGAATTTCCCACTGGGATAAATTAAGTTTATCTTAAATGTATCATTTATAGTGAACCCCTGCTATGGAAAATACAAAGGGGGCTCCTGCGGAATACTGTTAGTAGACCCATGTGACACCCAGACTCTGCTGGAGGAGTTTAGACTGAGGTCACATAGGGGTATCAGTAATAAAATCGGTGTCTTTCATAACTGAGAAAAAATGTATTGCAGATACTTTAATAAAATAGATTAGATGTGACACTGTGACACTAAAGCAAGGGAATAAGGACCCAAGGAAAACAAAAGATAACTTCACCATCCATGAGACATGACAGTCACAAGCTGTTACATTCATAAACAGCTTTGTAACAAAAAAATAGTCAAAGATTTTTATAGAGCAATCTTATCTTAACCCACCATGAGTACAGCACTTTGCAGCATTTAGTAAGTCACAATGGCAAGGAAAAACTTCCCCTTAACAGGGAGAAACCTCCAGCAGAACCAGACTCATACTAGACAGAGGTTAGAAAGAGAGAGATAGAGAGTGATGGACAGAGTTCATAGATCTCCATTGCAGTCGTAAAGATGATGGTAAGATTGCAATGGCCACAGCAGCTGAAGTTCTGTCTCCACTTTCTAGCACACTCACTAATCATGCTCTGCCCCCTCCGCGGCTCCTGACATCTTCATACAAATCAGTTTACTTGTTCCCACATAAAAGCTCCCTTTCATAAATTATTGAGCTATTTAACCTCTTTGCACATTTCTCTTTTATTCCCTCCATCCCCTTAGACTCCCCTTTTTAACAAGCATGTCCCAGAAATCTGTTACGAGACACATTTAGCGATTTCAACACCGACAAAACACAAGGAGAACTGTTTACCCTCGTGCCCTCTAATTTTACTTTCATTCAACCTGATCTCCTATTCCTCCCTCCTTTCTTTTACCATTTCTGTTCAGGAAATTAGCATTGCCAAGCCAACAGCAGCATTTTCTTCCTAATACTTCAGAACAACTGCTTGTCACTGCTGCCATTTAGGCTTAATACCACTTCATTCACGTTACAACTACAGTGTGCCTTTCACATTCCTGACTGCGTGCCTTAATGTGCGTGTGTGTTAAATTCACATGTGGGATAAACACATGCAAAGCAGAGGGCACTGCATTATGAAACTCTACACACCCAGTCAACAGCAGAGGAGCAGTGAACTCTAAGGGATAGCATGCCAACAGGCAAACGTCACCATATACTTGCACATGCACCAAAAGGCACTACATTGACATGCAGTCTGTAGGAGCACGATGTGCTAAGACTGCTATCTCAAGCCTTCTGCTCGTTCTTACACTGTCATGCTGTATGAATAAACAAATATGACTGTGCAGCCCCCCCACATACACTCACATACATCATCCTGACATAGATTAGATGCTACCCGCCTGTCATGTAAAGTCATGAACACACCCTTCACATCTGGGATATGACAGCTTTGAATGAAAAAGCACACTGTTGCGTTAGGCAGGGTTCTGTCTCATACATTTTGTAGTATGATTTGTTGCTACAAGGTTTGTTTCCGTTACTTGTAGATGCACGAGGCCAGGTGGATCATTTGGGAGAGAACATCCTGCCCTTCGAGTGTTGGCTAACACACACAGCAAAAAGACACAACACTATACATCATGTTATACTCTTGTAAGTGAAAGACACAGAAGACTTCTTGTCTTGTTGCTAAAAAAAAGATGTATATCAAGGAAAAATGGTTCAAGGAAGCGAGAAAGCCATAAATCTAATACAATATAGTGGGCCCACTCAAGCATAAAAGGTATGCACTCTTGGTGATGTAGAGTAATGGCATACATTTTGATGAAAGTGTTCAGTGATTGACTTGGACAAATAGCATGTGATTAAAAGATCGATGGAACATGACAAAGGCTGTAGTCCATAAAAAGTATTAAGTCGGTGAAAGGTCTGTAGAGAAGTTTTTGACCACATACTGGCTCCAGGAACAGGAGCGGTCACCATCTGCAGAGGTCAATAAGCAAGATTTGTACCTGTTATGTTGTTTCTCAAAGCTATGAAAACCCAATTTCAGAGTTTGTGAACATGAGTAAAAAAAAGAGTGATTAATTATGATGATGAAAAAAGCTTGTGAACAGAATACTGATGCAGTATTATGATTGTCCCCCCTGCTGTGGACTGTTTAAGTGGTGACCGTCCGCTCAACACAACATAAGTGAACCAAGTCGACCTCAGGGGAGCATCTCACTTTGTGGAATCAGAGCAATTCATTTTGCCCTTCCCTACCCAGTTCAAACTACAGCACCTGTAACTCACAGCATCCTGTGAAGCTGCACACAAACCCAGACACAAATAAGTTTTATTTTCTACTTTACTTCTGTCTGAGTGATACTTGAGTGTTTCTACATGGAAGAACACTGTAGAACAGTATTACCTTTTCACTACCCATCTGCATGAGCATGTGACAAATAAAAACTTGTATCTCTAAGCACCTGGTGGGGTTTTCTGTAAATGGAGGAAGCAGAATAAGACTGTTTTTCTTCTCCTCCTTTTTTTTTAAAGAACTTACTTGGATCAGTTCAACAACATTCAATATGAATGAAATAACAATACAGATTTGTAGATTTTTTTGGGGTCAAATGCACTGATAACATAAACCTTAAAGCTTGTTTGATAAGTACATTCTATTCTGAAAGGCTGATATTAATACATATGACCCCATTTGTCCCAACAATAAATACAAATACAACAGCCACCAGATACGTACACTTCAGCTGACAATAAATGTCATCAACCCTGTGGTCAGTCCCAGGATTACCAGTTGGCAACTTGTTGATATTTTTATTATTGTAAGCTCAAAATGTCTGTTACATGTTGTTTCCAGGTTTTCGCACAATCAACTGTCTTAGCAGGGGCTGTAGCCATTGTAAATGGCAATGTACTTGCCAAGTTTTGCAGAAAGAACAGGCCCTGCTAGACTTGGCAATGTTAGCCACACCTAGCAATTCATTTAGACGTGGTTAACCTGCAGACTCTGTAATCCAATTTGTGAATATCAAGTGTGCTCACTTCTCTTTTCTTTCTTTTTCTTTTTTTTTTTTTTTTCCCAAATTCTGTCTCACTGTAAGATTAGCACATCAGAAATAACGTTTCTTACCTATGAAAATATTTGCTCTGAAACATTTTTTATCAGCAACAAAATTTGTGGTAAAAAAGCATGTCAGTTTCTTGTACTAAGACATTCCTGTTTTAAGAAAGTTGACAAGTTTTTGTTTACCCCATTGGGTGTTTTTTTAATGCTCTCTACAGTCCATTCAGGCACCATTTTGGTCTTTTCATGTCTTGAAAAGAGATACTTTTCAAGACCTGTCAGGTGAATGTGGCTCATCTTAAGTCTAACAAGACAGTTCTACTTAAAATAAGACTTAAGTACTTGCTCCTGCCTTGGAGTTTAAAATGGACACTGCAGTAAAGACTTGGTAAAGGATGCACTGGACCATCCCGAGACATGAGTCAGAGGGGTGTCAAAGGCCTGCGTGGTAGCTCCCAACAACTAATGACTCTAAATCACAGCCATTACTGTCTGGTTAATTAGCCCAATCCAGTCAGGTCACACACCAATGATCTACAAAGTCTATAAAGGTTGTGCTAGCATGAGTCCAAGAAGGGATGGTGTGAAGGAAGACACAAGGTGGTATTGGAAAATGTACAAAGTATGTGTGTGTGTGCATTAAGAATGTAGTTGAGTGTGTCACTGTGCAAACCCTGCATGATGCGCTCCATCTTCCTTGCACACACCCACAACCCCCATACACACATAACACTAACATAGAGCTGTCACATACAGCAAAAGCCACCAAAGCTCATCTTGACAAGGTCTCGCTCTGCTCACCAACCCACCACATACACCATCGGCATTATTGATCAATCACTCACTTTCTGATAAAAACAAAGGGAGGGAGCACAAGAGTCATTCTATTTTGTCTTCTTTCAGCAGACATTTCTCCATTGCTGTAAGTTTCCCCCACTCTATCTATATATATTACTCTTCCTCTCCTCTCTCTGTATGACATGCAATATAATGCAGGGACAGCAAAAGCCTTTGATAGCATGGGCTGTGATGGCAAAGGGTAACGGGGCCAGCATGCTAGACATCCATCATCCTCAAATGCTGCATACGAGTATGTGTGCTAGAGTCTGTGTGTCTCAAGACTTTCCCGGTGTGTGTGTTTGTGCCTGTGTGTGTTGGCCTTTCAGTTTATTGATCAGATCGCGGATCCGAGCACTGCCAAATCCTAAGAGAGAATGTATAACCCACACACACACACACACACACAATCGGCTTGAGTAAATATGACGATATGCAACCTGACATTTAGATGTGAACAGATCAATGGCTGGAACAAACAGAATAAGCTGTCTTGATAGGCCTAAGGTAAACAGTTGTGAGTGTGCGTGTGTGTTTGTGTGTGTGTGTTTGTGTGTATGTGTGTGTGTGTGTGTGTGTGTGTGTGTGTGTGTGTGTGTGTGTGTGTGTGTGTGTGTGTGTATGTTCACGCGCGTGCGCCTCTGCGCGTGTTCTTTAATTGATTACCTTAACTGCTTTTCCAGCGGCAAGGGGGCATTAGGATCCCTTTTTTCAATTCACACATTAAGTATGCATGTCCATAACCCGTATTAAAAGACCATTTGCAAAGTGTATTGATGGTAATCAGTTTAACATTCTTTGAATAATATGAGGTTTGACTATGAATTTAATAAATGTAAACTACCAAGCCTTCTATTTTCTGTTGGAAAATCCAAACAAAAACAAATTACTTTCTTATTGTAAAAACTCTCAGAGAGATGTGATAACAACCCCTCTACAATAAAACTTTTCTTCTTTTTGGTTTAAAGGCATCTAAAAAAGTAAATGTTAAGCAATTGAATAAACACAATGCGTGAAAACTTTTCATATGATAAAAATATAAGTAACCAGCCAAAACTCAATACAACTCCTCCCTCTGGGCACCGTTTGATAAATATTCTGTGTTCTCACACCACAGAGGGCTGCTGGGGTTAAAATACTAAAATTTTTAATGAGGCTGCACACTTAGAATATTTTACACACCAAAACAGGCCAGTAACTTCAAGTTATGTTGTTTTCTTATCTTGCAGCCATATCAATTTATCTTTAAAAGTTTAATACGGAGTAAAAGAACAGACTATCATCTTTACATTACAGCTTTTTACTAGCTTTTGGAAAACATCTTTATGACACTTGCAGCAGGAGAAATAAAGCCAAACATTTGCTCAGTGGCCAAACTGATGATCATCCACGTCAGTGCAAAGGAAAACAGAGCAGAGGAGAGACGGAGCACAGGTGAACCTGTGCCCTAAAATGTCAGAACCAGCACCAGCTAAAATTGCCTCCAGCGGGGTCGAATGAGAGGACAGAAAGGTTGCCTGAAAGGTTTATGTGTGAGAATGTGAAAGGGAGACAGATGGAGATGGATGGAAAGACAGTGAAGGAGTAAGCTTGTTGATGTTTCAGATACAGTGAGAGAAAGCGAGCAAAAACGAGTGTGAACATGTGTGTGTGTGTGTGCTGACCAAGCTGCTGAAGTGTTGCTTTGAGCCAGCTCGGGTTCTGCAGGTTGACTAATCTTTGACCCGATACAAAACGACTCCTCCACCTCTTGTCATCCATCTGTAGTCGGCCTGTGCAGCTATCCATCTGTCACTCCCTCTGCCCCTCTCTGTGACTGCACTGTATGAACAGTACACCACAGGTCAACTGTTCTTGACACCAGATATGGATTTATCAGCAACAGTGTCAGTCATTCAGGAAGGCCAGGAAGGCACACAACGCATGCTGCAGATCAGCTGAGGAAAGAAACGGCTGAAACACTGGTCAGTGGATTCAGTATATGTATATATATAAAATCAAGATTGCCCTGACACATCAACTAAAGCTTTTGTTTTATAACAAGCAATTACACAAAGCAAGACTGGGTATTTAAAAACAGGGGGGTTTAAAGGCACAATGCTTAACTGTACCACGCTGGCAGATAATACCTCCACCATAAGGCATGAGTTGATGATTCGTCTAATCAACAGCAGGGTTTCAGTTTGTTTGTGTAAGAATATCAGTAGAAGAGCAGAGCAAAAACTCAGCAGTATTTGAAATGGTAGGAAATCAACCATAGTTAGATCCTGTCTTTATCGCTCAGTCTAAAATTAGAAGCTGCTAACAGGTAACATGTTTGTAATTTTCTCAATAGAAAAACATTCTTGTGGTATTGAATGGGTCTTCTACTCTAGTAAGGTCAAGGATTAAAGGCCCGTGTCCACCAAAGACATTTTTGCCCTGGCATCATCAATACTCTATTTTAACCGATGCAGTGCTAAGCTGGGATCTCAGCTGTCTTTTGTTGCTGCACTCAGTGCTCTCACTTCAAAATCAAAAAGTCAACAACAAAAGTAGAGGTCCATGCAGAGGAGACAGTCACCATGTCTGTGTTTTTTTTTTGTTGGTACATTTTCCAGGTCTAGAGCTGCTGATGCTGAGACATAATCCTGTGAAATAAAATCAAATACAAAGCATGGAATATCCACCTTTATAATCAAGCAACAGAAGGCACTGATATGGAACATTTTGAAATAAGGGCCTGAGGTGTCGTCACAGGTAAATATGCAGTCAGTGGACACAGGCCCTAATGTGTTAAGTAGCTTTCAGTTGCAGTGAACTATTTTAACCTTTACCAACATGGATACATAAATCACAATATCTACTTTGTCAGTCATCATAAATCATATTCTTACATGTGCTAGAATGAGATGGGTTGGTATAATTTATGCTAAAACTTTATACAATGAGATTAAGCTGTTAACAAGATACAGAGAGGTCATACATGTGTCACTGCATGGGGGGCGGGTGTTACAGTAAGTGAGCAAAAGGGGAATAACCAGCTGTATACCATGCAGAGTAGCAGCTGTTCTGGTCCTCAATTACACATCTGACTCAGCCTCCAGGGGTTGAAACATATGCTAAAGTTGTCAGCCAGAGGAGCTGACCTCACTCTGCACTCGTGTCTTACAGGTGACTGTGGGAGCTGGCTGACATCATTTGGGGCACTTTAAATCATTTAAATTAGGAAACTGTCCTTTTTTTCTCCCGCTTTAAATGAAAAGCTGGGGAAAAACTACTCACATGGCCTCAGAGATGTGTAAGGAAAAGCTCTCAGCTGTGAAATTGAGTCACTAACTGCATACTTAACTCAGTTTAAATAAATTGACCTCTCTATTGTTGTGCTGTTGAAACACTTCTGATATCTCTCCGATAAATGGCATCTCTTTCTTTGCTTTGATCGCATCTTAAAGCCTAAACAACATCATTTTTGATTCTCTGAGGCATTAAGTTGCATTTTGCAGTAAATTAACCTTTTCAAGTAAGAAAACCTCTACCTTACATCATTCTTTGCTTTTAAGTATTGCATACCAAGTAAAAGTGGTGAATAAGGCAATGCATTGCATCATGGTAGAAAACCTTTAAACATCAAAAGAGGCACATCTCGGGTTACAAAATACCTGGATTGACATCAAAACAGACATTCACTCTACATGACCCTATTTGTTCAACATGACTGGACATACCTCTCACAGCAAATCTTTCTAAAAGGGGCAGTCTGTGCAACATTAGTTTAAAAAGTAATCCAAAGGGACATGCACTTTCCTTTTTCTTAACTTACAAATTTGCTTTGCAGTCTAAATTTTTGAAGTATCTTGGAGTTGAGGATTAGCCCATAGAGGGCCAAAATCCTCATAAGAGTAGATGCTTTCAATCAGCCTTCTTTATAGGCCAGTCCTCTTCATTTAGGAGAGCTACTGAGCTCTACTTATCTGTTACGAGCTCCCAGTAGGTGGCCAATTACATTTTACACATTTTACACGCACTCACAGAGACAGTTACTGGCATATTTTTTGGAAATAAAATATCATTTAAAACCAGCTGTTTTTGGATAAAGTCTGGAGCTATACATCATACTAATTACTGCTGTGTTGAATAAAACTGATGCAATGGACGTTTTTTCATACCTTGTGATGCACCTAATACTGCTCTGTTAACCTTAGGCACTCTTAGAGATGTCATTTGTAATTTCAATTGCACTTATTCACAAAGGAGAAGTTGCACTCCTGGATGAGAGTTTGTGGGACACTTCATAAATAAATTATGAAACACAACTCAAACACAAAATGCCTTGAGCTGAATCGAAGCCATGGGACACTCTCCGTGCCCCAAAATCAAAGCTGAGATAATAGATTAAATGACCCGTGAGACAGATTATGTCTTCTGCCCTCTGAATTATCACATCATTTTATTCCTCTATTTCCTGCTGGGCCCAGCGAGAGGGAGACTATTGGACCCTGAGCCTGACCCCATTAGGAGAGATGAGAGAGAGGAAGATAATGTGACAGTCTGGGAGAGGGCAACAATGTTTCCAAGTGACTTATTCTGTGTTTATGTGTCTAAGAGAGAATAAGGGACTGAACTTTTTCAAGATTATACAGAAAAGAGAAATCCTTGGTGTAAAGAGTAAGCACAAGGAAAGGAAAACAGTAAACAAGTAAGATGAAATAAGAGGCCACAAGGCAGTACAAAGACTGCTTGTCTAACACCTGGATATCCAAATAAACAAGCGCACACACACATACAAGTTGGTCTCCATGGGTTACAGTGTTTGGAAATTGGGTTTTCTATATACATTTCTTGTTACAGTACAGCAGAGAGTTGTGATATTTTCCTCATGACACAGGCCCAAGTTCCAGCTACAGTCAGCAAGATCCAGAGGGATTAAACTGTGCAGTTCATACACCATGTACAGGATTAGTATGACACATTAAGACTAGTGGGATAAAGCTTAACTTAAAGAATATCAAAATATGAAATTCATCCCAGCTTTATGCTGTCAATCTATGATATTAAAATAAATGCTGCATGGTTTCATATAGGGAAAAAAATAATTTCATAGTAATACTGAGAAAATCCCTTTATCATACATTCTTGTGGATGTGTGTTGATCAAGTAATGAATACTTATAGGTCATAAACAAGCTAAATGTTAGTGAAATGATGAGGAAACAGGTGTTTAGAGACAGAACTAATACACAGACTGTGATGTAACTATGTAGTGTTAGTGATGGCACCCACTGGTTGAGACTAAAATTTTTGGCCCGGTAATTTGGGGCACTGTATTTGAACTATAGAGCCAAGAAGATGAAGAGCTGAGGTTGAGTCTACACCTTGCAGGTCAAATTAGCCACAACCCCTAATTATGCAAAACATGTTTCCATATTGTCTAGTTAAAAGAAATATTGACCCCCTTTTACAGAGTTTAAAAAATAGAGAAAGCTTTTTTTTTGTACCAGGTTGTGAACAGTTTTATTTCTACAGTTAAGACAAGCATATTTACACACACACATATACATATGGTTTCAGGGCTCTTGGAGCGAGCCTAAAGTGAACATCTTGGGAACTGCAGTTGTATGTACTTCTTTTTTTTTTTTTTTTTTTTTTTACATCAGAGCTGCCTTTTTTATTTTCTTGTAATTCATTTAGAATTCACTCAGTTAGCTTTATATGATCAAAATGAAAGTGATTATCTTTTCAAGGCTCAAAAATTCCTGTAATGTTTATCTATTAACTGTCCTGATTTTTAATCTGGGGCATAACCCTAAAGAAAAAATCCAAATGAAAACATGTTTAATCTAATTATTTATTGAAAAAAATTAATTATAAGATAACAAATTTCATTTACAAAAGCAGCATCTAAAGCTTAACTGATTGCCTCGTCTCCTTTGGTGTAATCAGATAATCTGTATCTGCTTGGTTTTTAATTTAAGGACAATGTTTGCTCTGAGCAAGAACTAAAAGGAACAAAGAAACACAAAAAAAGCAACAACAAGAGTGTAAATGTCACATGCTCTTCTCAAAAGCTGCTATGCTATTTGTGGCCATTCAGCCATACACAGTAAGAGGCTTTAGGAGAAGAAAACCCTCTGCTTTATCGTCAGCTGTAAGCAAGAAGCCATACTCACAGTGACTGTGTGACATATTGAAACGTACAGGCTTTTATCTGTTTGTGTGCTATCCTCCCCAAGTCATTTTCCAATTTGTCACTCTTCACTTCACATAGTCCTCTGTGGACATTTTTCTCTCACATGAACTGACCCTTTACCTTTTGTTTTTCACTGTGCTCCATCTCTCTCTGACTCCTCTTTCTTGCTCTCATCTTACTTTGTTTCCTGTAAAAATTTCTATTTCACATCTTAAAAAGCATAAATCCGGTAAGGAACGGTGCACAGGAATTACCATAGGACACAACAGCAGAAAATGTGTTAAATAATCGAAGCAGAGGAAAGATAGAGGAAGGATGAAGGAAGTGAAGGCATTTTGTTTTGATTTTCATTCTTCTTACTCTATTGATTTCCTTCAAACAGCACACTCGCAGTCCCTAGCATGTAGATTGTATGCTGAAATTGTGTATACTTGTGTGAGTGTGTGTAGATGAGAGTAAATGGAGATAATGTGATAAAGGTGAGATAAACCGATAGAGATGAAAACATGGCAGTGGAGAGGAAGGGTGCTTAAGGATGCTTGTAGGGCAAAGAATCCATGAGCAGTGTGTAAGTGAGTGAAAGTGTGTGTATTTGAGTGTGTGTGTGTATGACCATGCAGCAGGGGAGGGAGAATGAGACAACAGATAAGCACGTTGCCAAAATGGAAAAAATAAAAAAGAAAGCATGATGACAAGCTAACGCACGAGCACAAACACAAACACACACGCACACACAAATCTGTATCATCTCCAAAGTACTTACTGGCATCCCCATTAGTGGCTGTACTAGCAGCAGTCAATAGCGCTAACCTTTGGTGCTCCTTGCCCACACACGCACGCATACACACCACCTTTCAGTCCCGTTAGCAGTAATGCTCTATAATCATTGTGCTTCCAGCTCCATGTGCACAGATAAAACCTTAATGTCGTCGCACATCACACACGAACACGCAAACACACACATGCACATCCTGTTTGTTGAGATAAGAACATAATGTCATCTCTGTCTGGTGATAAAGTTCAAGGAGAGAACTGCAGCCAAGCCCTTGAGGTGCCCTTTAAACTGCAGAGAGGAGGCTGATGATGCAGGCCTCTGCTACTCGTTGGGTATGGTTTCGTTTCAATGTATTTGTTTTATGTGGGGTGGCTCTGACAAATACACATAAACTGTTTAGGGTCATATTGATATCATCACTGACTCCTATGTGAAGAAAGTGGGTCTAAAATAAAACCAAGCACTTTTTCAAATTTCACTTTTCTTGTAGCTTGGACTTTCTGTTGTCAAAATAATATATATCTCTCCCAGGCTTTTAAAGGCTTCATTGGCATAATACCTGAGAGCAATCAGCACCAGCAAGGCAAGTGGCACTCCAGCATTTCTGTAGGATATGTGCTGAAACTATGGGAAGAGCCAGTTTGAACAAAGCTTGACCCTCAAAATGAATCCTTTTGCTCAGCTCACTATCTGAGGTGACATCCTGTATTTGTAAAAGTTCTTCTGTTTGTGTCAGGTCACTATGACTATTTTACCGCTCCCAACCTCACTTGTAGAATGAATCACCAATCTGGAATCATAAAATGTGGTCAGGCTGCCTCTGATAGAAAACTCGCTATCACCTGGATATTACAGTTTATCAGCAAGGCAGCAGATGTGATCAAAACCTCATCCAGCACCATTTCAAAAAGTTATCAAAGAAGATGAGCTTGCTGCATTATTTTCTCATATGTTTTATTCATATTCTATACAATACACACTAGAATGGCTAAAGATGCTGATTGCTCTCCGTGTCTGTTTATCCTATGACATCACTTTAATCTCACAAGTCTGATGTCGTGTCCTGTGATTTGGGGTTTGTTGTGGTAAAAATTGGCCTGACCTGTCTTTATATCTGTTATCTCTGAAAAATTTAAAGCTAAAGATCTTAAAATCTAAAGCTAGCCTAACTTACAACTTACACTTAACACCCAGGTGTAACACAATCAGGGAAGAAGTTTATAGTCAAATATACTGTTACACCCAGACGTTCTTGCAGCTGGTGCACTCTGCTAGTCCTTTTTTCAATGTATTGGTGCTGGTGCTAGTTTCAGGCCAGTGACTGACTTAGCACTAGTTCTTTGTGTCTACAGACAAAGCTCTGGCTCCAGGTGCTCAAAACTGGTGCTTAGCAAGCACCAACTCTTTGCTGGGCTAGAGCTGAGCACTGACAGTGTGGGGGGCTGGGCCACAGTGACCAATGATCAGCTGTTGTCTTACAAAGGAAAGCTGCTGAGTGAGTCGTCTGTTATTTGTCGTTGCTTACTCACTCATAACTTGGACTGGAGGCAAAATTGAAGCAATGCATTGTCTCTTGTATATCAGGTCAACTTTGTTGCCATCTACTGCACCATGCGTCTGCAGCCAACCCCGCCTCCCCCACGTAGCAGCTATGTATGCAGTGACATACTGACATTTTATGGTGACGCAATGACATGGCCCTGACTTGGCTCTTTGCTGATGAAAACCAAACCGGTTCCTAGAAGAAACGTGAAGAGAACCAACTAGGCACTAGCACCGGTATCAGCACAGAATGAGCACTAGTGGAAAAGGGGTATGCTTCTGCTTTGGTGTTCGATGCTTCATTTTTGTCCCCAGACTTTAAAGTCATACCTATAGGGACACACAGGAATGGTGAATGGGTCCTCAAACTGTAAATTCACCAGGGTTGGAGGCTCAATGGTATATGGCTGTAGTCATCTTTGTTGAACAGTGGTATAGCTGGTCCAACACCAATGGCTTTGAACATTTTAAATTTTATTTATGTGCAAAGCCTAATCATGGCAAAATATGAAATAAACCAGTCAAACACAAATAAACTTAAGAGGTTATATTCTTAGTAAAAACAAAGCAGCACAATACGTTCCAACACATTCAATAAAACAATCCATTTTGTAGTTTTCTCATTTGGATTCCATGATTTCTCCTAGACGTTCAAAGATAACCTTTGACCCAAAATGACAGCTCATAGATCTATGCACAGTCGACATGAGTTCTTAGTTTGTTCAAGTTGAGTACTGAGGTCAGCTCTGTCAGTTATTTGCCAGTAATCTAAAACGTCAAGCAATTTATGAAAGTGTGCCAGCTGAGAATAGCTTCAGAAAATTTCTGACATTTGTTTTGATTGACAGGAACTTCAAAAAAACATTTTAATTAATCTTTCTGGCATTTCTGAATTCATTCTAGTTTATCTCTAATGAGTGCTACCTACAGAGCTGTGTGTGAGAAGCTGGCATATGACTAACAAAAACCAAATATTTTTTGTCCTGCTGTTATTAATCACATATGAGTTCTTGGTGAATACCTTTTCTGGCAACCTAGGAACATGTGGAGGGTGAATATTAATACAAAGCCCTTTTCTTAGATAGTAGATTAGCTTCAGTGTGGGGGTTTATTTGCAGCCTTTCTTCAGTCTTTTTTTTTATTCACCAAAGAGTATGAGCTGGCCTCCAACTTCTTCTGTCCATTTCTTTCCTGACCTTTCCTATGTACTTGCTCTCTGTAAGCTCATCCTTCACACTCTTCACCCCCATTAAGGTTCCTTTATCCGGCTCTGTTTACTGCTGTGTACTTATAATTGACTTTGCGTTGACCTCAGCATAGAAAAAAATCTCTCTGGCATAAGAATCTGTTCATACTTATCTTAATCAGAGAAAAATATCAGAGAAATCTCTGTCATTGCTGATAGTTATAAAAGTTTTGTAAAAGAAGTCAAGGCACCACATTTATCTGCTTAAAAGTATCAAAGGCACGTTCATCTTTGTTAATCCGTACCCCTCTTTGTATTTCACGTCCCCCTGTACTTTTACCTACTTGAAATGATCCCTCAACTTTTCTCCCAATCTTCCATCTTTCTCCTTGGACCCATGTTCTTTTACTTCTCTTTTGCTTGATTGTCTTATAATGAACTTCAGAACCCCTCTGCCCAGCTTCTCTCCATCCGTCTCAGACCATAATTACATAAGTAAACATTTTTTTCTCATCTCTATTTCCATCCAGGGTGCAACAGGAATGACGTAAAAGCTCATGCAGATAAAGATAACCTACGTCAACATGCCATGGAATTCAGTTCAACTGCCCAGAATTCACCATGTTAATCACCCACATTTTCAACCCTTCAATTTTCTCTGAAAGTGTCTGTCCGGCCCACTGCCCGCTACAGCTGAACACTTCAATGCAAAATAAAAAAAGGTCTGGTCAAGTTGACCGTGGACAAGAAGAATGAAAAAGGTATTGTCCTTCATGCATAAGTGAGAAGAAACTAAAGGATTACGATGGAGACAGACAGGTATAAGTACTGCATATTTTTTTTCATTTATGCGTCCACGTCTTCTGAGCTGTTCAAGTTTATGATGTTGTATCAAAGTTACAACATGTGACCAAACAAGGCTTTCATGTTACAATTTGTCTTATTTTACTCCATTTTCAGGGACATTGACATAAAGCCAGGGAGTCCAGGGATTCCTCATTCTCTGCATAATACGGTAATCACAAGTCATATGGCCCATGGACCATAGAACTTGTGCCAAAGTCACCTTTTGAAGGTACACCATAGAATCAGAGTGCATACTAATGATGATAAGAAGATCTGGTAAATCTGTGTATCCTTTCCTCAAGCTAAAAACTTGTTTCATAACACATCTCAAAACAATCTAATCCAATTGAACATGTCCTCCAGTAACACCTTACTAGTTATTGACAGACATTATTGTCTTCCACTTGCTGATTATTCATGGCCCTTGGGACCAAAATAAATCAAAGGTAATTCATTACAAAGTTGAGGTAAATTCACACACAGGTTCTGCTAAGCAAATACATATTCATTGGTGGCAGTGAAGCAGGCAGAATCACAACATCTGATTAAAGGCTCCATTAGCAGTAGAAGCTTCTTAATCCCGACTCCACCGGGATGGTTGAAGAGAATGAATTAAAACTTATTTCAAAAAGGTGATGAGATTTGCACAAAAATTGCCCGTGAAAAAAAACATTTCTTAGAACAAGAAACATTTCCCAGTTTCTCCAAGCAAGAAAATTTAGAGCAGGGAAATATCACTTTTTTTGCACAAAAAAAGACACTATCCAGTGTCCATTTCTGCTTTGATTGTTGAAAAATCATCAAAGATTGTGATAAGAGGCAGCTATAAAACAAAATGTCTTAAACATCTCGGGCCAGCTGGTCAAATGTAATCCAATCGGATTTTGGTTATCGGATCGGATTAAGTCCTGAAATTGACTTTTTTAAAAGTGAAAGAAGGTTTCAACATTGGATTAGATCACTCAATCCAATCCTAGTTTTAATCCAGATCAAACCTTCAGTATGTGTTGTTCAAAATTTTTTAGTTGGATTTGGATAACTTTGATTAAAAAAAAGGATTATCCTGATCCCAACAGGGGGTAGGATTTCAAGGTGGATTCCAGGATAAAATTGTAGTAAATTTGTCAAATAATACAATATTTGTACAATTTAATTTCCATATTTTTTGTATTTTGCACTTGACTTATTTAACCATTACAGTGATAAAGTAAATAAAGTTAGTTTAGGCTACCAATTAAGCCTTTTATTATAGTAAAGTAAAAACAAAGAGAAACTGAAAGAGCAAAAGCACGGATACTCTTGGGAGAGGAACAAATCAAGCCGGGCAAACTGCAGCAAACCAGAGAAAAACTTCAGATCTGCCTTGTGAAAGCAGAACTTAAAAATGCTGGACTCACCCCCACAGATGAAGAAGAACCATGAACATTTTTTTTATTTTGCTGACAAATTGACATTTAGTCTTTTTTCTTAACATTTCAGTTGTTTTCAAAAAATCCAGATTTTTATGTATGTTTGTTTTTTAATTTGTTGTGGCTCAGATGAGAGGTCATAGAAGAAATTTAAAAAAAGAAGTTGATGTTTACGTTATTTTTGTTTTTATTTATTTGTCTTTCAAAATAAAAAAAACACCTACAATCGCCCATGTTGGCTCTTCCACCTGTTTTTCTTTACAGAGCTGGTGGCCCACATGGTGATACGTTGTTCCATTTAGAGCACTGGTAATCCAGATTTGGTAACCTTGAAATCTGTGTATCCAAAGTGATCTAATCCAATGTTACTTTGAAAAACCAGCATAGATCGAGACAGATTACCTGATCCTGGATAGCAGAAAACGGGATTTCCAAATCTGGGTCATTTTGATCCAGATTAAATTCTTTGAACAACTGGCCCCTCATGTAGAGTAGGGCAGCCCTAAACCATACTGCAGCTAAGTATCAGCAAAGACCCAACATCAAGTCAGAATAAGATCCAGTCCCATGTTATAACTTAATTCACCATTAGCAGGGCAGTTGGCAGCATTTAGAAAATTACAGTGACAAGGAAAAAACTTCTTTTTAACCTTCTAAATATGTGAAACTCACAGTTGGGAATAAAAGAAATGGACACAGAAAATTCAGCAAATAAGATTTAGGTGTTTCTAATGCACAGGTTTTGGAAACTTACAGTGTGAGTCTTTGTTGTTAGATACAACTATAGCAGATGCTCTTCAAATTCACCCTAATGCACCTGGATGTAAGCAAAAGACAGAAACAGACTTCAGTATTTATTTGGTAGTGCATATTGGAGCCATCCCTCCTCAGTGGATAAAAAATATAATCTCATTGTTATTGTTAAAATGCATTTTTCTTCTGACCAGCACACCTTTAACTGTCATTTTAAATTTGTATTGACTTTTCAGCAGGTTTTTTTCTTATACAGATTGATTAAACATTTGAATGGCTTCAAAGCCAAAGCCCACACATCCCACTAACTGGTGATAAATGTCTGTTCAGCCATTTGTGGCTCACTTAAAATCAATTACTTTGTAATTTCAAGGGCTTTATTGGTCTTTTAAAAAGTGCTGAAAGGTTTAGGCAGATGGTGTTGGCAGAATTTTCAAGAGACCTCAATAGATTTCCAATGATTGAAAAGTACTATGCAGCGCTCTCAGCTGGTTATAAATTAGACTGAGTTTAATATTTAAGCCTCACCGTGACTTAAAAGAGAACCAGACCGAGATTGACTATTTTTATACAGATATTATTCAAACCTGTCACCACTACCAGCAGGTCTGGTTCAAATGCAGTGATCTGCAGCCCCAAATGCAAAAGAGACTGCTTATTTAATCCTCTAAAAAGTCTCAAAGTTAGCTTCTGGTGAAATGTAATGTAGAAGGGTGCACTACACACACGAGTACAAGAAGAGATCGGCTCAAAGAGAAGACATTTTCCTTCTCCTTGTTTTTTTCATTTGCTTTGTACTGGCTATATCATGATAAAAGTACACCCAAAGCAGTGTAGTTTGTTGCCCTTTGAAGTGAGAGTAATCAACAAAAACAACAAAATCAAGTATACAATGAAGTGCACAAATACACTGAGTGAGCACACTGAAAAGTACAATCCTACAGCTATGACAGCAACTCAACAACTTTTTCAAAACACAGCTCCCAGCAGAACCACCCACCTTGACTGTAACAACAAAAAGGCGCTCACTGTGGAAAATAACTTCAAAAATACCTTCCAAATATCTTTTCTTCAGGCTATTCTGAGAACGGTGGGAAAGCAGTCTACTATATCATAGGGCCTTTATATGGCATTTCTTCCTGAGTTTGGGTAAAAGTCAGCAGGAGAAAAAGTAAACAGATGTGGAAAGATGAACATGGATGGTTGTAACTGAGCCAGAGCAGGGAGACAGTGAGCCATATGAGATGTAACTACATGTAATTTTTTTTCATGTGAAGAATGCACTCATTTTCTCTGGGTATTATGAAGCTGTCCACGATCTGCTTATGTGTGCACTGTGAAATGTGCTCTCATATTATATAATATTTGCCTTTCTCTGATCAATAATCCACATAAGCTCTTTAATTGAGTCCTTTTTGGCTTCTTTAGTCATGAAAGTCATCTGACAGTGATGAGAACAAGCTTATAAACTTTCTCAGAGGATGCAGACATATTCAGTGAATGCATTATTCAACATGTCTACAGAATATTTTCCTTCATGTTTCATTTGCGACATCTGTCATCTCTGGGATCGTCTCAAATGCGTTTGATGGTCCTTCAAGTAAGAGATGTCAGTTAAAGAGAAATAGTCCCAAAATGGCATCGTTTTAAAATTCTAACGCTTTCAGATCAAATGGCAAAATTCATATTTTCCACCTCTTTGCATATCTGATATGAAGTCTGTATGTGTGTGTGTGTGTGTGTGTGGGGGTGGGTTTTGGTGGGAAAGAAATTGAAAAATGTGAACTAATTACTTCAGAGTCAAATTGACCCAAGGCAACATGCCATATTTTGAAATACTAATGCTTTTGTTCATTCAATGTGCATTTATCCATTTATTTGAAGCTGCTTCAGCCAAGGAAAGTATTACTGGCAATATTAATTAAGAAATACTCTGGGTAAGTTTAAGCCAGCATGTATGTGCATGAATACTAATGACAGGTTGCTGCATATATTATCTTTCTACTCATAAACTAAGCACCTCGAGCATGTTTCAAACAAAGAAACCTTGCAGTACTTGAGCCTTTCACTTTTTCAAGTTCCTCACATTGTTTGTCCTCAGTGATCAGAGTAAGTCCAGAGGAGCCATTCATAACTCATGACAAGCAACAGTATTAATAAGCCATTGGACCCGGTGCTAAGAACCCACATCACTCTGCTGTCTACATGAAGAGGTTGGAGCAGGGAGGTGTTTATAATGGCAGGGTGCCCTGTTGACAGAGGCTGCTAAGCTCACCCACATGGACCAGACTGAGATCTGGTCTATGTGGGTGAGTTCGAGTAAGTAGAGCTGGGAAATTTTAGATAATGCAGAAAATTGAATGAGAATCTTGCTTCCGAGAGTATCTGTGTGCTTGTGTGGTGAAATGAATAGTCGATGAGGATCTGTGGACAACATTCTGTGAAGAATCTGGGAGATGTTGAACTGGGGCTGACGTCTTTACCCTTCAATTTGGCCTGGACCAGTACACTTTCCAGTACCAGAAGAACTGCTCTGGCAGTACCCATTGTTTTCTAAACAGTACAAAAATCATTGCAGCTAAAAGTAGTCAGTGTTCAGGGTTCTATGCACAGAGGTCACAGTAGTCCCAACAAGAAGATAGTTCAATCTTTAAAGGGGGGTTATTGTGCTTTTCTTTTTTTACAGTCTTTATGCCGTCCCTCTTTAAGGCTCTGTGCTTCACAAAACCCCTTCTCTCTGATTGGCCAGTCCTCTTGAGATCTGTCAGAGGCAGAGCTATGAGCAGACCTTGGTGTTTGAGGCCTGCCCCCAAACATCCAGAATTTTACTTTAGATCCATATTTAAAATAGTGCCTTTTTAAACACTGCATCACTTGGCATTAATACATTTTCCAGCGATGACTATGGCCAGCCAATGTTTTGTTCCAGTTTGTGTCTAAGATCTTTAAATCAAAGTAATTGACATTCAGAGTGGGTCAGACCAGGTGAACATCAACTGGGGGAGGGAAAGTGCTGTGAGAAAACTAGCATCAGTGAAAGCCCTGTGAAATTGAGGTAGTAGGTGCTGACAAAGCAGACAAAAGAAGTAGTGTACATGGCCCATTAGATGACCAGCTTTTTGTCCAAGATTTAATACCTTCAAATTATGTTGCTTTAAGAAATGATGAGCCCTTAAAACAAGGAGCAATACTTGGTTAGCCTCACTTATTGTGTAAAAGTAGAATGCACTGAGAACTTTTCTCATTGCCCACAGAGAGACTAAACAAGGACCTGCACCAATCTGGTGTCAGCTTAACAAATTACCATGCATGTCTCTATGCTACATTAAGTTTTAAGACCTTTTAATTCACACAATTACCTGCCCAAGTTCCTCACTGCAGTGCTCCTGTGGTACTTGCAGATCACTTTGTCCTTTATTTTATTCATACCTTTCATTCCTCCAAACTAAAACAATGAATTTATGTGGTTTGGTTTTGAAATAGACCGAAAATAATAAAACTGAAAAACTTAGAGATTTTACTTTTAAACAAATGTATATGCATCACAACGTAAACACACAAAAGTACCAAAAGTTGGTACCGTTGAGTACTGATACCGATTTCCAGGTACCGGGCATTGGTACTGTATTGTTTTAAATGTGAGCTTTGACCCATGTCTTTTGCCATAGAATAGTCTCTGGTTTGAGTATTCGATTATTGTATGATATTATACATTCAAGCAACAGTTCTTTTGAAAACCTGTTTTTCTGAGCTAAATGTCATAACTGGAAGAACTAGGAGAGGTACAGAAACTTTGTACAGCTCACTTCATAAGTAGTCAGTATAAAAGGTTACCCAATTTTTTCAGATTCAAAAAGCATACGGAACAAACCCTGTTCATTGTAGATGAAGTAAAGCTCAATTTTAGTACATCCCCTAAATTGTCATGAATCCTGCCTCATCACTCTTACAGCCTCCCACCCCCACCCTCCCTCTGCCAAGTCTTGTAATTTTGGAAAAGCACCGAGTTCACATCCAACATTAGGGCCTAATGCATCTGGGAGGGGAATGCTCACTGTGACAAATGACCCTGCAAAAAACTCTGCCAGAGTAAAAACAAGGCCCCAGTCATCTCTCT
This sequence comes from Halichoeres trimaculatus, assembly GCF_033239565.1. Lineage (NCBI taxonomy): Eukaryota > Metazoa > Chordata > Actinopteri > Labriformes > Labridae > Halichoeres > Halichoeres trimaculatus. Next base: position 15,471,985 of record NW_027437183.1, read on the forward strand.
CTGTCTTCATGCGTCTCTCCTGCCAGTCTGTCTGTCTCCAGTCCGTCTATCAGCCTCTCTCTTCTTTACTCCTCCTCACCATCTTGCCAGGAAAAGAAAGAGGTATGTGATCATCAATCCTATCATTCAGTCTTGACCATCCCCTGAAATGTCATCTCAAAACTTTCCTTCCCCTCCATGTGGGGTTAAATTAAATTAAATGGCTGCTTTGTCAACCTTGCCAAAGGAGGAGAAGAAATCCGAGGAAACTAATTTGGGTTCAACTCACAGGCCAAAATGAAGGCTGACATCTCCATATTCTGTAAGAAAATAGCTGGAGCAATTTCCAACACCTTCTTCTTTTAGATCTGATATTATGGAAGAAAGGAATGTGGGATAATAAAATGGATTCTCCACAATCATTTTTTTTTCTTTGTCAGAGGCCACGTGTGCTATTTTAAACATAGTGCCCTAACCTCTGTTATTTTCAGAAGTCAGTGGGGTTAATTGTGTCTAAAGGGGAGCAGATGACCTAACCTTCATTCACCCTGTTCAGTGGGATGCGGTTAATTTTGTTTTTAAGCCTGGATTGTGAACTTCGGCCAGCACTTTATATGCAGCACTTGTGGGAGACTACGTACTTCAAGGACAAAAGATAGAATAAAACAGAACAAATAGTGTATTATCTTATCTTGGAAATTGTATCTTCTTTTATTGATCTACATATTGGTAGATGTATTAATGCAAAACTTGAAATCATGTCAAGTGTTTTTGTCTTACTTCTGGTTACAATGTCTCACAACTTCAAATATAAGTCGATCTGACCTGACAAGTCCTAAAATGTAAAGTATTTCAAGACATTAAAAGCTAAAAACAAGGAACTCATGATTATAATGATGAAAAATGGTTGCTTATGCAGCAGGGAAAATATCCTTGATTTGATGTTTATTTAGAGAAACTTATCAAGAAATGTTGCCTGCTGTGTTGGAAGCCAGTCTCCTATTATAATCAAGTCAGGCCTTGCTTCTGGCTTATTTCCTAAAATACGATTAATATCTGTTCTTGTCAACGTTGCTACTATTTAGCGTTATGAGATATTTGACTAAAGAAGATGAAGACACTCAGTAATATTTGAGGTTTTAGCAGTGTTTCAGAGCTGAGTATGTCTGCCAGCTTAGCTGTTTTCATCAGACTAACAATGATGTTACGGACAGGTTTGGAAAGGACCATGCCAGCTTGAACAAAGAGAATGCCAAAATTCACATGAAGCCAAAGTTCCTCACAGTAGCTTTAAATAAGCATACAGATACAAGGAAGGTTAAAGATCGAAGCAAAAAAAAAGACATAAAACAAGGGAACAAATTTCTGCAGAAGGTGTAAATGAATTGAAGTTCAACAAGCCTTTGAGTCAAAGAATCATGTGTGATGACATGCTGGAAGGCAGATTTTCTAACCACCATCAATGAGTTTTCAAACCTTGACACACACTGTTACAGTCCATACAGACACACACAATACCACCCGTCTTTCACCCCTCCCTGTCACGCCTCCAACCAAATTAGATTGTGATTGCTCTTTCCGAGGTCACTTTTAATTAAACTGAGATGAGAACATGACACACGGGATTAAGCCCCATCCTACCACTTCGAATTATAAATTCATAACTAATGCTAGAGCCTATTGCTTTCAACCATGACCTCCATATCGTTTATGTATAAGAGCAAAGGGAACTCCCCTAATTGTCTTCTTCAGCAACGATACAGAGCATGATAGCGTGTGGTGATGTGTAGATGAGTGTATCGGTGTGAGCCTCTGTATGTTTGAGTTCGAAAAAGGGAAAACTTACACATGTCAATAAGTAAATGAATATTTTTTAAAATACTTGTAAGTCCTGCTTTGCACCTTGTTTGTGACTGTGGGCTCTAGTTAATACTGACTCAATGTGCAAGAGAAAGACAGGAGAGACCCGAGGAGCAAAGACAATCTTTCCCATTAACCATGTACATTATTATGAGCTCTGTGCTCTGCTCAGGGCATCATGAATAATACTTTATTAGACTTGGGAGGCCTGGCTGTTATAATTTAAGCAGATCTGTTTAATTGGTAGAGACACGGGGAGCTTACTTGAGTCAGAGAGACATCTCTGCCTCTTGTAATATGATTAATATATGAAAGGCTATGTGAGGTGAATTTCATTTCAAACACACTTGTAAATCTCAAATAAACATCGGTCAAATCAAATCAAGACTACAACACTGATAGAGTGCTCAACACTGGATGTAGTCTTGATATGGGGTATTAACAAGTAACTAAAGGGATCCTCATCCTCACGTTGTAATGCAAAAAGTTTAGCTAGGTCCTGTGCATTCTCACCTTTCATTGAGTTCTAGTCACATTTTATTTTTGTCTGGCTGTGACGGAGAAACCTTCGTAGTAGAACTTTAGTTTTTTTATACAGAGAAGATTTTTCTTTTGTTTTAGAAAATAGGTCAAATAATAGCTTAAAAAGGCAAATATATTAAACTAACAAAAGGCTAACACAACTTATCTGACTTGACAAGAACAGTAACTCCCCAGAAAATCAACTTTTAGATGTTTATAAACCAAGCTCTCACACCAACTACTGCTCTTGGTGAAGAAAATGCATGTTTTATTAACTAGATCAAAGATAAGCAACTGACAGCCATGCTGTAGCATTGGAGGAGGAGTTGGGCTAGTCCTGGGGAGTAACAAGAGGTGTTTTGATGACATTAGGTCTCCTTTTAGTGGTTTCTTTAGTAGAGAATCAACACCAGTAGAGTTGAGAGGCCACACCCATTCGGAGGCCACTCACATGAGCCCTCTTGTTTTCTCATTTGAACATTGCTGTGTGTTTCTGTGTGCTGCTATTTTAAAGTTATAAGTTCAGGTTTATTTTATGGCTTTAACTAAAGAAGACATAAAAATGAACCGAGAAGGAAACAGGGTGAGAGTGGGGAGCGACATGCAGAAAAGGGTCCTCGAGCTGGATTCATGGGGTGCACCACATAACTGCTTGGCTATACTGGTGCCCTGAATATTGCTGCGATTTATCAGCTTAGTTCTATGTCATACAGTGCTTTGTGACACTGCAAAGTTGATCATGTGTCTACAACAGGACTGATAACTATTGTATTTGTGGCAGAACAATGAAGGGGACGATGTATCTGTGTGATATTAGAACGAGGAGAAGTTTTGTTTTTTTCTCAATTGGATGACAATAATATTAACGATTTACTTAGATTTTGAATGTTAGCTGTATAAAAAGAAATGCGCCTTTGAGTTGCTCCAGCTCAGCTTGCTGTCTAAGTGTGGGTGGGGTTCTTCAGTGGATTGATTTAGTGTAGAGTACCAGCTCATGTAGCTTATAACAATCTACAAGTAGCTGGAGTAAACAGAAAGAGACAAACCTCTAAAGGTGTCAACACCAGGTGATAACTTTCTGTGCTCCTCTTTTTACTCATACTCTCATATGTCTCTCTGAATATCTCCTGGCAGAGAAGTTGCACAGTAAATGTAGTCCTTCAGATCAAGTTTGACCAAAAAATCAATCTGGTATTGATTCTGGTGCGGGCAGAAGCAGCATTAAGCTACACAACTGTTTTCTATTTCTGTATCAAAGCATTTAGATCCTGAAGACATGCCAACCTCTCAATAAATAGAGATGTGAGGGTATTTTAGAAATAGCTGGTTGGAATGCCACCCATTGACAGGCATTTGAAGAGAAAACAAGGGGCCAAAAACCTGCATCCTTACCTCGGTGATAAAAGCCTTGGCAGTAGCAGGGCTCATGAACAGAACAGCTCTGCGTAGTGTGTCTCTGTAGCGGTGCAGCTCCTCCACACGCATTGTTCTGAACAGACTTGTTATCATCATGTTAATGTTAGATTCCACCTTCTGCAGGGACACATCCATACCCTGCTGCGAGGTTCGGTCCAGGAAATCTTCAATACCACGGATATCTGGAGAAACAGAGATAGAATTGTAAATGTATGTTCAGCTATACACTATAGGGACACACATACCTCAAGTCTCAGTCCCAGAAAGGCACAGAGGAGAGGGACATACACTTTTCTACACACACAAACTGAGCATGAATATTAAAACCGACACAACACTTTGCACCATATTCTCAGCAGTGGCTCATTTGTTATTCCTCTGTATGCAAATATCTTAAATCATGAGCTCTTACTGGCACTGATTTCTTGCTATCAGCCCATTTGTGTTATCTAATCTTGTCCTTTGTTTTATTCAGCAAAACATTTGTTGGCAGCAAAGCTTTTCAAATCCATCAGTTTTGAATAACTTTATTTCTTTCTAAAAACTTGAGTATCAAAAAAGTTGCAGGGACACACTTTTTTTAAGGACAAGTGAATACACAGACATAAAAACAAAAGCAAGTGGAGATGACTCATCACAAGTGAGGGGTGTTTTGACATTTTTGTCTCCTGTTGATACAAAAACATCTATCTTGAGCAACACAGAAAGACCTGACAAAAGTTCAAGATGGCTTTTTAGGTGATGACGTCATTGCCTTTTAGTGCATGTTTACGAATGAATACTGAAGTTACAAGGCAGACAAAAACTCAACATTAGCTTCCGAACCATGGCAAGCATTCCTTTGAGGTAGTGTTTGGAGAAGGGTCCTATGTCAGCTTACTAACTACAACTTACTGTCTTCATTAATTTACAATTCTATTGAGTCCCTGTCAGGGAGACTTCCTGATCAAGCTTGGTGCAGTAATATAAAGGCACTTTGAGTGTGTGAGAGAGATACTTATTTTCTCGTGATTTAAGAGATGTCTGGTAATTCTTTGTTGGGAATTGGTGTTACAACAAGGGCAATGAGGTAATATGTATTGCTATTTCAGCTTAATCAACCTTTAATGTCTCCAGGACACAGTGAGAACAAATAACTAATGACACTGTTAGACTTTCTGATTAGAGAATCAGCCGCTGTAATTATCTCTATAACAGTTATTTTTGATCCTCGTATAAACCGCGATGCTGGTGTCTGTATTTCCACTGCCTGAACTCCTCCATTCTTAATGAGCTACATTGCAGGTCAAGGTAATCCTAATTAAGGCACTTTGGTTGAGACCACTGCTAATGATGTCGGACGCTGTGTTACAGCGCTAGTGTGTGCCTGTATGTGTGGTTATGTAAAGCAACCACCTAATGATGTATTTGATATGGAAAACGGATGACACTGCCGTCATTGCCGGTGTCATGTCTTAGCAATTAACTGGATTGATTAGACTTGTTAAGGGCCACAGGGCTGGGTGATAGTGTGATTGCATCAATGCCAAATTTTGGAGGTTTAACAGCGTATTAAGATGGGGGACATAATGCAACATCGGTGATTCAGAGAGAATTAATTTAGAGAGAGGGCACCCACACATGGACACATGCCACTAATCTTAAGAAAAGCGTGCCAGTTCAAAAGTTTAAGGGCATCTGGAAACATTTTGGGTAATTTATAGGATATCACACCTTTTTCTAATCCTAGAAGGTCGAAAGGTTGGCGATCATGAGAAACAACACGTAAAGGAGACAGACAACATGACGACTAGGTACTAGTGTTGTCAAAAGTATCATTTTATCGGTAAATATCGATCCTGAAATTTCGCAAACGATTCAATATAAAGTTCCCCTAGTATCGATAGAGCATTACTCAACATCTTTCCCTGGTTAGACGTGCTGGCGTCAAAACATACACACAGAGCACACACGGGGTGCATGCAGCCCCTCCCTCCCTGAGTCCTGCCTCGTAGTTGAGAGAGAGAGAAAGACGCTAGCTTACACTGAATTCCAGCTGTGGCTGATAACACCGTCACTCCTACTTGCCACTTTGGCGGGTTGAATTATTTAATTGTAGTTTTCTGAAACAGCATCTGAAATACTAAACCCACTGCAATATGAGACTACGGCACTACAACTCCCATGGGCACTGCCTGCACACAGTGTTTGCTCATTGGACGCGCTCATCTCGAGCCTCGGTCTTGGACAGCCTGACAGCTCCCGGTGTTTAGGTCCTGATAACGTGATTTAAAACTTCACTCAAGTCTTTTTGGCTCTCTATTGTAAACAGATTTCGGGGTTTAAGTCACAAACTAGCGCCAAAACTCCTGTAACTTTTTAAAAGTGAGGATGGAGCTCATTTAAGCTCACACTGCACCGATCTCACCAGCAACACTCACCTAGAGCAGGGGAGGGGGAGAGGAGAGGAGAGGAGAGGAGCGCACGTAGAGAAGAGAAACTGGTCACAGATACGAGGAGCTGTAGGAACAATATTTAAACCTCCTAATGTACAAACATTTATCACAGCTTTATATAAAAAGTTCACTCTGGAAATACTGTAAACAAACCAAATCATTCTAAAAAAATGAAACTTATGGTCCAGTGTGACTTATAGCCTATCTGCTGTTTTCGTCTTCATGATGCATTTTTTTTCTTTTGATTGATACGACTTTAAAAAAATGTATAATTATACTACGAAGTGACATAGTCCAGAAAGTACCGTACTTAGTTTATTACTAAAAATTACTTTTCTAAATAAATATCTAAGCAAACATTTTTTCTTGCTAGTTTTTCAGTTTAGTTTTTATCTTTTCAACCAACCCTCAAACATAACAAATTTCATTCAAATCAATAATAAACTCCTCCTTTAATTACTTTGTCTTTATTGTCTGTATATTTTCATATTAAAGAAGCACAACCGTTTCAGAACTGAATACCTGATAATGGGGTTAAACATTTATGTAGTCTTGATTTAAGTGTAAACAGAGGTCATTTACATTTAAAAAGGTTGTAAATCTAGTTCAAGTAAACTTTACCATGTTTTTGTCTGCTTTCATCATATTAAACATAATTATCCAACAACAAATTTGTGGCTAGTGAAAATGCTGAGTGGCTGGTGAATTTGGATAACAACTAGCCACAGTGGCTGGTGAGCAAAAATGTTAATGTCAAGCCCTGGTTGCATGGTATCGAAAATCGTTTCGAAAATCGATATTTTTCAAAATATCGTATCGAAGTTAGAAATCCAGTATCGTGACAAGCCTACAAGGTACTAGTATTGACAAAAGTTGAATTTCTTCTCTTGTAGTTGCATTTCTTTAACATGGTTTGACCACCAATTATCGAGAACAGTTGGACTGTAGAGAGAAAAGATATGCAAAAAGAGACATCAAGCTGTCATTTGTTATGGCTAAACAGTGTTGTTCTCATTCAAACTAGGACATTGAGTTCCCAAGTCATTAAAATGTATTTACTGTAGTTTATTGGTAAATTAATTTAATGTATTAAATTGGTTGTTGATCAACAAGTAAAACATATATCAATTTCAATTTTTTGTGTTGGAGTTAAAAACTGACCTAAATTGATTGTTGTAACGGTCTTAACTAAAAGAGGTTGGGTAAAATCTTGTCTGTGCAAAGAGTCTTGCAAAGTGGTTAGCCCTGCTGCCTAAAAAGCAAGAAGGTCGCCAGATCAAATCCTGGTCTGATATATGGAAGGATGGGCCTTTCTGTGTGGAGCCAGCATGTTCTCCTGGGTTCTCTGGCTGGAATGGGTAAATCTAAATTGCCTGTAGGTGTGAGCATACATGCGAAAGGTTTTCTGTCTTTGTGTGTGGGCTCTGTGATTGACTGGTGACCAGTTCAGGGTGAACCCTGCCTCTTGCCCTAAAACAGCTGTGACTCTAAAGAGGATGAGCAGTAGAAAATGAATGACTGATGCACTTCAATTAATAATTATTTTTACTATTTCCTGGTGAGCCCTTGGACTAGTTAATGCCCATTCAGCTGGGCCTTGGATGGCTATTCACTATAATTTTTTTCTCTGGGTAAAACATCTCATTCAGAAAGGATGCTAATAATGTAGGATAATTTCCTGTGTCTGGGTTGATGATGTCCTTGGTAATCAAAGGTTGTGGAAATGAAAATTAAACAGTTTGCCATTCAACCTTGGAACATTTTTTAATCCACAAAAATATAATAGAACGTCTACTTCAGTGTGCCCTGCAGATGTCTTCCTTTCAATAAAGCAAAATTGCATTCGCCTTCCTGTACTCAATTAACAGTGAAGAAAACACAGTCAGTGAGACACATGAGTGCACAAATTGCCATTAAACTATTCATATATACACACACATTAAACCTAACCACAGCCCTACACGCTTTTGCTCCAACTTAAAATGTATTTCTCTAATATGGCACACAAACTGTCATTTATGTATTGATTATCCCAAGCTCTGTCAGGAGTTTTATGCTGTATGATTTATGTTTGAGGTAAGAAAGTTTTTTAAATCAACAGAATCAAAAACACTTTTGTCAAACAAAGCATAACATAATAGAGACGAATCGTCAATACAATACCTCCATATTTTCATGCATCTTTTGCTTGCAGTTTTTATTTTGGATAAAAGATTTATTTAAGCCCACTCTTGAGCAGCTTGAGCTTACCAGTAAGTCTGAGCGCTTTCTTCTGTCATGCTTTATGTCATGTCTGCCTGAACTTTACAGACTGTATTATTGGCCTCTTTGCTGACTTGTAGTCCACCTGCTGGTCCTTCTCTCTTTCTGTCATCCAGTCTGCTGACTGACTAAAGGGTCGCTCTGGCTTTATTTGCCTTCATCAATCCTTTCTCCACACTGGCTTATGGTTCAGGTTGTGTGTCTAATGCATTTTCCTCACCCTGTGAAGAGCCTTAAAAACAGGCCCAGCTGTCTCAGTGTGAAGCTCTATCAAACTCACTCACATCGCGCAGAGAATTTGTAAATAACTTCAGCAAACATCAGATTTACATGGATTACAAACAACACAAAATAACACGATTATATAGTATACATTACTGTAGTGAAGCAAAAGTTAAGTCATCTATTTTTAGGTCCACCAATGTAACTTTTTAACACACACAGCCACACAAGTAAGGACTCAACAGTGAGGAGACATTTTAAAACTGGTGTGAATGCGAAATGATTCAAATCAGTGTGAGATGAGAAATGAATCACAATGGCCTGTTTTAAACAGAAGAGGGCATTATTGTCCTTTTACTTCTCTTGTAGCATACTGTTTTGTTTCTCAGTAACCTCAAGGAGACATACTAACAGTTCCAGCTAAGATGGGCTTTGCAATGGAGGAGGCACCTCCAATGTATTTCCCTTCCCTTTACTATTTTTTGTTATCTATCCATATAAGATTGTCTCCTGCTATCAATGAACTCTTACTCCTGCTCTTCTTGTCTCTACTCACAATGTATGTCACGAGTTGTGTCTCTGTGGGTAGCAGAGAGAGAAAGAGATGCATGATGACAATTTAAGAGCTTATGCCTCTCTACAGTGTGTTTGTGGATTAAATATTCTTTGCTGATGATTATCTGTTTATATTCACTCCCATAGGAAGATTGCCATCAGACGAGAAACAGTGAAAAGTACACATAAAGGCATCAAAAAAAGCGGATTTTGAGGCAGTGACTTTGAACCTTTTGTAAAGCCTGTTTTGTGAATCCAGCTTCATGTGCAAACAGAATCACGAGTTGAGGGTAATGTTATGTCCCTGATAGCTGTTACACCATGTGCAGTAATTCCAGAGGACAAAAGCTAAGTGTTAAAGTGAAATGTCTCTTATAATAGTGTTTAATCTCTTGCAAATCATCTGCTACAAAATCAATGCTGTTTTAAAGCTCCTCACACAAGTAGAAAACACAGGGACGTAGACCAAAGAAATAAGGTTGTTTTTCCAGGGCTGGCCAGACAGTATTGACTTCCTGCCTTCTCCTGTCTGCTTTAAAGACTGTGGCCACTGACTTGTACCTTTAAAGTTAGTTTGTCCATGTTTGGTCAGCTTCATGTCCATGGGACTTTAGTTCAACTGTCTTAACTTTCACTTTGTGACGAGTAAAAGCTGTGTTCCTGATGGCTCTGCTGTTGGCCCCCAGAGAGAAAAATTACTTTGTATAAAAACATTAATTGTTTACTGTTAAGTTACATGTGTTATTACAGGAGAGAAGGTGATTTTGGAATCTTAGATGACAATTACTACTGGTGTAGGCCCTACAGCCTGCGGGTTGTAGTCAAAAGTGTTAAAAGTTTTAACGAGTGCTGTCAGGTGGTTAACAAATTAAACTAATTAATTACAGGATTCGTAGCTAATTAATTTTAATTAATCACATTTTAATTTCATAACTGCTTAAGGCCCCCAAATAAAGAATTTGAATTCAGGACATTACAAAATTGTTGTGCATGACCAATCAAATGAATACACGAAGAAGAGAAAATTCTAATATGTAAATCCACTTTTTTTTTCAACTGGCCAATATCAAAATGTCCGTGTTTGCTGCCATTGACATCTGTGGAGGCAGGGTCTGGTGGAGTTTGTCAAAATCATGCTCAAAAACTACTGTGGGGAGAGTGGTGCGCTCTTTGGATGAGAGATCAGCATGGATATGAGGAGGAGATGTGAGGTGACAGAGGCATAACGAGATGCTGCAAGTCAGAAAAGTTCAGGAAGCTCACGCTCAAACTGAGGATGTGTCACGATAGTTCAGAGAGAAAGAGTGGCCCAATCGTGAGAAAAGACAACGGAGGTCATGGAGAGGATTTAAGGATGGAGCACCCAAGGTGAACGCATTTAAAAAAGTATGTTTTGTCTGTTTTTTTTAAAATCAAAAACAGGAAGAGAGACGTTAAAGAATAGAGCCCACTAAAAGTATTATTTGGGTCTTGAAAGATCACTCAAGATGCGCTGAAAATGGCTGGCAGCCAATGAGTTAATCTCATTAATTTTTAACACAACAATTTGCAGTGTAATTAATTAATCTAATTAACAGGTTAAAGTAACAGCCGTAGTTTAAACAAATGGGGACCATCAAATACTGCAATTGTATTTTAGTTGTGAACTCTGAAAGGCTGTAAGCATGCAAATATCCCTTATTTAATGAAAGTCTGAACAAAGAGAGTTGAACCAAGAATCTTTAAGGACTGCATCATTCTTTAAAAGTCAGTCAGAGGGTTTAAAGTTAAGGGTAAGACATCCTGTGTCAGAGTGTTTTATTACCACCTCCCAGGAAAAAAGGAGAAACTGAGTCATTGACTTTCAAATGTGGACATCTCCAGTCTAATTTTCCACATTAATAATCAAAAGCATCCCTGCCCTTTGCATCAAAGTTTGGTTGATTTCCCACATCCTGCTGTTCAGAGGACAAGGCTGGAGCATGTTCCTCCCCGACTGCTGAGCGCATCATTGGCTGTCAGCTGCTCTTCATCAAGGAGCTTCAGGACACCAGAGCGGATGAAAAGACGGGTAAAATTGCCACCGACCTTGCCCACCCAGGCAACCATCTGTTTGAGAAACATTCCTCTGGGAGACAGTACCGCTCCATTAACACCATGATCACCCATCACCTCAACAGCTTTTTCCCCGAGCGCTGTCATCTTACTCAACCACTCCCACCCCCCGGTCGCCCATGCAAAGACATGCTGTGCATCCAAACAGTCAAGGGACTCTTCATCCTCATCTAATTGAGATGGCTGTATCACTACTCCTGTGCTATTACCACACAGTTTTTTGCAAAACTTACAAAAAACTTGCAGTGTCTTTATGATCATGAGTAACTTCAGATACTCTCCCACTTTGCAGTATGCCTTTGTGAGTTGTTGCTTTGTGTTTCGGGTTAAAGAGGTGGAACTGAAAAGGCATTTTGCAAAGAAATTTCCCTCACTTGAAATTGCTTCTATTACTTCCCACAAAACAAGGCAGAGGTTTGTAAGGAATTGTTCCCGGTCCGTCTCTTTCCCTAATTCGTCAGGCTTCCTTTCTTCCCCTCTGTCCCATCCATCCTCCAAGTCCCTAGCTCGAGTAAAAGCTTGAGTTAATGTAGTGTAGCAGCCAACAGCACACAGGGATTTCACCTGCATGTTCCGACCAGCTCAGTGGCACTCTGTGTGTGTTCAGGAACCACTACTTCCTTTCCCCCCTGCTTGCTTTCCTCTCATCCTCCTCTCTTCCCTTGGCTTATCATCTGAAATCCCCCTCAGTTTCCCCTCTGTTTGCTTTCTGTTCCTTCAGGCTGAATCTCATTTTGGGAATGTGCACAGACCAAGCTGTTATACCTCTCAAAGAGGCAGGCTTTGTATCATGGGTAATGCCCCTAAACTCTACACTGGAGACTGGTGTTCATGTCTAACAAACAGTCTAAGCTGGTTCTTTTTGAATAAGTGTTTTTATTCCAGCAATAATCATGATCTTTCTTTCCCCTTCGCCAAATGTGACAGGTAGCCTTGACTTGAACTATCAACGTTACAGTTGCTTGGATTAGAAAAGTAATTTAATAATTCAAAGTGCTAATGACTTGCCTTGTCCTCTCCAACTTGTTAACTGTAAAGCCATTTTCGCAATTAGTCAGTTAAGTGATTTGATTATGAGCTGCATATGAATGAGATCCAGAGGGAAAGATTAAAATCAGCCTCTTTTGTTGATACGATGACAAAACAGCGCATGTGATTTTTGGCCATGTAAGAGTTTAAAAACGGGAACTACACCAACGGTATATATTAAAAAAAAAAAAAAACAGCTGCTTCAGGCTGCACTGAGAGGCAGAATAATAAAAGATGAGAATACTGAAGTGAACTTTGCACTGTGAAGAAATGAAAAGCACCCACAGTCCAAAGAAGATGTTAACACTTCAGATATTAAAGAAGATACCAGTGGGTATTAAATAGGGAGGAAACATCAAACACCTGCAAATGAGATTCACTTTATGTAACTCCCTCACTGTCTGTCAGTGTTCCCCTGCCTCCCTTTGTTTGACTTAAAAATCTTCAAATCCCTCAAATAACACAGAAAATACCAAACTTTTTGGATTTGTTCTGCATCTGACTTCACAGTTTTAGGCCCTTCTTCTTTGTGCCCTTTTGTCTCAACCACCCTCTCCCTGCCAGAGGCGCTGAAAGTCTGGCCTAGTAACTCTTGCTTGAGGGCTTTGTGGGAAAAGCCAAGCATAACTGGCTTGGACTTAACAAAGAGGGACTGCCTGTCCTCCAATTATCCCTCCCTTCAACACATCAAGATCATTGTTCACATCACAATTCAACTTCCTTTTCGTGGATTTCAAGCTTTGTAGTAACACGAAAATAGTAAGATGAGATACAGGTAAATAGTGGTGGAGTAAGAATGACCCTACTGGACAGTTCAGTGCCAAGCACAATTTAGGGTAACAAGTGCTGCTCTGATTGGGTCAGGGCAACATCTCAATTGATTACAGCTCACTGAATGTTCAAAAGCATAGCCTGGGTTTTACAATCTAAAATTTAAGATTGTAATGCCAGGTTTGTATAGCTATTGCTATTACATTTTCTTACCAATCACCTGGCTGTGTTAGCCATGGGTAATCTACAGTTAGCTGGTGGTTATGCAAACAGAGCATTTAAAGGGTAAAGACATAAAGAGGTCTTGTCTCACTGTGAAGGGGGCACTATTTCACAGAATCAGCCACTCACTGTACATTATCTCTCATTCAACTTCCTGACTGACATAGATGTTGTTTTGAAAAAACCTTAACAGTATTGTGTGATGAACCGCAGGGAAAAGATGAAAAAACAAAACATAGTTTCTAAATTATGGAAAGGCAAAAACACTATTTTCTACGAAAATGTCTGTTTGTACGTCTGCTCCTGAAGCTTCCCTCACAATGTTCTATTCTGCTGTCAGTCCAACATCATCTCCCATAATCTTTGTCTTTCCCCTCAGCCTTTTTCTCCTGGCTATCCTTATCCCTGCCCTGGGCATTTCACTGTTGTACGGCTCAAAGGTAGTGCTTCTTAAATATGGATTGAGCCTCAAAATGAATGTTCCACCTAAGCTTTGGCCTAGTGGATTAATTCATCAGCTGTACATGTGGCTCAAAATGTTCAAGTACCAAGCCCTCAGGATTTGGACCTAAACTTGAGCAGTTTTCTTCCACATAAGGAATTAAAAGCCTGAAGCAGCAATCGTCTTTCACACCTTATATTGCTCTCTAAATTGTCTACTCCTTTAGATCTAAGTACCTAGCCTTGTCCACCACTCTTTAGCTTTATTTCTCTCTTTCTTATCCCTTCTTTCATTCTTTATTCCCTCAGAAACCCCAGGCTCCCCATTGTTAAAGTACCTGCAGAGAGCTCAGAAAACATTTGTTAAAAACCAGCACTATAAACGACTTGGCACCTTTTAGGTGCAAGTCACTTTACTAATCTCTTCAAATCTTTTCCTGCTTTTAACCCACCACACACTGCTTCCCTTGGCTTTCAGGTATGGTTCATGTTCAGCTCTCCCTTTCATCAACTCTTGTTTTAGGACAGTTTAATATTTTGCCCTGTACTGGGACTATCACACACTATTCATATTACTTGGTGACTGTTATAACCTTCGCCGAGGAGGTTATGTTTCTGGGAGAGTTTGTCAGTTTGTTTGTCTGTGAACAAAATAACTCAAAAGCTAACAAACAGATCTGGATGAAATTTTCAAGAAATGATCAAAATGGGATAAGGAAGACGTGATTACATTTTGGGGGTGATCCGAATCACCGCCTGAATCCAGGGTTTTTTTGCAGGATTCTTTATCATTGTGAGATAGGGCCATTTTCACCATATGTGTATATAACTCCATGATAAATGCTCAGAATGCTTTGCAAAAGAATACAAGACAAGGTCACCATAATTTCTGACAGACATAAAAGAACAATCCAGATCCTGCCAATATTCTGGATACTAAGATCTGGAATATGACATATGTACTGGGTCATCATAATTTTCAACACTGTCAGGTAACAAATTATTGTACAAACCTGCATCTAACACCAAATTGTAGCAGACAGTCTGCTGAAAGGGAGTATAACATCAAAGTAGGACTTAAGTGTTGTGTGACAATCACGATATGCTTCACAGACGTCTGCGCTCTCTGAGTGCTTTTCTTGTTGATAACTTAAATGACATGATTTAGAAACACCTATTTCACCTAACATTTATTTTACTTTAAAAAGAAAGAAAGAAAATATTGTTCTTCCATAATGTGTGTGTACAATTCTAGTTTCTGGGAGATTATCCATACTGAAATTGAATTTGCTCAGTGTTGACTATCAAGAATTAGCAGGCTGGTATTAGTGGTCACTAGGCTTACTCTTTATAGAAGAGTAGGAGAGAGAGAAACACCTGTTTCCATCAGGAAAGTCACACAGCTTCTCCCTTCATACCGGTCTTTTCAGCGGGTGGCAGTCCTCTAAAAGCCCTGACCGCTGACTTACAGCTACATCTGTGGGTATTGAAACCAAAACTTGAGGATTTTTCTACTGGCCTTACGGAAAAATATTTAGGTTATAAGATTTGTCTACTAAAATATTCTCAAAGTAGTAAGCTGTACCTCTATATTCTAAACACTTCAGATGATCATCTCTTCTTCCTGCTTTGCTGTAGTCTGCCCCTTTCTTAGCCCTCTCTTCCTAACTGAACTCCATATTGTGAAAATATTTCAGCTCCAGTGTCCTCTAAGGATGTAAAACACCACTCTTGGGTCACACTATTTTGTAAAAGATATTACCCCCGTTTCTGTTGTTTTTTGTTACCTGCCCACTTGTCTGCTTTTCACTTTACCCTGCCAAATCTGATATGCCTTTAGATCTCTGTCCCTATCCACCCCCTGCTTTACGGTTTCTGTTTTTCCTTATATATTTCCACTTTCATCTCTTGCTCTCTGCAGGATTTTACTCTGGAGGAGACACAGTAAGACATGACCTCCCTCTAAAAAGCTTGTAGAGCGTCAGTGTTTGGCTCACGAGCGTACCTTTTTTTGCCTCTGTTTCTTCAAACCTTACTTTATCATCAACTTTTCCCACATCTCTCTTGGCATAGCTTTTATGTCTTTTTCACCTTCTCCTTCACCTCCTACGAGCTCTCCCTCCTGTGGTGTCTATGGGTTTCACTGCAGTTAAAAAAAGATACCTGTCTTTCCAGCATTGTGTCTGTGTCTCATCATTCCTCTTTCTCTTTCCAGTGTTGTTATAAACAATGTTATGCCTGCAAAAGATTAAGCTCTTGTTTTCATTCTTCAATTTTAAAATCAAGACTAAATTTTTCAATCTTACAACTAAAGGTGTGACACAGTTTTAATTGTGTTTGCATGTAAAACTGGAGCTATAATAGCTAAGGTGGTTAAACCTGCAACATACTGTTCTGACTTCCTCAAGCCTTTTGATTATGCTCTGCCACAGGTATGTACGAAACTTTAGGTAACGCATGAATAAATCCCTGAGTATATTGGGAGATGAATTTGCACCTGATCTGTTTAGTGTTTCTTTTCTGAAATGATATCAGAACAACTAAAAGAAAAGGTAGCCCATGCACCTTTCCCAGATGACTCTCCTTTTTCAGTCTGCTTCATGTGCTTTTTTATAAAACCTAGAAAGAGATCAAACATACACAGGTATTTTACCAAAACTGAGCCTTTTTAAAGTGACAACTTGACATTTCAAACATCCAACAGATTCCTTTCCCTAACACCTTCATCCCTCAAAGATCTTCACATGATTCATTTAAGGTCAAAGTCAGCTTTTTCATGTCTTCTTTTTTCCCTGATGCATGGAACATTTCTGTCTCGTTTCCTCTTTCCCTCCTTTTTTTTTTGTCTTGGTCCGTCCCTTTACCTCTGCTCATTAAATCCCTCACCCCTATCTGTCAGGTCAAGTATTTCCCTTTCCCAGTGTCACAAAAGGGGAATATGAAAATAGGTGAGGTGACTCACTTCAATGTCAGCTGTCAGTTAAGTACACATTTGTCTACTTTGCATGAACCAGTAAAAAAAGCGGTTGACATTTTCATGGCGTTCACTGTGCGATAAGAAGAAAAAAAGGGGCGAGGATTGTTTTCCCACTGTTATCATCTGTCTCATTACTCTTTAATCAGCAGCTGGCTGCAGATAAAGAGAAATCTGAATGTTTGAATTTGTTTAAAATTCTGAACATGTTAAGACATGTTTAATTACCATATACATGGGTTACATGACCTGCATGGTAACACATAACATGCTATAATTGGTGTCTCTTTAGAATATAAGTATTGATTTCATATTTAATGCATAAACGTCTGATAAAATATTCATAACCAGAGTCCATACAATAACAGAAAACATACACTTGTAGGTTATACACCGTTCTGATGGGCTGAGCTGACATTTTGGGAAGCTGCACCATTGACAGCTAAAGCCAATATGTGACAAACAATGACTTAGCTTTATCCCATGTGGATTCATTTATCTGACCTTTGCTCAAAACGTCAATTTGAGGACAGATAACTGTTGCCATGGAGCCAAAACTGCTGAAAAATAATCAGATTTTGTGTTTCCAGCTGAATTTGGATCATTTCTAACAGAGCCACACACTTCACTTTAATAAAACAAGGCATATGTGTCTCAAATATCAGCACTTTTATTGTTTTCTCCTTATAAAAGACTGGCAACCTAACAGGCATCATACTTTAAAAGCAGCACTTTGGATAGACCATAACCTTTTACTATTGTGCCTCAGGCTCCACTTGTCATTGGCTAAAAGCAAAACAAAACAAATCATCTTAATGTCAACAGTGTTATTACCTCTAAGTGGTGCTTCCAACATTTGCCCAACGAGACCTGAGCTTCTGGTTCTGACTGGATTACAGGCAAGGTGACTCAGCAGGTAACAGGCACTTGTCAATAAAATGTTCGATATATTTCAGCTTTACAGTGTTAATGCAGACAGAAAGCAGGGAAGTAAATGAAAAGGCAAAGGAAGGGCTGGAAAGATAAAGTGAGAGAGCGCCAGCAAGAGAGGGAGGGAGATAATAGAGAGAAAACATGTGTTCTCAGTGTCCGGATCGCACCAGTAGAGCTGAAAATAGGGATTGGGACAGTTGCACCGTAGCTTCATTTGAGACGACACACTCGACTGTCTGTTCTCTAAAGAACTCTCCTTGTTCAGAGGCGAGGCCTTTTGGGAACATTGCTATCATCTTAAAAGGCCATCTCCGTCTCTGTCTCTCCCTCACCGTACCTCACTGTTTCTCCCCTCTCTCTCTGCTCTTGCCATCTCCCTTCTCTCCTTGAACGGGGTGAGGCCATTAGGGAACAATGGTGATATCTTTAAAGGGCCTTCTGTGGCTGTGAGAACAGCACTGTCAAAACCCAGAGGATCCATGTGCTGAATCAGTGGACACAGAGCACAGAGGGGGTGGAGGCATTTAGATGGGGTGCAGGAGTGTGCCTCTGCAAGCATGTAATTGTGTGTATGTCTGATACTTTATGTGAACTAGAGCACATTTGGGAGCAATTTTGGATCGAAACCCATGGATCTAAGGTTGTGTAGCCAGGGAGAAATCAATGATCCAACTTTCAGTCATGATCAGGGTCAGGTTAAGGTTAGAGTGAAAGCCTCCCCCCCACGGGCATGTATATTTTTGTTGGTAATTTGCATGCACATTTAACAAAGTTCAACCCGCGGTGTGAAATGAAGGTTTTCAGTTGTGCTGAACTTTGATGCTAAGCTGAAACCACATCAGCCTGTGCAGAGTTCATTTCAACGAAGCAAATATGGGTTATATTTCAGAGCAAATGGGTGCAAACAGCAATCCCTATGATTAAGAAAAGAAGAGAATTTAATACAAGTTTCTATCCTGGTAAAGTGACATTTTAAAGGATCCTGATACCATATGGTTGCACCTACAGGATAACAACATTCATCAAGGGAAAGTCTGAAAATGTAGACATGAAAAACTTTTTATGTCATGCAAAAAGCTATCAATTCTGAACTTCCCTGCAGAACTTAGCATACTCTCAACTATACCTCTAATTTTCCAATTAATTTACAGACTAGATGAAAATGTTCCTGCTAAGAGGTCCTCAGGGCTGATTTAATCACAGTATTTACCAAACTGACTCCTGATATATTGGACTATCATTTCCAGAAGGGCCACATTCAATATCCATCCAATATAAACTGCCTGATCGAGCTCACTAGTTAGAACATACTTTCATATGACATATTCAATACTCTGATAAAATGCTTTAATGCCTAGGAAAATTGAGTTGGGGCCAGCAGAATGCATTGCAAAACAACTCCAGCGCAGAGATCCTATTGGAGATCAATGCAAACAACACATTAATTGTGTTAATTGAATGCAATGAGTGAAATGGAGCTCCATTATAGCAGTGAGGATTAAATCAACACAGAGTCAGCGAAGGCAGAAAACTGTGACAGTGCTCTCTACAGGCTGAAACTTTTATGAGGATAAAGTTCAGAAGTTCTTCTGTTTGGCCAAAGACTGCTTGATATCACAGCAGTAGTTCAAATTTCAGCATCATTCATTCTGGTGTGGTCAAAATGCTCCCTGGTTTTGAGATTCAGCCTTTTGTAAAGGTAGTGCATCACCGGGTTTCTATAAAGTTAGAACATCAGAGGTAAATCTACCACGACCTCAGAGTCCAGCTACAGAAAGAGGAGACTTAAGACCAAAACAGGCATAGAAAAAGAGTGATGTGACTGACAGAACATGTTCTTGTATGGGAGTTTAAATAAGTTTGAGACCATACTTGTGGAAAGAGGAATTGCTGAGTCACAATATGTAAATATAAGATTGAAACACAAACCAACTGGCGATCAGGGTTTGAGCTTCAAAAAAATCTCATTGATGTACTTCTATCTGAATTCCAAAATATGCAATTTGAAGGATATAATCTGCATTCAACTATTACAGATTACCTTATTAATCAGAGGGGCAATAGTGATTGCTATGATCCCAAAATGTGAAACAACTGGATATGTTTGTGAAATGATTTCAGCAGATGTTGCCTTTCATTTAACAAGGATCAGAGGTGGAAATCCTCTAAGGATTTCTGTTTAACAGTATGCTGTCAGTACTGGTAATATTGTGTTAACAGTATGCTGGCTAACAGGTTTGCATGTTTATAGTTTGGGGAACACCACCAGTAACTCTGTGTTTTGATCTGGTCTGGGTGAGAAATTGCACATCCAGATTTAAATCACAAGTATCACACATGTTTTAATGTATTGCATATGGAAGATGAGTCAGGTGAGCATTTAAGCATTTAGGGAGCTCAAAATAAAATCTGTCACCCCTTTATTATAAGGGTTACATGTGCACCAACTGAGGGGCCAAACTCAAACCTCATTTCAACTGTCAGGAGGAAAAATAGGGTAAAATAAGCCTGGCCATCAGCTGTCTCAGTCTAATCTCAGAGACAGAATATTATTACCTCATAAAAAAGCACAGCTTGAATAAATATGAAAGTGTCACTACATGTACAGAATACAAAAGGCAAAACCTCTGTAAAAGCATGCTAACAGACTGCAGAAAAGTAGCACTGTTTAAAAAGGACATTCAATCCTGTGAGTCTAATGTTGGAGTTAATGGACCAGAAGGGTGGGGGGTGCAGGGTAAAGTTAGACAGCATAAACACAGAGGCAGAGTGATGAGTCACAATCATAAAGATACATATGCATGTCTGCCTGTTGCTGTGCACATCAATACAAGCCCACATGTCTGCCTCAGTCTGTTATTAGACACAAAATAAAAGGGAAGAGAAAAAGGGAGAAGAGCAAAGCGTCTGACATAACCAATCATCCATTAGTCCTCTAATGCCCCACCATGCTGAGAAACCATTGATGCTCTTACATAAGATAAATTCAAAATTTACACGCCAACTTCACAGGCTCATGAAATGTCAGAGGTTGAGGCAAAGTTTTTCTGACTCTCCTGAAGTTTAGACGGACTGAATAATAAGCTACATGTCTGCTTCTTGGAACCGAGAACACTCTGTACTTGTTTTTTAGTGCAGATAATACCTCTTTGATGTAAGTGCATGTCTTTTCTGATCAGCATCATAGCACTACCTCCTGAGGTGTAATGACATGATGTGGAACATGTCACTATGTGGTATTGTCATGTTGTAACATATTGTGTAATACTAGTTTCATTTAGGATTATACATCGCCACATCTTTGAGTAAACAACCTAAACAATAGTTGGGATGAATAATAGTACGTTAAAAAAAAGATGAAATTACTTTAAAAGATGCTTTTTCTACTGAAAAATTGAGGGTTTTTTCAGAAAAATGCACATCACGTGGTATTTCGCATACATGTGGGAGTGATAGGATTTGCCAGTCGGAACTGGTTACAGATTTTAAAATGAGCGATATGAGTGGACTGATTTGTGGCACCCTTTTCAATAATAATGGCACACCAACCAGTCAATGGCCAGCTGTGATCTTGCTGACCGGTGTTTTGCTCTATTGTTTCTGCAGAATGTGCTCGGTTTCCTCATATTATGACATTTTGCAGGATTAGCATGAGCTCATATCCAATGTTTTCCAGAATGCTTGCATGGCCAGCTTGGCACCCCAGCCTAAGTGGTACCCGGAAGAAGACAAGGTACCAGAGTGCTATTTATACCCATACTTCACTGAAATCCCATCAGACAGATACAGGTTGTATCCTTACCAAAATCTGAATCATAGAAGACGATGAACTTCTGCCAGCTGTACTCAGACACCACCTGCATAATGACCTCATTGAGATAGACCGGTGGGCGAACCATTAGGGTGTAGTCATCAGTGCCGGGAAGGCGGCTGGTAGGTGGGCAGGAGGAGCGCGGTGTCCCTGCTGTAGACCGCTGGATAAAGAGATGGGGGATGTGCATTGCATCAGCTAGGGTCTGAAGGCTGCCTGCTGACATGCAGCCGATTGAGCTGACCAGAGCCAGGATACCACGGTTCATCAGCTCGCAGGCTGCAAGGAGAAGAGGAAAAGAGAGGAGAGGGAAAAGAAGACAGAGAGGGGGAAGGGAAGAGAAGACAAAAGAAAGAACTGTTAATCATAGTTTCCATTTGATGTCGAGACTCACATGTTGCTAAATATTGGTTCTTGGCTAGAGTTTGAGGAGGAAATAACTCTGATTCTACAGTCATCACTACAGCGCTGACTAAAAAAGAAGGGGGTATTTCTAGCATCTGCGTGTATCCTCATACATCGCAAAGCTATTTTAAAGACTAAAGCAGGTACAGTCAAATACATCCTGCTCTGCGGTAGCTACAAACAGAAGGACATAAAGACAGTGAGGGAGGAAGCTGGATGCTGAGGTATACACATAGGTATTTCTGGAAGCAAAGCAGAAAAACATTGTGCACTGTTACACAAAAGATACTTTTAGTCCTGTACTATTCCCCTGTCAAAACCCCAAAAAGCATGAAAAACTCATTGCAAGGGTCCTGTCAGATTGGTAAAACTAGAGCACTCTGGAACATGTGAAAGTATTTTTTTTGTCCAAGTCAAGGGTAAGATGATCTTTTGCTTTAACTTGCTACGTAAACAAGCTTCACAAACTTTTGCTGAACTGGAATGTCATGTTTTGTGTTTGGAGATCAAGCTTTGGTTTCATGTTCAACAAGGAGCTTATTGTCAAGTGGTTTGTTTTCAGTGTTTAATTCTTTCATTGAGGGGAACCCACCCCTGCATGGGTAGTAATAGAAAAAACAGACATGATGAATTACGGTGTAGAAATTGTGGGTGTGTTTTGCATATTTACGCTCACCATCTAGACATGACTCATTTTAACTGTTATATACAGCTATGAGTCAGAGCACACACAAATAAGCACATATAAAGAAAATGGCTTGATTATAGGATTATTTGACTGTAGGATGGTGGATTATGTTTGTTTTTCTTGACATCTGTTTTTTTCTCCTGTTTTATTGTGCTTATATATAGCATAGTACAATGACTGACATTCAGGCATGGTTTACTTTGTGCGTGAAAACTCCAATTTCCTATTTTCTACACAGACAGTGACGGCTTTCTGCTAATAGTATTCTGACCATGAGACTGAGTGAAGATAAGCTCTGAATTTAGCAGAATCATACCAATGCCCACAATACCGACCAACCTCCAGGATATTTTTGGCACAAAAATAATAAAATAAAGCAGCGTGATACAGAAAACAGTGTTCTGTATTCAGTGCATTTCAAACGGTACACCATAAAAGCTCCCTTTACAGAGAGATAATCCACAAATCATTCAGTTGTGCGCTGCACTAAGTTCTCTTTAGGTTCAATACTCCACGTCTGCTTAATTCACCTCCCTTTCCTTCCTCCCCCCACTTTCATCCTTCCAAGACCTCTGGTGCTTTCAGAAACACCTCTACCTCCCACCCTCTAAGCCCACTCCCGTTATCTCCCCTCTTGTCCAAAACAGCCCCTCTGAGTGCTTACCTTTCAGCCCCAATCATTTCAGAGCTGCAATCTTGCAGTGATTTTCATTTTAGTTGCCTTACAGCACAACTGAATGCTCCACACTGTCCTCAATTTGGAGTCATCTGCCTTCCTCCTCCGCCTCCTCTCCAGCATACTACACCAGCACCGTTTTCCATTCCACCCAACAATCTTTTTCACCATCTTTACTCACTACCCGTTTTCCCTCTTGTATCTTGTTTACCCTTGTGGCAACACAAGCAGCGACTGATTCTCTTCCCTGTCTGAACTCGAGACCTCTTTCTATTCATCACCTCTTTATGACTTCATATTTTGCTCACTTCTTTCCCCTCCTCTCATCTGTTTTCCATAATTTTGCCCCCCCCTGCATTTTGCCCTGATGTCCTTGCCTCCCTTTTCCATCCTTCATCCATTTATCTCCATATTTCATCCCTTATTTCTGCTTCAGTGCTACTCTTTGCAGTTTCCTTTACTGTGTTTGAAGCAGCAAAATGTGTTTACTTCACTTCTAGCACAGTAAAACTGTGCCACTGTTACTGGGTAAAACAAAAAAAAAGAAAAGAAAAAGAAACAGCGGGAAGAATGTTTAACGGTAGCACAGTGCAACACAAACACACATACATGGTGCAACGAAAATGCACAATGGCAATAAAGCACACACAGGCAGTATAATGCCACTAAGCTGTTGACACGGCAGAAGTAAAGCCAGAGGAAGAAAGAGCAAAGAAAGAAAGAAAGAAAGATTTGAGAGGCTAGATTCATGTTGCTGAGAAAAGCAAAACACAACACTATTGTTTTGTGTTTGCACATGTGTGAATGTGTATGCATGTGTGAGAGTGCATAAAAGGTATGCAACACAACAGTGTCCCCTGTGTCAAATGGTTTCCATGACACAACAGAATGGGCTGAACTTCAAAGGGTTCGTGAGGAGCCACTCTTAAATTATGACAAAGCCAAGCTTGTGTATTCACAACGTGGTGTCTGCATAATTGCTTTTGGTGTTTAATTACTTCGCTCGAGCATTACTGATTTCATTTGGATACATTACTTTTGAGATGTATAAGTAAGCCTAGAACTAAATTCATGTGACATTTTAATTATCTCGCCTTTCTGTGATGAGAAGATAAAGCTTAATGCAGAAGAACAGAGACATTCTCAGGATGGTTCACTCTCAAAATAGTCAGAGTTTCTGAGCTAAATGGGTCACAGTTGTCACCAAAGTAGATTTTCCTTTTTAGTAAAAGGCTAAAAGGTTACTCCACTCATTCATTTCCTTCTGCACTGATGTGGATGATTAATGGGCAGAAGCTAAAGGAGTTTCAATCTCACTGCCCATTGTAAGAGTCCACATTCTGAGGAATTAATTAAAAGTGTAACAATATATGATTAAACTCCATTAAGTCTCTGCATACTGCTTAGTCATGGCCATTATTCTTCAAATGAGTGAGCTCAGGATTCATCTTCTATCACCTTTATGCTTGAGCATATGCTCCTGCAGGTGTGATTGTGGGAAGGCTCACCTGTGATTGTATTAATGCACATATACTGTAAAAAAAAAAATCACACCAGTGTATGGGAGTCTGCATTTTCCTAAACAGACCCAATAAGCCGTGATCATATTTTACAAGCTACTTTATCCAGATTCCATGTCCCTATTATAGCAGGATGCTAACAAATGCTTTAGCTTCTTATTCTATGGTCTAGCTATAGTGTATTAGCTTAGCATCATGAAAGCTTTGGCTAATGGAAGGCTCTGCTAATCCTCTACTTATTAGGGCACTTTGGAGAATTAGTGCCCTCATCCCCTCCACATCACACACTCTTAAGTCTGCAGGGGGCTTCTGAGCACTTGGCTCATTAATACTCTTTGCTAATGACTTAAAGGGCCTGATGCGTTAACCTACTCCAATGTTACATCAATATGGGGAAGGCAACAGTTAAAAAGGTTTCAAAATGAGGAGGCAAGAGATGCTGGTCCTACAAAAGTATGTGTTGAGAGCTAGAGAGAAGCCCACTTGGCTCACATTTAAAGTTTAGAATCATTTAAAAGACAAAGTTCTGGTCAGAGTGGCTCAGTGTGAGTTGGGTGTTTGGTGAATATTGTGTCCTCACACCTTGACAACACTTAAAAGACTTGCTGCTGTGTACAATGACTCCACTCAGAGCACAAAAACAGATTTGGTCGACGGAAAAAGAGCTGAGTAGGAGTGCAAACAAACACATAATGTAGCCATTTGGAGTTTTTCACCCATCCTCCTGAACCATAACCACCCACCAACACACCACACTTACACTCCACCACCACCACCACCACCATAACCATCACTGCAAGCCCACGCACAAGCACACTCACACATCTAAAAACCCTCCTGAGCATGAGAAGTACACTGACTCATGATAAATCATTCCAGGATCAATCTCCCTGAAGCGGCTACGATCTGTCAAGCTTTCACGCAGAGGTGTTTATTTGAGGAATATGCATGCAAGTCATACGAGCAGACGTACACATCAAGAGCTTAGACTCTGGGCTCATCTGCTGTGCTCATTTATCTGCTCTGCGTTCATTTATCTATTTTTGCTGGAAGGTTAGCATGCCTTGGTGGTCATCCATCTCCTCATCAGGCTTTATGCATGTAGGTTTTCTTTATTTTTTTATATAAATAAAACCGTTGATCTATAATCCAGGGCCCCAAACCTCAACAGCATCCGACATAAAATAAATCAAACACTCTCCATGATTTGTTATGTTATACCTTTGTGTTGTTCCACAGCTTTCTCCATTTTTGGTTTACATTCAGGCATTTCTGACACATGTTGAGCATGCTACATGTGTTGTATGCAGCAGAGCATGTTATTAAGCTCTCTCCTCAGCTTGTTGGTCTGTCAGAAGAAATGGACGGCAAGCACTTCACCTGCACTCATGTGTGACAGTTCTCTCTCTCTATCTGTGTCTTTCCTCTCACCATACATTCATACACACTATATTGAAGTGATACCAAATCCTGCAGTTTCTGTGGCACAGGGTGGATTGAAGAAGGGAGGGAGGAAATCAATACCTGAAGATAAATAATAAGAGTAGTGTACCAATATTTAATTTAGTAACATCTCTTCAACATCTCTTCAACATGACAACATTTCTGTTGTAGTGCAATGTTAAATGTTTCATTTTATGTCCCTTTCATGAAACTACCATGATTCCATGCTCTAAGATGAATTCGGTCATCTTAATGAATAAGGCTGTGACAATATGCTGGTCTCACAATTCCGTCCTACAACAATTTTTGGGGTGCTGATTCGATTTAAATAGTGGTTCTTTAATATTTACGATTTTTGCAATTCTTAGTTTGCTTTGTCAAGATCAGACTTTGTGAAAAAGTTGAATAATGATGATAATGTCAACAGACTGTATCAGGGTCCATGTGTTCCCATAAAATGCACAACGTAAGATTCAGAGAGAAACATTTTACCCCCCATCTCATCCCTTGCTGGACAAAAGTGGTAACCTTTCCCCAATACAGTCTATAAAAAAAGACTGAAATGAGGAATTTAGATTTGAAAAAAAAAAAAACAAAAAAAAAACATTTTTTGACAATCAATCAAGATTTTGATTCAGATAAACAAAAATCCCGATATAATGATTTTTCAATTTTTTTTTCTCCCACCCCTATTAAAGGTTCCATATTATGCTCCTTTTCTGCAGTTAAATATGGATCATTCTTCATGAAATGGTAGTAACATGTTTTGGTCCAAAAAGCCAATAAATCAAGCACAGCAGCATTGTTTCTAGGCTCTCATAGCCTCTCTGTTCAGAACACTCTGATTTAGTGGGCGTGACCTCCATATGTAAATGAGCCACTGCTGATACCGCCCTGCTCCACCGTGTAATGCCACACAGAGGGGAGTGGGCAGGTAGGGGGTGGGGTTATCTGCTGTGGTGGACCAATCAGGTAAGACTTGCTCCTGATTGGTCAAAAAAATGGAATTGCTGACATCTGCAAATCCCCAAAATCCCAACAGCTCGTTTTAGGTCAGGATTTTACATACACAAGCACTACTAAGTGCAGGTTTTTTCATTAAATATCACATTTTGTGGGCAGCGAGGAAAGCCAAAGACCTACAAATTTCACTAAAAGACTTAATAAAGTGATTTTTGCATAATATGGGACCTTTAATAAAGCTTATGAAAAAATTACATAAAGTCAAGCAAGGGAGAAAAAACTGCAATGCCTAAGTGCCCCAGTTATCTTTGCAGTGGTTTACAAGCAGGAGTAAAAACTTTCTTCTTTGGACAGTTTCCATGATAAAGCCAAAAACCTCAATACCTCTGTGCTCCAGGAGAAGCTCGCTGAACAAAGTATTTTTCCAGCTTCTTAATGCCATCTATGTTGCATTCAGGGCAATTTTTTTCTCTTGTCCCTGATTTTTATGGCACCATTAAGAGTTTTGGCGCAAAGTCAGCAACTCTAAAGTCAGCAAGGACAGTTTTATTGTGCCCTCACTTGTTTTAAGGGCCTTGAACAAACCCTGATGAAACCACTGCAAGCAGCCTTTTTCTACCTGCACTAGAAGGACACAGACAGAGCCCTCCACTGCCACAAGAAGGGCAATCAGCTCTGCTGTTGTGAGGAGCTCTGTTGAATCTTAGAGATTTATGCTAAAAGATATGCTTGCCTCTTATATGTATGCGATGCATAACAGGAAATAAGGAAGAGCATCAGATGCACAGTGGTCACTGTGTGGGGAGGAGCAAAGTATCTGTAGCATCAAACACTGTAAACTGCAAACTCAGAAGACTGAAGTGCTTTTTTTTTTTTTTTACAAGACAATGCAAGACACAAATTCTATCTGGGTGTGTTGTAAAGAGCATCATAAAATAAAAATAGAGGGTGGCAGACAGTAAGACACACGGATGTGTAAGCTTTTATTTTCCAAGATTTTTTCCCTTTAGATAGGAGATAGGAAATGTGGGGAGATAGAGTGAGCAACAAATCATGTCAGACAGGAATCGGACCTGTGATCAGTAGGTCAGGACTATAGTCTCTGTACACAGGGCACTTGCTCTGTGTGCTGAGCTGAAGTGGCACCTCACAGGTGTTTACTTGTAATCACTGGAGACTATATGACCTGCAGGCTTAAGAGGCACAAATCTTTCCTGTCTTCACCTACGGATAAATGTAAGGAGGTAGATGAAATTCTACATCACAATAAGGGCTTAATTCTGAAATACTACATTTCATCGAAAAGCCATTTAGAAACTATATACGTCGTATAAGCAGATTATAAAGGCTTCTTTCTCTGTTCCTTATCTCAGTAATTTACACCTGACAGAAGACATTAGTGCACCGATCCTGCTAATCCAATACCGTCGTAAAGCTGTTCCTTCTGTTGATTTGCAACATTACCCACAATGGCCCAATACATCCAGAGATATTAAAAGGAAAGCTATCACAGTGCCATTAGAACAGGAAATCACCGGATACATTTCTACCATCTGAAAGAGCTACTTTCTGCTTCTATCAGCTTTGCGTTTATTCCTGTTTGTCAGGTTGTAGCTTATCTTGCAGGGACAGGAACGACTCATGCTGAACTCTTAGAAATGAGAGAAGTATCTCATTATGTAAATCAATAAAGTAAGGAAACTTCAGTATCTGCTGGCTGTAAAATTAGGATGTAATCAAGTGTTTGATTTCATCAGAAATTCACTGACAGAGAGGGAGGAAGTCGCCCACAGAACTGTCAGGCAAAAGTGTACCTAGAGTGTGTATGCCTGTGTGTGTGTCTGTATGTGAGGTTGACCTACTTGTGTCTGTGTATTGTTTCATGTATTATTCCAGATCCACCGCTCCAAACTGCTGCCATGCATTGTGGCACACACGACTAAGCAGTGAGTGGCAGAGAGGTGCTTACTCACGCTGCTGGCAGGGTAAAAAAAACCGACACTGCTCCATATAGCCTGTGTGTGTGTGTATGTGTGTGTGTATGTGTGTGTGTGTGTGTGTGTGGGCTGTTGGTCTGCTGATATACACTCCTTGAGGGAATTAGCACTTGAATTAATGTGGTCAGAGAGGTAGAGTGGGCAAAAGATAACATGCCCTTTTCGACTTTGTTTTTCTTGAAATTTATCACTCTAAGTTCTTTGTCTCCTGGCGCTTCTGTGTTGCTGAAAGTACAAGACTGACACAAAAACTCACAGGCACATTCTGTTCTTTTTGCTGCCCCAAGAAAGCCTCCCCACCTCTTATCCTGCGTCCATTAACATTCAATGGACCCCTTTCTCCCTTCATCTTGTCAACATTTAACACTGTGTATTCCCAGCCAGCTCTGTCTTTCTTGCCTCGGAGGTGTATACATCCTCTCTTTCATCCAGACCATTTTTCTTTTTTTGTGCATGTTCTCGATAACTCTATAGTGCCATCCTTTCCTTGTTCCCTTCATCTGCCACTCAATCCAGACGCCTTTAGCTCTATATTTATAGAGTTACTGCACCCACTGTTATCACACCAGCCAGATGAATGCCTCCCCATCCCTATCTTTTTCCTTTAAACTTATACTCTGCAACCACTCCTACTTCCCTTCTCTCCTCTTTTTGTCTAAAACATCCCCTTCTGCCACTTCATTCATCTTTCCACATCGCCTTCCTTTGTATTCACTCTCCTCCACACCCTCCCTCTTTGCAACATGAGTCAACAATATAATTTCTCTGGTTTTTAGCTCCTAGGGTTGTTGAGCACAACAGATAAATGCCTCTGCTCTCTCTTCTCCACTGCTCACTGATCTCTCCCTTCTCCAACCTTTTCACACCCAGACAGACTCAGCCTAATCCCGTACTCCATTATCTGAGATGGCTGTGTGTACAGTAGATCATTCAGGGCGAGTTCATTTCTCTCCTTCACTGCACCCATCCATTCATCAATCCATCAGCTCAATTGTTTGTTAAATCCAATTACACTGCACTTCTGTGGACTTTTATCTCAAGTTCCTGCTTCATACTAACTTTACCCTTAACCTTTCCCTTTCTCTCCATCAAGTCTACAGGCATCACAATTAGTGACTCAGCTGTTAAATGTTTTATCAGAAGACAGAGGAGCACAGCACACTGTCTCTTTACTTTCCTTCAGGCGTTTTCCTGAGTGACTTGTTTTGAATTGGTGATATAAGAATTCAATTGCTGCCTACTTCAGTGGTTCCTTATATCTGTGTATCTCCTATTTAGCACGCAATCATTTCTAGTCTCATTTTTTCTTTCCTTTGCCACCTACCCTTCATGTTTTGTGTCCAGGGTCACTCATTACAAGTCTAAAGACAGGTTAATCCAACTTCGTCATCCACACTCAGTCTTGAGTGAAGTCCTTGAGAAAAATACCTGCAGAGCACCCACCTTAAGGACCAAGAGGTCCTCTTTTCCTCCTCGTCTCAAACACACCCACACAAAGAAGGTACGGGATCAAAATAAAGTGCACTGTGATCAGACTGGCTGTGAAAAACCTATCATTTCTCCTGCTCCCAGTGCAACAGTTTATCCTCTCTGATTCTCGTTTCCTTGTCTCCTTTGGCTATTCCCCCCTCCACCACCTTCAATCAGAGACACTCGAGGAGTCAAGGCTGTATATTTCTTTGTGTCTGAGACCAATCTGTTATAAAGTCAAGGAGATGAACATGTCCCCTGGTAATATGCACAGCTTTTCTGTTTACAGCCCTGAGGCTTTGACTGCTGTTACTTCAACCAGGGCAGGGCTACAATAAAACCTTTGCTTTCTTTTCACCCTCGCCTTGGTGAATGTACCTCTTTTCTGTCTCCTGCTTGAGGTGAATTTCTGGTCTTTAAAGAGACTGTACTATGAGCCAGTGGAAACCATTTTCCCCAAAGAGACACTTGCACATGCACACGATACTCTGCCCGTTTAAACAAATAGACTGTTGCCTCCCCTCCCTCCTCTTGCTATCTTTTTCTCCGTCGGCTGGGGTAATGGCCCATTTGTCTATGCTTTAATCATATTTGGAGAATGGATCGGTTGTTGTTCACTGCTAATGGCTCGGTGTGTCTCTGTTTTCATAACCCGTGTGCACGGCAGATGTCACATTTTCCCACTTGGTGTCTCAATTTTCAGTGGCACAGTGGTCGTAGGAAGCTTGTGAGTAATTCAGTATTTAACTTTACCCTCATGTCTCTGCATACACATCCTCCTCAGAGAGACATGGTGACAATTAAATGAATCAAACACCATGCAACTGTAGATTATTATTATCATTTTTTCAATAAAATAGATGCAATTTTTCTCAGTTGTTGACACTTCACACACAGCCTAGCTGCTGGATTGTCCTTTTTAATGAAATCGGGGAAGTGCCTTTAAATGATCACTGTGCTATCCATCTTTCTTACTCATGTGAAACTTCTGGGGGTGGTGCACCTCAATCACTTTAACCTGTCTATCCAAACACTGCACTGACTGGTCTGAGGTGGAGTGCTGAAGCTGCTGCATGGGGTAACATGTACAAGAGGGGTTTATCATGTCAAACAACATTTTACTCATTTCTGAGAGGGTGTATGTGATGGTGTGGTTTTCCAAGAACAATTTGTCCAAGTCCTGAGATTTTGTCATGTTGATTTGCACATTAGAACCATACACCAATCCCCCCAGGCAGTCGCGACTCTGATTTTTCAGCATTTCACACCAACCGTGTGACAGTGCTGAAAAACTTGTTTCATGTTTTTTCCCAAATTTTTTGCCCTTTTTTAAAAGAAAAGAATAGAATGTACTTTCTTGATTCCCAAAGGGAAATTATAAATGCCTCAGATAAATATCTTTTGACAAAGAATGATTATAGTATCCACTATAGCATTGTAAGTAAAATCTGAATTATTTTGAGATCGCCTGGTTAAGGTTCATTTATCAGCAGCTCTCTTTCTCTTTTGATTCAACTATTCATACTGCTGCTACAGTCAGAAGACAGCAGACACTTCTTGTCAGTGCAGTAATGATGGCTCTGAAAGATGGCAGGACACAAATATCTCCCTTGGTTCATCTATACAGAAATGGACTAGAAATGAAGTCAGAAGACAAACTGCTGCAAAATCACACATTTTAGGCAAAATCTTTGAGAGGCTAATATCTCCAACATCATTTCTTCAAGCCTTGACATCATTTACCAGAAAAGGAGAAACCCTGCTGTGACGGTGTATTTTCCTGTGCCTAATACAGCGCCATGTTGAGTAATTTATCAGCTGCAGCTGAATGCAGAGATTTGCCGTGGAGGATTGATGGATTGAGCTGAAAAAAGAAAGGTTTTTTTGCTCTATAATAAGTACGTTGGGGATGCATATGCCAGAGGGGGAACCAAAAAAGAAGACTGGGAAAAAAAAAGGAGGTACTGGTTTTAAAATTAATGTTTTGCTCTAAAAAAGATCTGGCAAATGGAGGGATTCTAAAACCTGTAGAGACAGAAGAAGACATATGCAAATTAGCCACCAGGACAGAGGGAGGTTGAAGGTAATGAAAAGAAGAGGGAATGAAAAGATGGATGAATTATGGAGCGGCTGTAGGGAACTCCATAATTATACATGACTCTATCACAATGACTTCAGTGAGGAAAGAAAGTGCCTGCTCCTGCCTGACAGAGGGTGGGACAGAGTGGGAAACAATGAAGAGCTGTTGACATGCAAGTATTGGAAGGTGAGAGTGATTGACCAAAAGGAGTTGACTGAATTATTAATGTTTCAATGTATTTAGAGGAGAGAAAAAGACGATTACATTTGAATTTGCCGAATAATAATAAATTGCTTGCTGTATGCTAAATGCAAAAGATACACACACTCATCAGGCCCTTAGTATATTATGTTATCTCATTGCAAAACAGGAACGAAAGCACTCGTGATTTCAAAAGCCCTAAGTGGGGTTAGTTTTCTTTATGATGAACACAGACACAAAAACACAAGATGCGCAAACACGGTTAATGAATGCATCCAGCTGCCCATGGCTTCTTGTATCAGATTCCAAATCCTAGTGCTGGCGCACACAGCTGTGAAGGGATCTGTAGCCCCTTCCCTCCAGGCAACCATCCAGCAATACATGCCAGCCAGTGTCCTGTGTTCTGCCGCTGCAGACCTCTTTGCATTTCTTTTTCCTTGTGCTGTCCTGGTCAGCGCTTCACAGCGTATCAGCTATTCCCTGTGTTGGCTCTCTAATGGTGCAATGACCTTCCAAACTCATTTGAAACAGAAGTCAGTCCCCCTCTTTCCTGACAAGGTGAAGACTACCTTAACAGGTTTCATGCATCACACTGGCTACAGAATTAAACCTGCTCTCAACTCACAACATGTTCTACGCAGTGAAATAACTTTGACCTTTTATTGTCCTTTAAATACCAACTATACTTAATGACTCAGTTACGGAGGGATCTACAAGATGTGAAAATAATGATAAGTTCTATGAATAATGTGTTAATAATGTATACAGCAAATATGTTGGTTCTGATAAACCAGACAATATTTCCGAGTGATTGCTTTGTCTTTTAAGAGCTGAAATGGTGTCTTGAAAAGATGATATTCAAAGAAAAGATATGATATTTGTGCCTCAATTAAAGCAATCTTTCGATACTTTTCAGTACAAAATATGAATACAAGGGGAAAAAAAGTGTCTTTTTTTTACCAAGGCAAACTAACTGCAAGCATATTTTTGAATAATAATCATGTTTTTCTTTCTTAAAGTTAGTCTATACGATTGTCTTGGTTTTGAGTTGGTAATACGGGTGGTTGGCTTAGACACCAACAAGCTGTTAGATGACCCTTTTCACAACCTTTTCTCAAACAGGAAATGAACAGTACTTTAATCCTGCCTTTCTAGCATCCTAACCACCAGAAGGGATTTACAGACCTTGCACTTCAGGGTTCAGCGCCCTGCCCTAAGACTTTCAAACATGTGGACTAAAATAGCTGAGACTGAACCAGCAACCTTCCAAGTGGCAGACATCTGGCTCTACCAGCCACATGCATTGATTGGTGTTCAGTTATCTTAGTCTTATTTCCCCCCAAGATTATGTGTTGGGCTTTTTGCCTTTATTTAGACAGGACAGCTGTCCTTATTTAGCCAGTACAGCTTGGAGTGGTAGAAAATGTGGGAAGAGAAATTGAGGGATGACATGCACCGAACCATGCCTGGACCAGGAATCAATCCAATGTCTGCTCTACAAACTGAACTGAACAGCCCAATCAACTTTCAGCAGTGTCATTGCACATTTTGACTGTACAGGAAAAAGGGAAAAAGTTCTAGACTGGGAAAAACAGCCTTGTGCTATCAGCCTAAAGTGTGAGATGATGTTGTCAAGTTGCCACAAACACAGTTTTAGCTTTACAAAGTCAAGAACCAGGTGACTCTGAACATAGCATGTTGATGATTTCATAGGAGGTAGACAAAGAACCATAATAAAAAGGTAAAGTGCATTTTGTACATTTGTACATATGAAGTTGTGTGTTAGCGTGCACATGTGTGTGGGAGAGAGCACACGAGGATTGGGGTGCTTGTTTCAACACCGGAGCGTTGCATGCCAAAAGCATCCAAATGAGCAGCTGAACATAAGTGTGTGGGTAGCAGGCTCACAGTCAGTGAAAATGACATCATTACCACACAAACAGAAGAGCCAGCTTACTTAATGGGAGCACAGGGGTTATATAAGCTACAGCAGAACAATTAGTTCATTTAAGTGTCATGTAAATAACATGTGTGGCAATGTATAGATAGATTTCATCCTGTTTAGAATAATGAATAGTGATCCTCTGCACTCAGAAATGGCTGAACTTAAAAGCAATATTCAGTGTGAACTAGGCATTTTTTTTTTTCGTATTGGCTTTCTCTGAGACTCATATAGAATTGTAAACTCAAGTTGTGTTTAAACTACACTCTCTGATACGCTCGATATAAAAGCCTCCCCATTTGGCTTCTAGTAGAGATTGGCTACAGAGACAAGGGCCACGCGGTGAAAAGGTGCTTTGGGGTTATAACACTACTCAACCTGCCCACGATGAGGAGAAAGAGAAAAAACATAAAGGGCTTTGAAGTGTGAGCGCCTACCTAAAGGCTATGCTCACTTTTTATTTTCCAGAAGAACCAGACGGTGGGAGGGAGGGGAAGAAAACTGACAGAGGAGTGTGTGTGTGTGTGTGTATGTGTGAGAGAGAGAAACAGCAGGGATGAATATAGACTGACACATATACAGTTGAGACAGGAAGGGAGAAATGTACATAAATGGAGACACAAAGAGTCAGAGAAAGGGTGAGAGAGTAGAGACACAGAACAAAAAAAAGAGATTAAAGAGAAGTAGCATGTGAGTAATGTCAGACACAAGAGAGGGGGGATAATCAGCCCTGTTTCTTTGATGCATTCTAGCTGTGTTTGGACATTGTTGCGAGACTGTTGATGTGTTTTTCCCCACAACAAAAGCACATTAAACTAAGATGAATGGCTATGCGACAATAGTTTAAATATTTTGACCCTTGCCATCAATTTGTTATGACAAAAAAAAGAAAAACTTGTGTTTGTTGTTTTATTTTTCTCATTTTACTGATACAACCAAGAAAAGCACTCAGAGAGCACAGACCTCCGTCAAGCATATTGTGAGTGTTACGCAACACTTAAGTCCTTCTTTAATGTTATACTCCCTTTCAGCAGACTGTCTGCTACAATTTGGGGTTAGTTGCAGGTTTGTATAATAATTTTTTACCTGACGGTGTTGAAAATGATGATGACCCAGTACATATTTCATATTACAGATCTTAGTATCCAGAATATTGCCAGGATCTGGATCGTACTTTTACATCTGTCAGAAATTATGGTGACCTTGTCTTGTATTGTTTTGCAAAGCAATCCGGCCATGTATCGTGGAGTTATGGTAAAAACGCCCTATCTCACAATGACAAAGAATCTTCAAAACAATCCTGGATCCAGACGGTGGTACGGATCACTTCCAAAAAGTTAATCACTTCTTCCTTATCTTATTTGAACATTTCCTGAAAATTTCATCAATATCCGTTTGTAACTTTTTGAGTTATGTTGTTCGCAGACAGACAAACAGACCCTCCCAAAAATGTAACCTCCTTGGCGGGGGTAAAAATACATTTGTGTCCATGTGTTTATGACTCTGTATTTGTTGATTTATTTATTTGTTTTACTGCCAAATCCGTCAGAGAAGTCATTGTCATCCCTGGTGCATCGCACTGCTCTTCTAAACTGCAGATGAACTGCATATCTAGAGTAGTACAAACTATATGCAAGCAGAGACTGAGACACAGCACGTACACACACACAAACACTGTACGCACAAAAACACACAAAATGTCCCAGAAAACTAAACTGAGCAAAATATGAAAGAGCTGCAGGAAAGCCAAAACCATGCCATCTCTTTCTGTGCCTGTCTCACGCTTCCTCTCCCCCATGACAGCATGCTTGATAACTTTTATGTTTCTGTAACAAGAATGAATGAGCTCACAGGGATGGAGAAAATGAGCACGCATGTGCATCTGTTTGTGCTTGTTCAAGTGTGTTTGTGTACATAAAAAAGAGAAAGAGAGGAGGAGCGTGTGAGTGACTGCTGGATGTGTGTGTGTGTGCTATATGACAGATGGCAGCCCCCCTGTGAAGACCTGTGGAGAGGGGAGAGGAGCGGGGGACTGATGTGTTTCAAGCAGAAAAGCGACAGCAGAATCTGTACAAAGTGCTCAGTAAAGCCCGTCTGCTGTCACTCTGTTGATCCATAATTGAATGAGCCAGTGTTTATAGCCAATCACACAGCATGGAAACATTAATAAACACACACACACACACACACACTGTGTTTTGGGGTCCTTAACTGTGGTTGTGTTTGATTAATTCTCATTTCTGTTGGACTAGCTGTCTGTTTTGGCTTTAATTATTTCATGGATCTAAACAGTGAGTTTGTCAAGGCCTTTAACCTAGTCTGGTTTCAGAATAATGAAGTGCTCACCACTCACGTCATTCACTCTCATTATGAACACTGACCCTGTGTTTCAGAGTCAAATGAGCAATGTAAGGGTGTTTCATAATGGTGGGTGTCAGTAGGCTGGTGTGCCAATGAGGCAGATTGTCGCTGTGGGGAATTGGCAAAAACATCGTTATTTCAGTATTTGTTTAAATAGAAGTTAATTTTAATGATTTTAAATGAAGCTTTAAATAAACCACCTGTTTGTGAGTGTGCTACAGAGCGTAACCTTGGTTGGTAAGATACACTTTACACCTTAGTTAATAGTTTTTGCCAGCTACAACACAATAGAAGAGAACAAGATGGGTTTGTGTGTGTGTGTGTGTGTGTGTGTGTGTGTGTGTGTGTGTGTGTGTGTGTGTGTGTGTGTGTGTGTGTGTGTGTGTGTGTGTGTGTGTGTGTGTGTGTGTGTGTGTGTGGGCGATGTCTGCTTTTGAAGCATGCTAATTGATGATGGTTATAATGTTAACAGTTGCACCTGTAAATAAACTGTGTTTAGTTTATTCATGTGCATGTGGGTGGTTGTCCATATGTATTTACTGCCTGACTCTTTTGGGGGAAGTGAGTTACATTGAAAAATGATCTTTGTCTGGAAAAAAGAAACATAGAACAGAAACACTGGATATGCTAAAAAAAAACAGTCAATAAAGATTTTCACATGTCTTAAAAAAACTGACAGCACCAGCTTCATTGTCTTCTTTCTTTCAGTCAGTCTTTTCAGTCAACCAGAGGTGGAATGGATACTGTAACAAGTACTGTTTAACTTCAGGAGTCCAGAGTTTTTAGAGTTTTCCCTGAAATTGTCATTGGCTTTGTAACCTGTACTGACAGACACTTACGGTTTAATATTCACAGTTTTGACGAAACTGTAAACAACAGAATGTGTTTCTGTGAATACATCAGCACTGACAGATTTCTGCACTGCTTACCTGTTCTGATGATCGATATCTAAATAATACACAAAACTTTTCATAGTCTGACTTTCCTGGCTTGAAAGGAAACACTGACTTGACACTTGTGCTGATTTACAGCTCACAAAAGTATTCATCAGAAACTCATATTTCTTTTTAAAAGATAAAACCAGAGGAAGGATTCTCTTAAGGTGTCATAAGTTAACAACACCACTTGAGGAATATATTTTAGAAAAGAATAAAGAAAAGGTGCTTAATGGCACTGTCTCCTTACTGAATACTGACAGCCAAGATTAATTGGCCCCAAGTGGAGGGTAAAGTGTCAGTAATGAAAACACTCATTGAATGATACTTTGAACTTATACTCTGTATGAAAACACCCTGACACCCAATGGCACTTTCCACAGGTTCAGGTTTTCAGATGAGTGATACTTTTTTGGATAATAGTGACTGTAACAACAATGGGAAAGGAAAATTGCCCTAATAAAATGACAGTGACACAGAGTGCATATATCACGCTGTTATACTCTGATATGCAGACAGAAGTCCCAAAGTGAACTTTGGGCCACTGAGCAATGATATCAATTTATGACTGTTACATTTTGAATAGAACTGTTGAAAGAAATTAACTTTCCACAGTATCATTTCTTTACTGAGACGCATCTTGTAATCTTAACAGTACTTGTCCTCAACATTATGAGCTCAAACCTAAAGCAACTTACACAGAGATATGGAAGAGACCAACAGTAAACAATTGCCAATGATCAAAACACACATGCGTTTTCATATAAACACAGACACACCCAAACAAAAACAAAAACCTGAACACACACGCACACAATTAGTAAAACAAAGTATAATTGCATCTTTAAGGATCGCAAATACTCATTAAAACTAAAATGGGAACTACCAACAACCACCAAACTGTGAACAACAGACTAACATTTTTTTTTTCCTTTAAGGGGGGTTGTTCATTTCTTAAAAATTAATTTAAATTTGATGTGTTTACCAAAACACTGATTGCTTTAATGAGCGGCACATTGTAGAGTGGTTGTTTGTGTGACCTCCAGATGGAAACTAATTGACTTTGAGACTAAAAACTCTGATTGAAAATGCTGTCTCTCTGGAACATCCCTCTGGCACAACTAAACAGAGAGTAAAGTCTGATTTTAGTAGAAGTTGATATATTTTGTTTGTGTACTGTAAAACTTTATGTTATTGTTTTCCATCTAGTGTTGGGTTGAGCTGCTTCTTGGAAACAAATAGAAAATTGCCTTGCAAAATATGAGGGGGAAATTAATGATTGTATCAGTATTTATTATGACTATGCTATTACAACAAAGCAATTAACAAAACCAATCACACCCACACAAAAGTCATTGCCTTACAATGTGTGGAAGTACTTCTGTGTGATTATTTTCTAAATCGCTTTAACTTTTAGGCATTCTAAATAAAAAGAAGTTGTTGATATGTTTTGTTTTACTCCATTTAATTAATTCAATATCTGCTAAAAAGTATTCAGGAAATAATTAAAGCTATTGCATTTACAAGGTGTGCTGGAAAAGCAAATACAAATGATATCTTTTAAGAAGTCATTAAAGCTTATAGTAAGTTAAAAAAAAAGAAAAAGGTAAGACATTTTTTTCTGTTGGTTTCCATGGTAATGTAAGGTCGGAGTAGAGTCAGAAGAGTACTATTCTCAGGCTGGAAAGATCACTTGGCTAACATTTCATGTTGCATTTATTCTGCCTTTAAGTCTAAAAAAGCTTATAGACAATGTTTCAGCTTCACCTGCATACAGTGCAGCTTCATCTGCTTGTGGAGTTCCCCTACTTTCTATGCTGTCCAAGTGCAAAAAAGACTGGATTTAGCATGAATATCATTTATAAATATTAGTAAAAATATATCAGTAAGGATGCAGCAAAAATGGCCAAAAATGACCTGAAAGTGCATTTTGGAAAGGGACCAACATTGATGCGGTGTGGACGTATTTCAATATATCTGAGAAAGACCCGCAGATAGCAATTTTTTAAGTGTGTAATGCACGCACAAGAAATGATCCAAGCTACGATGGATGTGGAGAACCCGCTTGGAGACAGAGAAGCGAACAGCACCAGAGATAGAGCAGAGCGCAGAAAAAAGGGCCTCTCTCTCCAAGACGAGACAAGCATGCTCCATAAAGCAGACAGAGAGTCTGGAAAACCATCACATGGACACACTAAAAAAAAAAAAAAAAAAAAAAAAACTGCTTTTCTGAAAGTGCTTCCAGGGCCATCTCTGTAAAAATTGCATTATTCTCTGAAGCATTTATATTAATTCATACAATTGCACACCCATAAATGCAATGGTACTAACAATTGCCATAATAATTTTTTTCAACAGTTTCATAATTTTCTTTGATTTCTTTTGATTTTCAGCCTCGGTTTCTTCATTTTTGGTTTTCAGTTTTGGCCAAGACTTTTAATTTTGGTGCATCTCTACAAATTGTTACTTTAGATGAGCTTGTCAGACCTTGCCAGTGCTGTTTAAAGCCAGGATGACTTGTGTATTCACTTCGCTGGCGTGAGAGCACTCATTTCAAGTCATCTCTTGCTCATTCCTCTTTTATCCTGTTAATTGACTCGTGAAGCTGCTGGAAGTGTTGCTTAAAACTTGATCAATGTGCTTGGTAGTTCCATCTTTGCGCTACATCACGCACATCCACACAGAGATATACACACAAAAAGCACACACAGACTCTTTCTGTTTGATGCCTGTCTGTCCTCTTTAAGCACTTGAAGCTGCAGCTCAGTGAAAAAAGAGACATGTACCTGTGAGAGAGAAATGACTAGGTGAACAATGGGGGAGCGTGGGTGGAAAGTTAGAAACACATCTGCAGCACAGTGACATCGTAGAAAGAAGCAGGGTGCAGTCTGATGTAAGCTTGACAACTGTGAGTGACTGAAATAATGATGACAGAACAATCAAGAGGAAATCACTGGGATAATTACACAAATCATCAAGAGCATAAGTGGTTCAGTTACACAGAATATCACTTTCAATGAACACAAAGCTCTTACTCTGTCCGTGTTTAGCTATATTTGATTTTCTTAACTTCTACGATAATAAAAAAAAATAAAACATAAACATTGTAGGCCAGGTGTGTTATGTTGTTTTTTGGACATATTCAGAGATATTGTAAAGAAGAAGTTAAATCCAAAGTGACAAAAATCACACACTATGCCACTCTTTTACATAGATATTGTTTGGTTACTATTATAACTATCATGCATACAAACAGCCACCAATGTTTTTTTTTTTTCTTGCAGTATCACTGAGCATCAAAATATTGTTTCAAGTATTTTAAAAAGTTTAACTATCAGATGAATGAGTTTGTGACAATACAAAGTCAAACCATCCTATTTCAGTAAAAAATAAAATAAAGTAAGATGAAGACAAAATTGTTGTCCCTTTGGTGATGCATAGTAAGCTCTTTTTGATTTTGCAGTTATCCAATTTATTTCCAGATGACCAGGATGGCAAAAACTTCTCTTCTACACATTAAAAATGAAAAGAAAGAAACACATATTCACTAGATGAAGAAATCATCCGGTAGTGCTGTGCAAAAAAACAACAGCTGAAAAATATGCATGACTTTTTTTCTTAATAACCAGTAGGCATTGCATTACAAATGAAACAGACTCATGCACAAATAGAGAACAAACAGAAGAATGCATCCTTTTGTTTTCCAGTGCAAATACATTATCTGAAATGTTTGACTTAGTTTCTTCTTTTCTATGGTTGAGTTTACTACCAAGCTAAAAATATGTTTTTGAGTGTGTCAGTTTGCATGTTTATGTTCATGTTCATGTGTATCC
Source organism: Halichoeres trimaculatus (assembly GCF_033239565.1). Lineage (NCBI taxonomy): Eukaryota > Metazoa > Chordata > Actinopteri > Labriformes > Labridae > Halichoeres > Halichoeres trimaculatus. The sequence goes on from NW_027437183.1 coordinate 15,514,025, forward strand.
AAATGTCCAGTAAGCAGATTGTACATGTGTCACTGTTACACACTGTCAAGTCTGACTAAACTAATTAAGATCAAAAACACTCATACTGAACTTTCAGAAACAGGTTGCAAAGAGTATCATGGGGCATAACCTCTAAAAGTACAAGCAAATACAGTGCACATGCACACCGGCAGACACAAAAACAAACTGTGGAGCACAATCTGTACCAATATTGTGGTGCTACTTTACTTTCTGTTGCTGTGTAGAAACTAATTTCCATCTTTATCCCTTTGTCTTAAGGGTATAAAACCAAGTCTGATTTTAGACATCAAAGATTGTCAGAGGGCCTTATCTACTTCATCATTATGACTTGAATCTAAATAGACCGTGTTGCATTGTGCAACAGCTTTTCAATCTAAGTATACGAGCTGAATATATAACACATGTAAATAACACACCTGAGAAATTTTACCAGTGAGAAGATGCAGCATTGGGCACAGCAGTCATATAGCACTCTGGGTTTATTGTGATTATTTCTTTATGGAAAATAAAACGAGGTGGTATTTGACCACATACTGGTTTACATTTATTCAGCCATGTTCATTCAAAGCTAAAATGGTCCCGGTAGGAATCTAATGGAAGGGATCTGTGAAATGATTGTTTTTTGTCAGTAAAGTGTACAAATCCCCCAGGAGCACAGATTACGATGTTTCCTTGGTGGGACCTTTGTTTGGCAGGAAAAATGATATGTTTGGACAACAATGTTCATTAAGGAGAGTGAATAAACTGCTTAAAAAAAGCACATATACTCTGTGTGTGCAATTTTGGGGTGAAATGGCTTGATAGTGATTCATTGTGAGTCAAAAAAGTACAAGAGGAAACCTATTAAAAACGTGCCATTGGAACATGGGTAAATTCAAATTTTCCAAATTCTATTTAATGGTTATTTTCACTCTTGCAAAAGGGAATTTTAAATCCAACACATTAACTATTGACTTTGATCTTTAAAAGACTTTTTTTGTAAGATATGAAAGAAAGGCCTTAGGGGTTCACATTTACATAACTTCTTGGTCTTATAATGGTTTGATTCTGAGAGTGAAATGTGGACTTACTATTCTATTAGACGCCTCACTTCTTATTTACAATATTCTGTTTGTTTTTTTTCCTTTTTTTCTTGCCTTGAGCTCTTTTTAGTTAGTGAGCAAAAAGGCTTTGTAACTTCAGAATAGTGAATATGGTAGTGAATGTGTACATGCTGAGCGTATTTGCTTTTTTCCTGTCCCTACTTAATTTTGCATCTTTGCAGGTCAACGGCAAATAGACTTGTTTTCATAAAGTGCTGCTCTAGTCTCTGATTGCTCCAGCGTTTCACACTGAGCCACAACCATCCCTCTGTTGTGGTTATTTGTAATTTCTTTTAGTAGTCACGCTGATCATCAGAGCCTTTAGACGTTTTTTTTTTTTTGTTTTTCTTTTTTAAACAAATATCGATAGCCTATCAGAATGGGTGGTATCCTGCTTGAACTAGACACTGTAGGGACAAACAATTTTATCTTTACAAGTGTCACCAAATGACAACCTACAAAGTAAGAGCAGTTTATTTTCAAGATGAACATTTTCCTTTGCCAGCCCTATCACAACTCTTTCTGGCCCTGCTCTGGCCCTCCTCCTTGGCGCTACATGTCGGGTGTCAGATGCTACGGTGTCAAAGTGAACATCTGTGGAGGAGGGAGTGTGTCCCAAAACATTAAACAAAGTTTGCAGAGAAGTTGAGGGCAATAGATAATGAAGGATGCTGCCAAGTGTGTACAAATAACATATGCTCACTATAGGAGTTGCAGCAGAAGCCTAAGACCTCATGGCAACAGCTTCACCTGGTTTTAAAACACGACAACAAGCTGAGGGGGAGAAAAGAGACTCATCATGGTCACTGCCAGGTGGTGATACATTGAAGGGTGTTTGACAGGAAAGGAGAGTAAGAGAGTGAGCAGGAGTTTGTTAAGTGTAAAGCAGTGGGTAGTATACAAGGAAAGAGACTCTGGGAGGGAACAGAGAGTAAAAGGTTGAGCCATGTTTTGATGACAATGATCAATGATGATTAATTAAATTGGCGAAGATAACAAGATTAGATTAGATGTCAAATAAGACCGCTGCTGGTGTTCACTCAGTCAGCCAAAGCCAAAGAGCTTTCAGCCTATTACTGTCTCTGATGCTGTCCCAACTTTGGCAGACTTCAGTAGTATTGTCCTTCTAACGTAAGCATTTGCCATCACAGCTAAGGCATGAAGCTGCTGACACTTTGTAATGAATGTCATACTTTGTTTAGTTTTATATGCACTGCCCTCAGCAAACCAGCTGACACCACTGATTTCTTAAACAGAACGTCTAGAATGACTGAAAAACACAAGTGTCACACACAGAAATTGTGCCAGAATTTATGTTTTTTAATTGCTTAAAAGCTGACATGAAGAAGTCACTGAAGGGCAGACAGCAGACACATGACAGCGCAAAAGGAACGAGCCAAGGAAAGGTGTCAGGTTTTGGCTGTGTGTTATACACATGATAAGCATGAGAGCAGATATACCTGGAGCGACAACAGAATCAATGATGGGAGTTTTCAGGAGGTGAACCTCAATAACAGGAAAGAGACCCATCTGTAATCAATCTACAACCTGAAATCATCAACAGCTCAGTGACTACCACCGACAAATCATCTATGACAACCTGCAGTGACACTCAGAAAGCTGAAATCTTTACTGTCTATCAGGACACAGCACCAGACAGTTATACTGCACCTGAGATAGCTTTCTTAAGATTCTTTATAGGTGTTTTGTCACTGTGGTCTGAAGCAGCTGGTCTCCTAAACGCCTCTTTCGTGAGTCGCTAACACAAGGTTTTATGCATATGAAAATTGGACACACCAGCTGCAATCCGGTTAACAATTGTTAATGCCATGATGTGCTGTCTGTGCTATCACACATTCAGGACAGGAGGTTGAGGAGAGATATGTGCATTAAAGCTGGAGGATACATGTCAAGTTAAGTTTGAGACTCAACTCATGGTTATGGGAACACAAATGTTGTTCATTAAAGATAGCTCACATTTAATGCATAACCTTATTTAAAGGGGCTGTGAGGAGTTTGAAAGTGATCTTGAAAAAAGCTCCCTTCTGGATATATACCTGATTGTAATCCACACTTTAAAATGAGATTATCTGCGCCAATATTGTTGGTTACAGGTTATTTTAAATTGGTAATTCTTAGCTTCCAGGACGGGATTAATTTACAGCACATCTAGATCTCTAGGACAACACCACTCGGGCTGACGAAGTTTAGTAGTGAGAAGAGATAAAACACAGAAATCTGTGTTTTTAGCTGCAGAATTTTTTTTCTGTGATTAATTTTGTAGCGATGTTGGACACAGGAGCCTAACTGTTAGACAAAAAAAACGACAGAAGAAGAAAGGCTAATTAGCCTTTAGCTTGGGCTATATCACTCTATAACCCAGGGGCTAAGCTGTTTGTGATCATGCCCATTCCAACCCACATGCAGCAGTTATTCTGCAGTGGTCTGTTCAAACTTGAGAGTCTATCAACAAAATGAAGAGTGAGGTTATGTAAGCTCTGCTTGGTAGATGACTGACAGGACATAGCTAACTAGGATTTTCTAACGTTACACATTACAGACATGTCTTTGAGCACCGGGCTGTGAGCTGCGCTACATAAAGACAGCTACTAAACTACATGCAAACTGACAGTGTTAACTTGTTGTCACGTTAGACTACAGATACTTAGAAGCACGAGGCTGATGGTGTGGTTAACATATAGCTGGCAGCTACAATGCTTGCTTGATTTCACGTTTCAAACCATAGCGCTACATAACTGTACTGATAAGTCCCTTAACTCAGTGAATTGTATCTAGTAAAAAGTTGTCTTGAATGAAGAAAATTTGTTTTGATCCAATCTCCATTTAGTTCCAAAACAAACACACGTCTCACCGAGAGTAAGTTACAACATTACGCAGAGACTCCAGGCCACAAGGTGGGGAGGGAGTGCAATTGAAACAGATCCTCCTCATAGCATCTTTAACACATTAAGGCTTGGAAGTAAACCACTGACCACAACAAATGAAAGAATATTGGAACAGAACAAAAAAGGAAATCCAAGGGGAGGCACTGCCACAGAAACAACAAAGGAGAATGAAGCAGGGACAGGAAAAATGACACAGGATGAAAACCATGAATTATCTTCCGTTAACTTCCTCAATCAGATAACTGATACAACCATTAAGGCCATCTACTGAAGAATTCTGACATGTGACACTCACCACCTCTCTCCTTTAATCAGCGCTAGAAGGCACAGCAAGTGCCTGCTTTAATTTGATAACAGGGCAGCAGTTGCCAACCCTGCAGTTAGATTTGAAAGGTTTAGCAGGCCAGGGGGACTTGCTGAAAGGCTCACCATTATATGAATATGCAATCAGGATGGTGGAGGTTGAATACTGTGGAAATAAAGAAGAGATGAAAACCAGAGCTGTGTCTCCTGCAATAAAATGCTTGATGTGCTGCGAGTACATTTTCTAAAGATTGAGATGCAAACAGCTGCTTGAACTTCTTCTTGGCTTTCAACAGCCCAGGTGGCGTGTTAGAAATTATTTTCTAAAATGTAAAGAAAGTAAATGGAGGAGGACTCTGGTAGGAGCACATGATGTAACACTTCACTCTTTGCAAAAAGCTCACATAATACACTATTTTAAAAACTCATTACTTTGTTGTTTCCTTAATAAGAACACTACACTGTGCTGTAGCTGCAAAAGTGAACAAGGACCACAGGGCTCTTAAAGGCTGCTTCGAAATAATACACGACTGCCTCAAGCTAAAGTGTCCCCACAACACCAGCTGGGAGCCCATTATTTGCTTATGTAAGCGATCAGGCTGTGCTTATTTTGTCGGTTTGAATGTAAATTCTGCAGCCATGTAATTACATTATTTTAAGATGAACATCTCCACATAATTAATGTCAAGCAGGCCAACATAATTACTTTTCTGCCCCTAGGTCAGTACCAATGGCAAATACACAAGCAGTTCTGTTGTTGATGAGATGGTGGAGATCACGGGGCTGATTCTGAAGAACCCCTGCGTAAAGGTTGTCAAAATGTTCTGTGTGTGGATCAGTGGTTGATGATGTGTGTATACCCATTAAATATTGATCATTAATTGTTAATCATTCAACTACTGTACTCTCTAATGTAGCAGCTCTGCAGCTCACTCTGTAAGGGCTCAGCTTAGGAAGTTAGAGGGTCACTGGAGCCTATTACAGAATTTACTAGATAACCCAGACAGGACTCTGTTTCAGTAGTCCGGACAGAAAGGGATGAGGCATTGTGTTGTATTTTCTGCCATGGGACCTGAGAGTGATGATGAGTCTCGGTATGTATCTCATAAACAGAAAAAAGAATGTTTAGCTTTGTGCCATCTTCTTTTTTTTAATTGAATCTGAAGGGTATGTGATTCATATATAATTAATTCTTTACATTACTGATCATATCACGGCTGTGTCCAGTACTGCACTCAGGAAAGGAAGAGCAAGACAGCCCATTGTTTAGATATGTGCCTCTTTGGAGCTTAACTTTGCATTTCTGGTGCTGCTATATAACCTGAAGAGGCTATCTTACATTTCCAAACTAGGATGAAGATCTGCCATATGTGCATGGTGTTTTTATTTTGTATGTGTTTGTTTATGTCATTATTTCAAATATATTTTCTGTAAAACTTTAAACCTTTTCCTTTCACTTTTTATTGAGGACACCAGAGAGAATCAAAAACAAGAACAGTAACAGCAGAGATGTAGAGCAGGCTCTTTTTTTTATTTATTTTTATTTTTTATCTGGGGTTATTCAAGGCTAACTGTGCTGTTGTCATTTTTTGTACCTGTCTAGCCCTGCTTAACCCTTCTGACTACTTTCACCTCCCCCCGACCTTTGTCTTTCCATTCTGATTTTAATCCTCCTTCCTCATTTCCGTTCCACACCCCTCCTACTCGCAGCTTCCGTCAAAGTTTTTTTTCATTCCTCTCCCTCTTCACTATCTTATGCTGCAACTGTTGTCTGCTTCCTTCTCATCCCACTCCCTACCACCTGTCTGTTTCCCTCCCTAAAACCTCTCCTCTATAATCTCTCTCCCACTCACTCTGCTCTCCTGGCCTGCTTTGTGCAGAAACCAGACAGATGCTAAGGTTTAATGCTTTAATTTGGCTGGCTGTCAGCCCTTCAATCTCTTTGATACTTGTACACCTAGTCCCATCGAACACACTGTGATCCAATTTGGGCAAGCTGGCATTGGCTCACACAGACAGGGGTTTGCAAGTCGGCACAGTGTTTCCTCAGAGTGTGCTGGCATGTTTGTCCGGGTACATGTTTTTATTTATTTCACTGCATGCTTGTGTGTAGCTGCGTTGGAGGGAGGGCACAGACACAAAGAGAAAAAGAGAGAGATTTGTCATTTGGCAGCACAGAAAGTCTACTGCACACCAACAAACAAATGTGCTCACACACACTAAAAATACACATTTAATTAATGCTGCCAGTTTTGGGAGTGCAATGTTTGAAATGTTTACCAGAGAAACAAGCAGCCCTGGAGCAGTGCGAAGATATCTAGAAAAGGGTTGGTACTTGGAGGAAATGCTGGATTATACATTGGAAGAATCCTTTGGTTGAAACTGGGATGGACTCCAACAACTGGCAGTGGAGCAAATAGGCTACTCCTACCAGACTTAAAAGATGAGGACTTCCCAGCATGACTGAGTAGCTGCTTTTTATCATCAAAGGAAGAAATCTAACCAGGAAGGAAATTTTCAAGAGTTGCTGAGTTCATACAGTCACACAGGTCAATTATTAAAATTCTGACTCCTAAAGACGAACACAAAGTAGCTCCACTTTAGCAAAAAAAAAGAAGCAAACTCTTTGATGTTTTCTGTTGTTAAGACATGAAGATCGCAATACTGTTTCTATCCTTTACATATCAACTGATCTTTTTTTTTCTTTTAATTAATTTGAAGGGAAAATATTGTTAGACTTTAGAGAAGTCAATTCTGAGGTTTTAGTCTCTTGCACTTCTGCTCTTTTGAAAATTGTGTGATGCACAGGACGGAGGTGGTAAATGTGACGTGATTTGGTTGTGATGGGAGAACTAAGGAATGAAACAAAAACTACAGGTGCTTTGAGTCAGCAGAGGACCATGTAGTGGCTCCTCCATGGATTTCAAGTCAGGGTCCTGCATGCTGTTGGGGTTTCAATCCAATCCGTCAAGCCCTGCTAATTTTACAGGTTTTGTTACACCAAATGTTTTCTCACTGATTTTGCTTTTGCTCTAGCAGAATAATCAACTGTTATGGCGGGCACTTTTTGTGTATCTGTGTGAAAAAGTCACATGCCTGCCCCCAAATGGATAGATGATCTACAACTCTGGCGTAGAAGGGAGAAAGAGTCCTGTATCAATATCAACAGGTGCAGGTGCCTTACCAAGTGAAATGTCGTCTAGAAAACAAACAAGCCCCTTTTTATCAATGTGACAAACCTAAATGACTCAGAAGAGTTATATAATTGTGAATCAGTGTGTGCTCCTCTGCCAGTAATGATAATAACTCAGTGCACCTGTGTTTGCTCTGAGATTTTGGAGCACAAAGTGCGGGCTTACATTCATTCTACCGCAGCACGCACCATCTGTGTTTACAAATCTAATCACAGGTAAAGGGAATGAAACATTAAGAGTCTTGCAAGTAATTTGAGAATTATCTTGATAAATATCAATGATTTCGGAGTTTATTATTTCATTTCCCCTTCTTGGCTAGATCACCAGTTGTGCTCAAACAAAAAAAAGTGCCTGATAAAAACAGGTGTGTGCATGGTCCAGAAAAAAAGGGACTGTTGATAAGGTGACATCTTGTCAGATGTCACTGAAGACTTTTTTGTCTTCTTCAAGGCTGAAAACATCAAGGCACTGTTGGTAATTTTAACAGTCCTTGTCCAAAACATCACAAGTAGAAGAAATGCTCCTAGCACTGTAACATTAGACAGAGCCGCTTGAATAAGTGGCACCAACAAAGTTATTACCCCCTGAAGGAATGTGGTTCAGTTTGAGCAGGACGACAGCTGCCGGGGGTAAGTGTAGGTTTGTTTGTGTCACAGAATGTCTCAATGTTTGTAACCGGGGAAGGTGAAACGATGCCAAGTCGAAACGTCAAAACATGAGAAACGGCAGAGAAAGTAACACCAGCCTCAAATAAATGGGGTTTTCAGTCTAACTGAGCTTGTACAATTTAGAAAAGAAACTTGTTTCAAACACTCCCAAACCTGGAAGGTGTTGAATTTTTTCTCATAAGAGCTGTCACATTCAGCCACTAAGTTCCATTAAAGGAGTATTGTGACACTTTAAAACAGTATGATAGCAGGTGAATGATTCAGCTAAAATATGTGAGAGGAAGTCTTGAACAAATCAAATTTCAATGAAAAAACATTCAATGAATTCTACAGTGAGTTTTAAACAACTTGGCCAACAGAAAAGTGTTGAAACATTGAAAGTGCCTGGAAAAATATTCTCCTTTGAAAATGAACTTCCGCACAGATAACCAGAGTATTACCTATGCATGGATAGAAACCAACTCCAGAAAACCTGCACTTAACACAACAAATATGCTCATAAACTAGAGACACAAAGCCATTCTGCTACATTGTTTCCCCTTTTGACTCCACTGCCTGGGTTTGATTTTAAGATGCCTTCAACATGATTTTTTCATTTCTCTATTTTGTCCCCGGACGGCTTGTTCAGACAAACAAGCTTTTTAGCCATGTCAGAGAGTAATGGTTTTCACTTGTTACGTCTCATTTTTTCAATAATTACAGAATGAGTACTTAAGCTTTTAGGGGCCGACACCAAAACACTTCTTTGTCTTGCAGAAAAACAACCGGGAAAGATGAATATTTATTTGTCACAATAGGGCAGTGAGGGTATCACAAAGGAACAACTAGTTCCTAACATAAAATAGCAAAAATTAGAAAACAGATCAAAAGAAGAGATATGGAGAGCAAACAAAAACCTTTGACTTTTGTTCGAATGCTGAATTTTTAGATCATGAAATACCATTAACAGAAAAAAACAGCCACCATTACATCATCACTTTTATGCTGCATTGCAAAGATGTGTAAAAAATGTTATAGGAACCACTCAACAAAAAAATCAATCTGTCTGTATGTGAGTATTAAGCATAACAGAGAGAGAGCTCTATGTTTCCCTGGCGATGGCAAAGCTGCAAACAAGGGGTGTTTGGGTGAACTTAAATGCAAAACTTAGGTTTGGGTAAGGTTCTTGTCTCTTAACTGGATTTGGACTCGACTTGAGAGTTTTGTCCTTTTTAGGGCTGTTACAAAAACTGTGCTCAAGTAAAAACTGGTATTTGCATGTTCAGGTTCTGAGCTCCAGCCAAAGTAGGCCATGTCCACAGCTGAAACCTGACAGGCCACCCTCAAATACCAAAGTATGATCTCCCTGTCTGAAATCAGGTGGTGTGTTTACCAGGCTGCTAGTAGTTCTTTTCATTTTATGGTGAAAAACTTTATGTTATTAGTACTTAAGATGTCATTTTTTTGACAAAAAAAAAAAAAAAAAAAAAAAAAAGCTTCTTAAGGAGTCAATGTTAAAGACTAAGTGGATGTGATTAGTGGTGACAACACGTCAAGGTTTGGGGTAATCCTCCAAATGTTTTCAATGCCTGGCCACCCCAACAAAAGTCAGTGATCAATTTTGGCCACCCTGGTCAAAAACCAAGGCACATACTTTACCTTTAATTCATTAAGCAAAAGAATGTACATCCAAATTTTCAAATGTGCAAAGATGCCTTGTCATTAAAAAAAAACAAGAGTATTGAGAGAGGGGCATCCACAACATAAAATAGCCTGAAATTGCCAAGACCAAGACATCAGTTTTATCCCAGGGAACAAATAGCCTGTCTCTTTAAGTCAAGTGGCAAATCAATCCACAGAACAACAAACAAAGGTTCATTTTGCAGAAACAGGTTGTAATTCTGAGGAGGTATTACTAGAAGGCAGATCTGAATTTTCCAAGAAGGATAATGAGGCACAGCATGAAACCAATTCGAACATAAAAATAGCTTTGGAGAAAGAGATTTTTTCAAGATGACCATCCAGGGCAGACAGTTTTGCTTGAATACATTAAAGGAACCAGTAGTGTTAAATACATTAAACTCAAACAGGTTTTTCAACCCTAAGTTATTCAGAAGAACCCCAGCATAAAACGTGCTTTCCACCAACAAATGGGAAATAACTTTGTTTCCCTGAAATATAATGCACTCTTTGAACCAACAACTCTGTGCCAACATGATTTTACCTTACATCTTATATTCAAACACTCTCTCTGTTTGAGACATTTAAACTACCATCCAGGAACACAACACACAACAACACAAGTCAGAAACTTCATTACAGCCTTCCAGTGATTGTTCTTTGCTTAACACGTTTTCCCATTTGATTTATTAGGGACTAGTGTGTAATTGAATTAATTTTCCTAAGAATCAATCAGCCTGTGTCAATCAATGTGTGGGTGTGCAATATGTGCTGCGTGTTTGTGTGCATGTGTAAAGGCATATGCAGACAAATAAAAAAAAAATCTTTATGACCACAATAGGTGTATGTTTTTTCTTACATACTAATGTCTTTCTGTGCCTGCTATGATATTTTGTCTGGTAGGCAGTGCATGCTTTTAAAGAGGAAGCCCTGCATTTCAAACAAATGAAATTAAACACACTTTGGCAAAGGATCAACAGGTAAAACCGAGAATGTTGACAACCAAAAATGAGGGAAGACCCTGTTTGTTTTTTCAAGTAGCATCTATGTAAAGTCTTTACTCATTCTTCCTGCAGGTTTACTTTGTAAAGCTATGCATGACGAACTCTTGTCCAGTGGTGTGTTTTAAAAAGTGTAGGAAACCAAAGGTTATATCATGGCTATATCAACTACAGGTTGTTGTCTGACACTTTCTTGAATTTAGGTCATTATGGGTCATTATGGATTTGAATATTTTTGAGTCACAACCCTAAAAATATCCGGCTTCAAACAAAGAATAAAGATAAAAAATAAAATGTTTAAGGTCTATTGTATTGTTTGGGTACTTAACTTATCAATCTCTTGTAAAAATGAAAGGCAGTGAGTCATAAAAGTGACCAACACACACTCTTGTTTCCATCCACATTTACGAGCAAACGTCACATCAAAAACAGATATTGAGTGGGACAAATGGACCTATCACTCCTGTTGAAACCACGAGCCGGAAGAAATTTATTGATGCTGTATTTCTTATGTAAGCCCTTGAAAGCAGGGAGAGCAATATAGCAAAGGAGGCGGTGGTTAGGTTTAATCTAGGCACCTGCTGCTACGCCAGCTAACAGACAGAGAGAGCAGTTTCACAAATATAATAAAGACAGGAGGAGGAACAGAGGAGGCAGTGTTTATTTAAAAGGAGGTTGTCAAACAAGAAATGTATCAAACCTGCAGTGAATTGAATGTAATTTTAATCTTAGGTTATAATTTCTAAGTTGTGGTTTTGATCCGTAGAAGACATACAGAAAGGAGATTAGGTGCAAGTCAAAATGATTTTACACACATTTTGTGTGTGTGTGTGTAAATCCATTTTGCAGCACATGCTTTCTGCTTAGCTCTCCATAGATTGGGACTAAAACAGCTGTGCTCTTCCACCCTTGTCCCGTGAAAAAGCTCAATTTTAAAAACTGAGATGATGATCTTTTGATAAATCACATCACTGCACTCTTACCCACCTGACTGTGTCACAGGAGGTTGGCAGCTGGTTTTGTTGGATGCTGTTGAGATGAACAGAAGCACAACATCATTACGCCTCTCACTCAGTCATTATGTAGTTTGATGGTAAATGGAGTGCTGACTAGCATTTGAAACAACACTATATCGAATGCAGCCAGGACAAAAGACCTGCACAACACGTCAGCTCAGATGATTTACTTCACTGACAGAGTGGAAGACACACTGCTGGTTCTTTCCATTTAGTGATAGGAGACAGTGATCTATGGGACAATCTTCCTTTTAATAAAAAGGAAGAAAAGATTTTCTTACCCTGTATTTCTGACAAACTAGTAGCAAGTCAATTCACAAACATTTTCTTACATTTAACAAGGATGGGCATGGGGATTAACTCCTAGATTATGAAAGCAAGTACCATGATGTTGTTGAGGAGCTATAAAGGGGTTGAGGAAGGGATTGTTTTTGTTAAGCAACTTATTTTACCAATGAATGCATAAAGTCAAGTTTAAAAAATGTGGATGTTTTAAAACTGTCTTACACAACTATGTATTGGCTTAATTAGGGGTATTTGTTGACATAAACTGAATGGAATAACAAAATTGAAGGAGAACACGACAAAAGCCAGCAGGAAATAATCTGCCCTGAGTAAGCAGGCACAGTTGCCATCACAACAGACGCTCAGACAGCACTTGCAGCTGAATGACTGTCACCTTTCAGTATGGCTGAGAGGAAAAGGATTTGAAGACAGATAGCTGCTTTCTTCTGCCACGTCTGCGCAAGTGGAGAGTGTGTTTGCCATGTTCAGTCTGATTCTGAAACAGGTAGGTACTTGTTTTTCCCCTCAACATGTGAAACAGTTGTTCTAAGTTTTGAGAAGTGGAGAGAAAAGGTGGGCTTTTGTCTATTAGGAAGCCAGTATCACCTGTTTTGGAGGGTTCATTTTGTTATGACAATATGTATGTCAAATCCAAGTTTATGTCAGAAATGTGGCCGCCTCTAGGTGTTTAAAAATACATACTACAAATAGATAACCCACCATGAGAAATCATTCCTTCCTTGAGTATTTAATGCAATTTCTTAATCTTTGAAAATCATACTTGTGTCAATCCAGTTCAACTGTATGACCTTATACAGATGGAAAAAGTTTTTTTTTTTTTTGCAAAGAAAAACTGTAGTATCCCTAACCTGAGAAGGGTGCATGTGGTGGTGGCTACTGCTGCTTTTACTTTTGGGTCACTAAACTTTCAAACAGCCTTTGGTCACCAGCAGATTGAGAAACAAGAAACCTATAACCCACTGAGCACCCCCACTTAATGACATCCCATACTTGGAATTCAGGAAGATAAACTGAGACCACTGATTCACAACTTATTTTTTAGATGCTGTTCTCATGATAACTATTGCACTTTAAATTTTGGCAATTAATGCTACCATTACTGACATATTTAACAGAACTACTTTTGAACAAAGTTCTGTGCAAAACTAAAAATATTTACCCCTTATAAGCTGAGTGCATGGACAAAGTTCAAGTTGTGCTGCCTGAAGTTGTTCCAGAGGTAAATTAATAGACTAATGCTGTCCCTCTGTTAGTATTGTAAGTCAATTAGATCAAACACCACTGTAAGCAGTGATGTTTGCATGACAATATGCCAATCTCAAGAGAATGATTTTAGACAAATGATTTACAGAGGCAACAAACAGACTAAGATAGTCTTTGAAACTTTAGAAATCTGAGTCCTTCCTCGGTGGAGATCATTATTTGCAAAAAGTAAATCAAAGAAGTGGTCACAGTTTCCAAGCCTAACTGTGTGACATCAAAACAAGTTTTCGTTGTCTTGCCCTTGCTTGTGCTGTGGGATTGTTGAAGAAGCATTGGGCAGCCATGCTTTTCCTCTCACATTTTATTCAGCATTTTTCTTTCTCTACTTCTTTTTGAGGCATGCCTCTTGTATCCATTTATCACTTCTCAGAATGAAAGGCAGAATTATGATTTATGCCATGGCCCACTCAAAAACAAAAAGTCATTTTGGAAAGTTCTCCTGCTTCCCTGCCTCCTCTGATGAAATACATCCAAGATTCTTACTCACAAGGTCGACAGAAAAATAATGGAAATGTGAAAAAGAAATGGAAAATTAAAGAAAAGAAATCAGATGGAAAGAGGAAGTTCAGAAGAAAACTGAAGAGTCAAATGGTTAGAAAATCAAAGAGAAGAGGGAAAAGACGGAAAAGAAGAAGAGAAGACAGGAATGTTAAGATATTAAAGAAGACAAAAGATGAGGGATGACATGACAAGAAAAAAAGAAGAAGGTTTAAAAAAAAAGACAAAAAGCTGGGGAGAGATGATGAAGCAAAAGAAGAGAAGAAAATGAAAAGAGAAGAGAAACTTTAAATGAAGTGAAGAGGACTATAGGAGTTGAAGAGAAAATTGATGGGAATGCAGAATGAAGAGACATGAGACAAATAAAGAGAACAAAAGAGGAGAAAGGAGGTGGACAGAAGAGATGAAAAGAGATGAAAAAAATAAAACAATAACAGAAAAAAAATCAAAATGAAGTTATGATCAAGACAAGATGACATGAAAAGGGGTAAATAACAGTGAGGGAAAAAAAAACGTGACTAGAAATTAAGGCTGAGTATCGTATCTAAGAGGAGACTCAGTCCCTCACCTCTTATATGTAAACACTCATCTTTGTACACGTTCTCCTGACCTTTTCATGTGGCTACGTCAATAAGATCTTTCAACCAGCTGTGTTTCAGAAAAGAGCCTCTTTAGCAGTCAGAGCTGATACATGACTGACTCACACAAGAGCACCTGATCCACACATTACACCACACAGAGCACAAAAAGATGAACAGGAAATCACATTTTTAATTCCTGAGTGGTTTCCATACACAACTGCTGCAAGGATGTTTTGAATCCCATTCGTTACAGAGTAAATGGGCTTTTTGAAGGCCATAGCCATTTTTCTCCTTTATATTCACACTCTAATGTCCAAGAGATGGCTAATGGTCAACATTCAACTTCCAGGACACACTTACTATAATGGTGATTTGTGTCAGCAGACAGATTACAGCACGGTGGGCGGGAGAAAAAAATGCAACACAGGGAAAATCAAGGGAATAGGAACATAAGCAGAGCAATATGTACATCCTGTTCCCAACCAGATATTGTTGGCTCCCAACACAAGATGATTTGGTTAAGCATCAAATAAAGGTCAAAAATCAACAACAATGAGGTGAGTGAGCTAATACGAGCCTGTAGTTTGATGTCCATGTTTTAGGCGTGCAATTGAATGATTGAGTGAAATAGGGCTGGTCTGCTTTTCTATTCATAAGTGTACAGAACAAGACTTTAAAGCCGTGTTCCCACCAAGCAGTCCGGTTTCGTTCAGTACGGTTCGGCACGGTTTGGTACAGTTAAGCCTGATCCCGTTTGCGTTTCCATAGCAAAACTGTGCCCTCTCGTGGTGGGCGGGGTGTAAGCTTGATGCCGAAAGCCACAGCTGTTAAACAGTAGCGTGATGCCGTAGCAGGGCGACACAGTTTACCCCGCTAATAAATCCAACAAAGAAGAAAAACGGGACGCAGTAAACAAAGAGCACAGATGGAAGACATGCAGCACTCCGTCCTCTCTGTGATTGGCATGTAGCTCTTTGATACAAAGCGCAATCAAGCTTTGTTTCAGAGAAGACTGTGTGAGCTGCCAGGAGAAATACAGCCACTGTCACGGCAAGTGACGATTCCTCCTACTTATCAATGGTTTGCAGTGTGTTGCTACACCTTCCGAGAGTGGATCGGTTCAGTCTGGCCTCCATACGAAAGGATCCCAAAAAGTGGGATGGCTCGTCTCAGTTATTTGGGGACCTGTCCTGGGATAAGTCAGTGGAAACGCGCGCTGTACCGAGATAAACCAAACCAGACTGCTTGGTGGAAACGTGGCTTAAGTCCTTGTAATCAACAGGATTTCCTTTTTAAACATCTGCATAGAAAGTCTTAAGTTGCATCATTAATAAAGAAACATAAGGTAGTAGAAACCAATTGAAATTCAGAAATGAAAAAGTGGTGTTTCATAAAAATAGAAAAGAAAAAAAATGGAAGTAGAGGTTTAGGAGTCTTGAATAACAGCAGCACATCTATGCTATAAAAGTCTGAAGATCTGTTACGGCCTTGGAGGTATTCTGTGATGATTTTTAGCACATACTTCAATGTGAGTGCGCTTCCTGTCTGTCCTGTGGATCTGTTTTGTGTGCAGTTGAGTGGCTGGAAAAAAATGAATCCCTCAGATGAGAGAGTGTCCGTAGGATTGGTCTGTTAGAGTGCTCTATCTTTCGGTCAAAAGGACCAGATTTTCAGACATGCTCAGCATATCCAGCTGACTGCAGCACTCCTTTCTATTTGTGTCCTCCAAAACTGTAGTTTTTTGCATGCATTTGAGACTTCAAAGGGTAGTTTTTTTTCTAGTTTAGGTGAGTTTAGATTTAGTTTTCTAGCTTTATATGCCTTTAAGAAAGGATTGGAAAGTAGATAGAGTAGAAAGCAAAGTGGAAGTGGGGATTGACATGAAGGAAACAGGTCACAGGCTGGATTCGAACCCAGGCCACCTGCTTGAGGGCAAACCTCATGGGGCACAACCTAGACCGCCAGGCCATCTGCCCCCCATCTTTTTTAAAAGACCTATTTTCTCCATAGCGTGATTCTATTTAATAAACACACTGTTTAGGCAAATATTTTGTGTTTAACTGGAGAGAGACGGCTTCTGATTTATTTAATTACTGAGTTACAGAAGGTGTCTGCTTGTTTTCCTAAAATGACCATCATTTCATCTCTTTCTTCCTGATTTCTGAACAAGGGAACAAAAGTGTTAGCTAATTATTTGTAAAAACAGGCAATTCTTCAAGATTCAGAAACTACTGAGCATCCACTTCTCCTTGCTCATACTTCGAGCATCTCTCATCAGTTGCCTTTGCCCCCCCTACTCTCGTGTCCAGCTCCATCGCCCTTTCATTCCCACTCCATGTGTTCCTCCTTTCATTCCTTAGTCATTTGTGCAGAGTTAAGATGAGCTGAATCCTAACAATGTGGAAACTCTTTACTTGATTGGGTGTCCAATCAGCGAATACACAAGAGCGCTAATTAAAAAGTTTGCCACACATTGGTGCACACAGATCGCTGCGAAGATTGAACGCATTGTGTTTGTGCCTGTTTTTTTCCTGTGCATGTGATTTAAACACATTTCCTTATGTGCATGTCAGACTGTTTATGTGTCTGTGATTTTCTCATGCTTGGATGATTCCATGCATCACTTCCATCAATAGCATTTTTATTATAACAACTACTGTAATTACTTTTCTATCATGGTAAACATCATTGCAATTCCATTAATTGCTTTGCATCTAGGCTTTCTTATCTTTACAGCCAAGCTGGGTTGGCGGTGTGTTAAAAACAGACTGAATCATATACTCGAGATTCAGCAAGGAATCATTGTCAATGTCACAACCTTGTCTCAAACCTTTCCAAGGGAGTAGTTTTACATTTTGAACAAAATGGAAATTTGTGTTCTTTAAGAATTAGATCTGTAATTCATGAAAATATTAAATTGTAGGATCAGGGAAGGAGGATATGGACAGAAATTAAGATGAAAAACAGGCCACAGAGAGGATGACAAGGCCATTAAGGCTGCAGTGAGGGGCAGAGAAGGGAGGTAGGACCCAACAGAGATGTTTTCTCTTCATGAATTCATGAATTCATGAATTTAGCTTGCCTCTTCTTGATCAGTAAAAAAATATTAAATGTGTCTAATTTATTTTTCATCTCTGCTTTCAGTTTTATCCACCTCTTTGCCTGCATTTGATGAAAAAAGAAAAAAAAATCATCTCCTGTTTACCTTGAGTTGTACTTTGGGCTGGATGAAGGACTTCCGTCTCTCCATGAACCAAGGCTGAGCTCTGACCTTGAAGAGCTCCACCAACATGGTTGGTAAAACATATTTTGACCTCAACATTTGTTACCAGTGGCCTTTTTTTTTCCAAATTGAATTTATTTTGGTGTTGTTGTTGTTGCTTTCCAATTGTGCGCTCATGTTACCAAAGCACCCAAACACCAGAGTTAAGAGATTAACTTTGTTTGGTTCCTCCTACAAAAACAGATTTCCCAGGCTGATTCAAGCATTTACTGTCTCTGGTGTGACATTAACTCCAAAAAGCTGGGAGGCAACAGCATCCAAGGATGTCTTCTCAGAGCTGACATTACCAGTGATTGCTGAGCACAAACAGACCTCAGATATGCAGACACTCAAGCATAAGAAGAGCAATTTCAGCATAACAACACAAGGCACAGATGGGGGTGTAAAGATAGTTGTTGTGCCTGTAGTGGGCTGAACTAAGTGTGAGTAAAACTTGATGATTATGTCACGCTTAAAGGCCTTACTAGTTGCTACTGGCAGTCTGGTCAGTTAAGTGATGAAGTCAATTATCAATAAAGAAACAAAAAGTTTTAAAGCAAAGTATCATACCATGTCCTCCTCCACTCTCTGCTTCCTACATTTCCTGTGTCTCTTCATCTCCCCAGTCTAATAAAGCCAAAAATGAACAAAACTATAATGAAAAAAAAATCTAAAATAGTAAAAACTGTTTCCCTTAATTTGCCTCCACAACAAATGCACACATTAGCAATAGCCACGTCTTTATGACATTGGGCTGTAGTGCTCATGGGAAATGTGGTCACCTAACTGGAAAAACACTTCTGATTTTGAACAAAAAAAACATCAAAATCATCACAAGAAGAAATTTCCTCTCCTTGCCTTTCATTTGTGTCTGGGAACACAAACACATTACGTGTGAACAAAACAGAGCTCGAGTACACAGTAATAAGATATCAGCATTGGGAGAGAGATTTTCCTGTTAACAATACATTCGGGAGGGTTTTTAATTTTTGAAACGAATTGAGCTTCCTCTGAGTGATCGTGACTCATCCCCTTTATTTTCCTGCATTCCTACATGTTGTTTACTGGTCCACTGAGACAGTCAGTCAGCTGGTTAAACATGGAGACATTTCTACATGGCTGTAAACATCTCTAGGCCTGACAAGGTGCCACTAGAGACTACAGTATCTACACATATGGACAGGCCCATGTGCAAACAGATACACCCGATATGGCCAAGAGTTTCACATGTTAAGTATGCAATATATTCTACTTTACGGCGGATTTGCCACGGCATGGCAGCTGTTCTGCGTTCAATATGAATAAGTTCTGTTTTTTTAACACAAGGGGAATAGAAATGCAAATGTGTGATACTGTGGAGAGGAAAATTACGTGCCTAATTCAGATGGTTTCCAAATGCAGAATGAAAAAAAAGGGTAATGCTTGCCCTGGAGAGTCTTACGACCATATGGTCTAAATGCTGTTTAAGATGGCTTACAACACTGCCAAGAAACATTTCTCAGAGAAAACAGAGGTGCAAACACACACAGTTTGACTTTCGCTCCCGCTTGAGCCTGACTGCCTGCCCTCATGTGTTTTCCTCTCACTCATAAAGCATGATGCCACGTTCTTCTTTCTACCTTCATGAACCCTGCCCCATCCTCCCCTTCTTCCACATCCCTCCCTTTCGTTTGTCTTTACCTTTCTCCCCCCTCCAGGCATGTTCTGCCAGTTCTTTCTCATCTCTCTCTCCCTCCTCAAATCTCTCATGGGAGCACTCCTGTCCTGCAACCATCCCTCCTCACTGCTTACTCTGCTTCAGGCTTTTCCCTCTCTATTCTGCTCAGCGTCTTTCTGTCAAAATGTTTCTTTTCTTCTTTTTTTTTTTTACCTGTCCACCCAGAAATCATCACATCCTCTGTAGCTTCCAGGAGTCATTCGTGTCCAATATGTTCCTCTTCCTCCATGAAAGAAGGTTCGATCAGTGTTCGACCTCTTCTGGAATTGCATCCACATTTGAGTTGAAAGGTTTGAGTGCCCCATGACCTCAGATATATGTTGTCTGAGCATTACTTCACAGTCCCCAAGAAAATTGCTCTCAGTAGAAAAGACAAAGACAGGTTCTTTGATGCCTATAGGGAGGTCTGGTGGGGGCTGAGATATCTCGTCTGGAATAGAAAGACGTGACCTCCTGACAATAGTGAAGTCTGGGAGGTTTGGGCTCACTAATGAGCACTAAGGAAACCAGCTTCAGTTGGGCTTGTGCAGGAGCAGCAGGATAAGGTGTGGAAAAAAGGACACTTAAGCCTCACCGCTTAATGTTCTGCCATTACATTCTCATCACAGATAAAAGAAAGCCTTTCTGCCTTGGCCAAGTGCTTTGATAGATCAAATCCATTTTATTGCTTCCAACATACTGTGTTTCAAATCAAATATGTCCACCCCTCCAAGTCTTTCCAAACCATTTACTAATGTCTCCTGTTAACATCACATATTGTCTCCATCCTTTTTTATCAATGCTTGCTTTCTTCCACATTTCTGCCCCTGGTTTTCTCCCTTCTCCCCCTCCTACCTCTGTTTTTCCACTCCCCTCTCTCTGTTTTTCCTTCTTGTTTTGAATGTAAGTGTTGTTATATCTTCAATGAGGGTGGGATGGTTTATTAAAAAAAAAAAAAATGTTCGGCTTTCCTTGTGGTTTAGAGCATGTGTCGTTTGGATCATATTTGTTTCCTTTCTTTTCGTGGACAACTTGGTTTAGAGCGTGTGTGTGTGTGTGTGTGGTTTCCATCGTACACATGCACAGCATGAGGAGGGAGGTGTGTGTGTGTTGTGTACATGGTGAGCAGAGAAGACCAAGAGAGTTAGAGGATGTTCCTGTGGCATTGCATCATTCTGCCCTTTGGATTTAGTGCGAGCTATGAGTACGACGATAAGAAAGTGGTGGCCAAAACTGCACTGCGTTGCCAACTTAGTGACTTTTTATTTAGCTACTTTCTAAGCCCCTCCAGCATTTTTTTTTTCCCAGAAAGTGACAAGTGACAAATCAAGCAACTTTTCTGGAGTTTTGAGACTCTGACATGAAAGTCTGTTTTGATCTTACTCTCCTCAACGAGCAGCGGGTGCTGCCCCGGGCCCGTCCCCTGTCCAAAACACCCAGGCCATTCCCACGACAACTGTTTTAAGATGAAACACAAAAGCACTGGTGCATTTTGGCCTCTCATTTAGACAGAAACTGTCTTTTAGCCGACGTAAAACAGAAACTTTTGAAAACAGCCTCCAGAGTGGAATTTTAATGACAAACCACTGCCCCATTTGCTGTGTAAGAGCCAAGCTGGAGTTTTCAGTGGAAACGATGATATCACACTCTGCTTTACGTGTTACACTTCCATCGGGCAACTTAAATTGCCATGTGCAAACTGGAAAACAGCAACAGAAACAATGATGAACTACTGTGTTGTGCTTGTGCTGTTGAGCTGACCGCATTTCATCAAAATATGAAACACTACGGTCATTTTCAGTCCCTTAGCGTTTCTGTGTAAACCCAATTTTTTTTCCACTGCGTTTTTTGCATTCTTAGATGAAACGTCCTGTAAACGGGACCTCAGAGGCAGATAAGACCACTTCACCCATAGCAGTCCCCCTTAGCTGAAGCCAGAAAAGACTGTATGCAAATTAATCATGCTTGTGTTTGTCTTTTTGGTAACTTTCGCTGGTCCCCATTCCTCTTTCTTCACGCTAACAGCCATCAGAGTCAGGCTGTGAATGTTGATTATGATACTGGCTGAATTTCATTGACTTTCTTGCATCTCAGATTGAAAAAGTGGAGAATTTGATGGATTAAGTGGTATTTTGCAGACCGTGCACTGCTGTACATGTTAGAAAGATAATTAAGTTAAGTATAAGGGTAGCACATGTATCAGAAAGTATTGGAGAGAAAATCTAAATCAAATCAAATACGGATGATTAAGTAAGCATGATGACAGTAAAAACATTTTCGGGAGACTCAGAGAGAAAACTTGTCATCTCTCTCATCCCTTTCACACCAAGCTATTCACCACAGACCCTCTCGTCTCCCTCTCAGACCTCTAACACCAAAGCAGGACACGTTGTCTTTCTCCCAACATTCCTCCATGCCCTGCCTGTGACCTCTCCTTTTCCACCCACTTCATTCATCTCCACGCTCCTCTCCAACTCTTTTCTTCATCCTGTCCTGTATCTCGGCTCATTCACTAGGGGTGTGGGAGTTCAGATGACTTTCAGAAAACTGTGTGAACCATGAGCTGCCACTTTTTCAACCTTCCTCTCATGCACTTTCTCTTTCCAGGTCTATTGTCTACTCAGCTTGTCTCCCCTACTCCAGTAGTTCCACCTCGCTGTGTTCACGGCTGGATCCCCTTCCTTTACCATCATACCTTCTCTCACTCCCTGTTAGGCCCCTCACTTTCTTTTCTCATCTACCTCTTTCTTTACCAGTGAGCCCAGCACTTCACACTGAGTTGTTTTTTTCTCTCCTTTAAAATTGCCATCCCTAATTTCCTCCTTCTACCTTCTCTGGACTCCTTCCTCTGGTGAGCAGAATTACACCTCAAACAGAGCGTGATAGGAGGTCAGACAAGTAGCTTAATGCTACAAGTTTTGTGTTTGTGAAAAATACTTTCACAGACTCTTTGAATTCAGCCCGTTACATCATGCTCCTGCACTTTTTCCTCTCTTCTAGCCATGCACTCATTCAGCAGACTTCACAGTCCTCGGTCCTGTCTCCATTTATCTCTAGTTCTCTCCCACAGCATTTACATCTCAATAGTGCAACCTGCATGAATCCTCTGTCCAATTACAGTCATTACAACAGTGACTGTATCCCTCTCTTTCCTCCCTTGCTGCTTTCATACCATTACACAACTTTTTGTTTCATTTTTTAGCAGCAAGCTGTGCCCACCATCCTGCTACAAACTACTGCCAATATACCCTTGAGCATAGTCATTTCCCACAAATTGCTCTAATTGAGCTGCTAATAGTATACCGACTAGCCTCCAGGTGTTTCTGCCTGTGTGTTTGTCCTGATATGCCCTGCTGTTTGTAATGGTTACAGAGCCTCTCTGAGTTTTTTTTTATCTTCAAGAAAACAATCAAATACAAGTTCGGCCGAAACACAGTTCTCAACATTTCCTGCAAGAACAGGCCATTTGATTTATTCTGATCATGTGTGCAGAAACATCTCTATGGAAGCCCTGAGTCCACATACATCCATTTTCCAGAGCCCTCTAACTTGCTGCTCAACCATTTGGTGAAGCAATTTCTGAGTTGCTATATGTTATTGAAAATATGTTGAGCTGAGTAAAAGCTGATTGGGTCGTCTCTACAACTTGAAATAATTTTTCCGTGTTTTTTTTTCATCTTCTTTTTGTGTGGTTATTTTTGGTTACTGATCTTAGTGCTCCAGCACTTCACACTTTTAAAAAATACATTTTTATTTATTTATTTATTTAATACTTCTTCTTTTTTTTCTTCGATAAAATGTTTAAGTGTTAGAAATTAAGTTGACTTCATATCCCTTGCAGTGAAAACAGTGAGAGTTAAAGGGTTAAGGAGGGGAAGCTGTGCTGTCCTATAGTTTACTCATGGATATAAAGAGGTAAGCAGGGAGTCTTAAAGTGACAGCAGCGTAAAGTATTTCAGGCAGAAGCTGAAATAAGGGTTTTATACAACACCAGTGTAAGAAAATAAGGATTTTTTTCCAAGTTGTAAATCTAAAACTACAACAGGGGTACCAGAGAGACAGTTTGAAGCCCTAAATAAAACCCTCTCTAATGTATTACCAACGCTAACAACAGCATGGCATGGTGTGGTCTGTTTTATCCAGGTGATCAGACCAAAACTTGACCCCTTATCAAAAGATGATGAAACAAATTACGATCAACTGATTCAAAACTGTCTTTTTTTAGGGGAAATTGAGTAAAAATAAAATAAAAATGTGTGTCCACGTGGATACTGATGTACTAGACTCTAATGGATTTTAAAGCCGAAGTATGTTTCAACAAAAACCTCTTGGGGAATTTAGGGCAAATAAACTCATCATATGGATTATAAGGAATTATATAAAGAATGCTGACTGCAAATATAAAAGCAAGATGAGCTCCATTGTGCTTCCTAAATCATATGAAGTCCCAACAGTAGTTTCAGTCCACTGCAAGTATGGCTAATGCATGTACAGCAGCTGTTATGACAGGACATCTGTAATGTTAATGAGCATTTTTAATGGGATCAGGGTTCCACGTTCAGTCACCCTTTTAATACAGCAGGGAGTTCCTGCTGTATGAGTAAGATGTATCAGAAAATGGTTACACAAAAAGTGTTGTCCCTTCACTGATAGTGAACTGAAGTGAAGTGATACTCTACAGGTATCCTTGCCAAGCACACAGGCTTTTGTCTGCAAAGGTTCTCAGCCCCAGGTCAGGCAGCTCGAGGCTGAATCCAAGGCAACCTGACATGGTTAATGTTCCTTATAATGCCTTTTTAGCTCTGTACTGAACTGCACAAAGATTCTTAAAGAAAAGTTAGATCTCTCTAAAAATTTCAACCCATGCTTTCCTTGAAGCATCTGACCTCAACATACATGATAGGTAGCTTTTAGGTGCATGGTTTCCTGGTGTCTTCTTATACCTGTGTGATCCAGAGGTGTATGCCAGTGGAATAATGTACAGGACTCCATCTTTAGGGTTGGTGTAAAAAATACAAAAGCTAACTGCAACACACAAAAAAGGCAATGAAGTACTGAGAACAATACCTCACCATGCATGTTAATTATCACCCCATCCAAAAAGTAATTAAAGCTTCCTGTTTTTGGCACATACAATACATAACTTCTGAATTATTTAAAACCAGCTCCTGCTGTGACCCAGTGCTCTTTGTTAAAAAGAGCAAAAAGCCCCCAGAGCATGAAGAGTGCAATTAGGAGTTTAGACAACAAGAGGAAGTAGTTGTTATATAAAGGGTCTTAGGTAGGTGTTTGTGCAGCTGTGTGTGCAGACATGAAGGAAAGTGGGCATGGCTTTTACTCTATCCTGTAAAAGTGCTTAGTTGGAGAAGGAGAAGAGTCTGCAGGGAGAGCATTGTGAGTCAGGAGAAATTCATGTTCAATGGCACTATCAAGAAAGCAGTATTTAAGAGAATATGTGTCCACTTGTCCATGAAGTGTGCATATGTATTTCACCAAGGCTTAGCATCGGGGTCAGAAACTGTAACAAGATTAATGGTGGACTGAGACAGAAGTAAATTTCTTTCTAAAGAACAAGTGAGAGAAAAAACAAGCTTGATGGCCTGTAAAGTATCTCTCTGCCCTCTTCCCTCAGGGATCATCTCTCCCAATCCCTTCCCCTCTCTGGAGTCTACTCTTGCAGATTATTATTGTGGATCCATCTCTCTTTCTCCTGCCATCCTTTTTACTCAGCTCCACTCCACTGGGAGCCCGCACAGAAAAATAATCCCCTCTCCCAAAAGCTGCGACAAGAATGAAATAGTTTAACAGAGCTAATTAAAAAGTGCAGATTGATGTATACGTTCATAGACAGAGTAAGGAATAGAGGTAGCAGGGAAAGCAGAGGGTGATTTGTGGAGGGGTGTGTGAGAACGACTACAATCACTTAACTTCGCTGTGCACTAAAGTGTGTGCGCATTCACACAACTACATAGACACGAATTAAACTGCGAAGTGATGCTGCACACTGTTCTACACAGCCACGCAGACACACCATAAATGATGATATATCTCTTAATGAAGGGGAAAGCATGTGAGAGGCAACAGTGCCATCACTGCAACCATGATGCTTTATGGCTATTTAAACAAGTCAATTTCATGCTAATGTGACCACTGCTTACCATGCTAGAAAATTATAAACAACCTTCTGGCATTGGGGGAGGGCTGCAGGCAGGAGGGTGCACAGGGAGTTAGAGAACGTAGACAAAGGCGCCAAACAAAGAAAGTGTTGTAATACAGTTTGTTTGAGAGCTTCAATTAAACATATACGCAGTGATGTAATTGGGTGCATACACATTTCTATCTTCTCTGAGTTAGAATTTTAGGCTTTTTGTACCTTTATTTATAAAAGACAATGGATGGAACAAGAAATAATGTGAGAATGCAGGGTCACAAGGAAAGGAGCCACAAGCCAGACTCAAATACAGATTGACCGTTTGAAGGCTTTTAGCTCAGTGGGGTATAGGGGTATTATGTCATACCAGTAGGGGTGGGTAAAAATATTGATTAATTCATGCATTGCAACATTTCCCCTCCCAATTCAATATCCATTTATCGAATCAAAATCAGTGAAATCGGGGCTGCACGGTGGCACAAGGGTTAGCGCTGCAGCCACACAGCAAGAAGGTCACTGGTTCGATTCCCCTAGGTCTGAGTGTGTGAGTGAGAGGTTGTCTGTCTCTGTGTCAGCCCTGTGATTGACCGGCGACCAGTCCAGGGTGTACCCCGCCTCTCACCCAATGACAGCTGGGATAGGCTCCAGCCACCCGCGACCCTGAACAGGATAAGTGGTTTAGAAAATGAATGAATGAAAAACCGTTAAAATCCTCTGAATCGATTCCCCTCCTGACCAGAGGCGGAGTTATTTGTGTTGTATGCACAAAGGTTGCATGAGACAGAACAACAACAAAATGTCAACCAATGCAAAGTAAGGCCAGCTCCTTCAACTTTTTAAGTCTGATGTTTGGGTTGTTTTATTGCACAAAAATGTGAGGTAACATACTACATATTTTCACGTGGGCATGAAAACAAATATTTAAAAACTGTCTACAGAAACTGTAATCATTTGTGTATCTTAAACTTCTTAATGAATTGATGAAGTGTTTAAATCAATATGGAATTGAATCAAATGGATAGTGAATTGCAACTTAAAGACTCTACATTGGATCAAACCATGAGGTTCTTAATAATACCCAACCTAAGATACCAGTGCCCCAACATAAGCATATTTATGCTGCTTTGATCTGACAGTAAAGTAACAAGATCTAATTTTCCATACATGTGAGTAAATGTCTGTGTGCATACATAACTTTGATGTCCAAATAATTCAATTACAATAAAACGCCAAACCGCATTGTTCCACAATGTCTCGTCTCTCTTATGTAATCCTTTGTTCTATAAATAAATGACAAAACAAACCAAAGCAACTCTACATGTGGGCCTACAGATGTCAACAGGCACTCTCAAATACATTGAATCTCAGCTCTCCTTTGGCACACTTTGGAAACCAAAGGAAGGTTCCTAAGAGAACAAGAGAAGAAAAAAGCAGCCACTGCATCAAAGACATAAATGTGTGACTGGAGAGACAGTAAAAGAAAGGAGGAGGCACAGAGCCATTACATGAAACAGCAGTTTCCCTCGAATCATTGCGCAGAAAGCCATGGACGCTTTTGCAAAAGCACAGACCTGGAAGAGAAGCCAGAAACAAAGGATGATGGGAGAGGAAAAAAGGGCTGAACTGAGAGAAGCGTGAGATTGATATTCCCAAACACAGTTACGCAGATATAAAACGTGAAACAATCAGGGATCATTTTATTCTAGGGTGAATATTAGCAAGACAAATCATCCATGATATGCCCATCAAATCCCATTTGCTGATACTGTAGTGTGTAACACAGCTGTATGAGGAGAATACCATCAGGATTACATGGCTTCTTCTTGTACTCCCTCTCATTCAGCTCCCTACCTCTGCTGCTTTCACTTTCTGTCAGTCCTCCAGAGTCCTAACATTATACAGGATAATGGAATATCGACAGATCCGCTTCATCGTGCTTTAGATACATATACGCACGCACACACATCACACACACATATTCACCCATCAGATGAGTCCATATTCCTCCAAAAATGGGAACCAATGTGCTTAAAATGCAGCAGGGGCACAGAGAGTAAGGCATGGAGTGTATCTGACAGATTGAATATTGCAATCTAAACCTTATCATTGTGTGAAGACCGGGCTGGAATCCTTGATGAGCCCACTGCACTCACTAAACACTAATTTGCTTCGTCTCTCTTATTCAGTGTGTGTCTGTCACCGCCTCAGTGCTGCCTCCCTCTTAGACAGCCTCTGGTTCTCTATCCCACCTTTTCAGTCTATTTATCCAGTCTCAGTCTGCCAGCCTGTTTCTCTCTATACATCTCTTTGTTATGCCTCTAGTTCCACTGCAGATCACCATGGTAACAGGTGATAGAGGCTCAGGTTGAGAGCAAAGTCTGGTTTGGTCAAGAAGATTTCATAATTCAATCCAGAATCTGATCACATGTTGTGTTAAACTGGTTATCAATATGTGTTAAAAATTCCCTCTTGATTCTATCACACGGCCAAACTTTAGTTGGTCATAGTTTGTTTGGCAAGGAAAATATGCAACAAGAAAGTCACCTGATCAAATCCATGGAGTGTAATACAAAAAAGGGGGTGCTAATTATAACAGGCATTATTTGATGAATGTATTGCTTGGTATTTCATATGGTGCAGATGTATTAAGTAATAAATGGAATCCATTTTCTGCTTCTGAATATTTACTGAGGCACAAAAAAACTGAGAAAAAAAAACAAAAAGCAGAAATAGAACAATAGGTGATCTTCATCACGACAAATGGCAAAGCAAGGGTAAGCTGAACTGACCCTTTACATACAGGATAATTGATCCATTGTGTCTTGGCTCTTCCCCCAATTTCTGGACTCAGTCAGCCATATTGTGATGCGCAAACATGTGGAAACAAGAAGCTGATTTATATAACTGTGCGCAGCTAAGTAAAGGAAAGACTAAAAGTGGTTACGTCAAATTGAGCGGAATGAAAGGGAAGAATGTTTGCAGGTTTCTATGGGTCAGTCACTCTGCAGCAACAACTGAGAAAGTTCATGGATCTTTTGAAAGTTGGATTTTCTGAGGATTTACTGCAACAGCCTAAATACAAGAAAAGGCAACTCAAAGTATCAATTTACTTTCATTTCATTTGATTCGGCTTCATTTTGGATGCAAGACCTGTAATTTTAACTGTATTGTATTTATGACAGCCTCATTTTCAAGCAGTTTGGCGGATTAAATATTTTAGAACAGAAGAACAATCAACTTTAATGGCATGTTTTTATGACTAAAGCCAGGACAGAAAGTCATCAAAATGAGCCCAAACTTTAACAGCAGTAATATTGGCAGAGCTTAGGGATGATAAATAATGAATACAAGCTTCTCACCATCAACCCTGAAAAGTACTTTTATCTTCATAATTCATCATTTATGCATCGTTCTGATCCAGTAATTTTGTGCTTTACTCTGGTAAATTTAAAATGCAGGCCTTAATTTTTGAAAATTTCAACACTTTGGTGCTGGTATCTTTTAAATTTGAAGATCATCCTTTACCAGTGCATGTTGTGAGAAGTCTGATTTGTCATCCTTTGAAATCTTTATCTACATGCAATGCATTCAATTAGTGTCATACGCCTTCCCTTCTCTCCTCCATTACTCATCCAACCACCCCTCACTTTTGCCTTTCCCACTGAGGTTATGTGTGACATGTGAATCTTAACTATCTGAAACCATCCATTCATTGATCTCTTCATTTACTTATTCATCACCCCATCCGCATATTTATCCACCGATTTACACATCAATCTCTCTTTCCATATCAGGGCCACTTTTTAATTTCCTTTCTCCCTGAGTGAGCAGAAGGATGAACTGCAGGACCAGTGGATTAATGGTCACACACATTCATGATTTCCCTTTAACGCCGATGACCCACCCTTCTCTCCATCTGTCTGTTCTCTGCTCATGGCTTCCTTTGCTTATGTTGCTTCGTCTGCTCCAATCCTTTAGTTTTAAGATCTGTCTGTTTGTGCATGCATGACTGATTATTTCTATATATGTAAGCAGAGAAGAGGAGAAAATAAGGGGGCAATAAAGGATAAGCTGATGGAAATATGAAAAAACAGGGTTAAATTATCAGGAGGACAAAGCTAGTCACAGGTGGAATAAGTCTTAATGTGGTGTCAGCTGCTCTCTAGTGCTCTCAGTTAAAAATCTCTTCAATGGCTGATACAAATAAAAAAAAGTGAAGAACTTTCAATATCAACATTGTCAACAATAACAGTTGCAGGAGGAACTGATCATATTGTATTCTCAGTTTCAAACTGGCCTACGTTGATCTGAACTTGCCTTTTTTTTCCCCACTCATAGGCTACCAACTGCGACTCTCTGTTTGCTCTCCAAGCTCCAGTGCCCATTTGCTGCCACTCCCTGGGAGCTTTCTTGGCTTTCTTGGTTCTCTCTATCACAGGCTTGATAACTTTCTTTACCTAGGGGTCCAAAGCTCCTGTTCCAGAGATTTAAACACTTAGTCTCACTTGTGCTGTGGAATTTGGACTGGTTGAGACAACAAGATGCTGGCAACAAGTGAGAAGAGTTTGGACAGTTATTTGAAGAGACCTGATGTAAAACTGAAAATTTTGAAGGTATTCAGTCCATAAAAGATGAGTTCATCACTATCATGAAAAAACACATGAAGTTATGGTTTTGTATGGTGATGTACAAGTCGATGAGCAAGAAAATTTCCATCAAGGTTGTTAACTTTAACTGAGTCCCACCAGGACACTATCGTGTGCCTGCAGTTTCCATTCAAATCATGTGCAATTCCAAGGTGAATATTAATCATGGCTTGAAGCAAACATATCTCTTTCTCAAAAAAAAAAAAAGAAAAAAAGAAAAAGAAACGAAACTTTAGTCCCAAGGAGGGGGCACTGACCTTTTCCAGGGTGAACAATTATAAGTCAAGTTGATTTAAACCCTGGTCTCTCAGGTGGAAACACAACACTCCCTAATAGGTTTCTAACACTAAGAGAAAGCTTCCTAAGTAGAAACACAGAAGAAGAAAAACAACTTGTTTCATTTTAACTGATATCAGATGCAGATCCACAGATGCTTGCTTTTAAGATAAAATGAACCTTCACTATGTATTAAACCTTCTTTGTTTCTTTGTGTTATTCGTTTTAGTTTTTGCTACGTGTAGTTCTTCTTTCTTAGCTACCAAAATAACCTCACACTTTCAAACATGCTTCATTATTAGATTTTTGCATCAAGTGCTTTAGATTTAGTTAATTTGTCCTTTTCACAGTTCATCCACCCCAACCGTCACACTTGGTACACTCCATTTATGGTAGGAGCCCTGAGTATAAGAGCTTGTGTGAGTCTCAGTGTTGGTATCCACTGTAATAAACAAAGGAGCATATTGGCTCTGAAAGTTGACGTGTCCCCAGTTGACCAGAAGTAGTTTTGAGTCTACCTTGTTAAGGACAAGGAGAGGATTGAAGAAAGCAGAGGGAAATCAGAGGTGTGATGACCGAGGAGATTTGTGAGAATGATGTCAGGCACAAAGTGTTTCAGGACAAGTGGGAGAATGATTATTTCTTTTTTGGGTTTAAAGGGAATTACATCTGGCCTCGTACGCAAAGAGAAAGTTGCTGTTCCTAAGGAATTTAACCTAAAGCAGCATTATTCAATGAAACATGTAGAGCAGCATGTAGAGTACCAGGAAGATGAACGGACACAACGAGCTGCACAGATTAGGACAGAGCTGTCAGCATAACAAAATTTATTCCAGAGAGCAAGAAAGGAGGTAAGTTAAAGAATAGGTTCAGATTTAGTTATGTCCATCTTCAAGGCAAACTGAGGGTTTCAACTGCCACCTCCCACAGAGTAAATATGGCCTGGCTCTCTGAGAAGAAGCACTCTTAAGTGGCTGGCAGTAAGTACTTAGCAAGAAAAGCCATATAAATAAAATGATTCATGCAGAGAAGTATTGCTGTTTGAACAGTTGAACCTTGTTGTTTTTTTCTTTCATTTTGTTCTTGTGTGATACCTAAGTGCCCCCCCCCCCCCCCCTTGTGACAAGATTGGATGCTCAGCAGCCCTCAGGTAGTTTGAGTCCCCTGAGTTAGACTCGCCAGTGCATCAGACTGTATTGAAACTTCACTAGAAGAGTGAAACCATAGAACAGGCACTGAGAGGTGTTTTCAAAGACATCATAACCATACATCAGTTTCCTTGCAACATGTGACATATGTGTTACTGACAAAATAAGCATAACTTTCATAAGATCAGTAAAAGTAGAGTATCAATCTCTCTTGTGTAACATCCATCTTCATCATCTTTTGCAAGTGTATATAAATTCATGTGTCAGTCATATAAAAGGAAATTTTTAGGTCCTCACCCAAAAGGAGAAGGCACCTTCTAGCAGCTAGAGCTAGCATTGCCTGCAGCTCAGTCCCAGCTTCTAGAAAGTAGCAAAATATATATTTTTTTTATTTTATTTTATTTTTTTGGAGGGGCAAGGTTTTAAATATGATTACATGAGATCAAAAAACAAGGAACTGTACTTAACATGGCCCAAAATGTACAAGCATTTGAACTTCACTGGTTTTGAAATGTGATATTTCATTGCAGTGCTTGATTTAGTTCTATATATTTTTCATGCATATTCTGTGTCCAGAACACTGAATGAATACAGCGTCTGTTCCTTTTGTAGTTATGTGTATGTTTTATTCATGCTCCCTTACCTTTGAATTAACAGCTTTACCAGGTTGCGCCTGTCTTTGTGTGTATTTTTGGATTTTAAGTGCATTCATATGTGTGCAGATCCTCCCAGGTCCATTTTAGTGACTTGTTTCTTTACTTTCTGTGAGATAACAGTCAACAAAGAGGATTTGGCTCTCCATAATTCAAATTTTCACTATGTTAACGTTGATGAGTAAATCTAAGGAAGACTTTTCTTTCTTAGTAAAGTTGTTATGAGTTAAACTTGTGAAAAATGCATGAAATATATAAACAATGAATCTTAATTTGACTAAAACCCCCTCCCTGGGGTGTATAGAGATTGCTCTTTCTTCAACTGTTCAGCAGTTTGAGAGTGACTTTTTATCTTATTATTCGAAACTTATTTTCTCACAGCATAATACCCCAGATGCTATTATGCCTGCCAAGTTTTCTCTTTCTGCAACTTTGTTTTTCTTGCTCAAGAGTTTGAGAACTTCTGCTTGACATGGAAATAACTCATATATTATCTCAGAGTGTCGGTCCATCACTTACGTATTCCAATAAGACCAATTAAAGATCTCGTTTTAAGACATTATCACTTATGGTTCTCACACCTGGAGCACTTGCTAACAATAACTTGTGGTTGCCATGGCACCAGCCTATGAGAGTGCCCAGGGCTAAATCACAGTGTTGCATATAATCCTGCCTATGATCCTTGTCTGTTTCTCTGGGCAACGAGCCTCTTGAGATGATTTATGTATCTGTCTGTGCAGGAGTGTGAAGAAACTTGCTGGAGGTAATGAATGAGGAAGCAGGAAGACTTGAGAAAAGAAATTAAGTTAAATCACAAGTTTTCTTCTTTTTTCATTGTCTTAAATCCTAGCTCTTAGCCTTGAGGAGAAGAGAAAAGATGTGGGACAAAGAGAATTAATCTTAAAAGATGTGTTACCCTGCCCCCCAACTGAGAAGAAAAAGTTCACTTTTCTACCCTCCAAAAGTGCTTTTATACCTTTTTTGAAGGTTTGCTTTGCTAACATCAACCAGCTGATTTTGCTTGACTCATCAGTATTACTTTCCAAGTTGTGCTGTCAAGAGATTTCTTTCATTTTCCTTCATAGCTTTTTATCTCACAGCTTCAAGGTTAGTTTTATAGACACACATTGTCCTGCACAAGGACAACATCTAAATCTCATTGTGCTTACCTTCTTAGTAACTTTTCTATCCCTTTCATAGTGATACTAAATCAGCTCTAATAGTCTTATGTTTGCTCTTGAAGGACACTAATGTGATATTTGAGTACCTAAAGTACCCTGTTTGGTGTTATGCTGGTACCTAAGCCTCTGAAAAACAAGAGAAATAGTGTGGTGATAAACAATGGCTTAGCCCCAGGTCTAAAAGGCTTATTGATGCTCCCATGTTGAAAACGGCTCAACAGTAAAATCTATTTTGACACATCACATCTCAAGACACAAACATATGCACACACACACACACACACACACACACACACACACACACACACACACACACACACACACACACACACACACACACACACACACACTTGACTCTTATCACAGGATGGCTGACCTTGTTCCACTTCAAAGGTCAAATATTCATTGAAAGCTATCAGCTACAGTTAGTGGAGTATTTTCCACCACTGAATCTACAATTTTCATCTGATTTTGGAGTTTGTTGGCAGAGACAGCTTTGGAGAGGTGGCTGACAGATTGCCAGGTGCTGGCTTTCCAGTACTGTTTGCAGAGACACAATTGATAATGTTTTCGAGGAGAGACAACAAGGACAATACATTTTGGCATGATGTTTTTTTAATTTATTTTTTTTATTTCTTTATTTTGATGTCTTGTTGTGTACTACAATCAACATCTGGTAACAAGTTGTCACTCTCATTGTGGTGACTCAGTGCAGGAGTGTGAATTTGACTGCTAAGAGGCCTACTTGCATAAAAAGGGGCCAAATTTTGCAACAAATGGAGCCACGCTACCTGATTGAGTTACTGCTAATACAGCAGAGAGCTGGGTCAATGTGTGCTTGGTTTCACATTTGAGAGCTGCCATTAGCCTTTCATTACTTCGAGAATATTGTTTTTTATTCTTTTCTCAGATGTGTCTCTTTTGCACAGATTTAGAGGCTGCAACAGCCTTTAGTTACTCAAGAACCTTGACGAAATATTACAAAGATAGTTCAGTTCAAAAACGGACAAGCCAGGTCACAAAATTCCTGTTACACTAAATTTTAGAATAAAAGCAATAGTCAACAATTATAAACAAACAAAAAAAAAACATTAAGCACTTCTTTCTCCCATGTTTTATTCACATTTCTCTACATAAGAAATAAGCAGTGGGAAACATTCTTCTATTCCACAGAGTAATACACTAATATTTATATCTCTCTATAGTTACACTAATGCCTTTAAATAGAGCCTGTTCCTCTCATATGGAGCCATGTATCTAATATATGATAATGAAGTTTGATTTATGGTACATTATTTATACCAGTGATAATCTGTGGGAAAACGTATCTCTCTCTCTCTATGGACCAAACTGCTCATTACTTCTACATGTGGGTATTCTGACAGCGTTAGAAAGGATGGGAGTGAACATGAAAGGCTCTATAGAATGTGATCAAACAAATACGACAAGTCGACAAGCGCAGTCGCTTTCATTTGTTGTTTTTGATAACACCACATTTAGACGTCAAAGAAAATCAAAGTCATTGAAACAAACTTGTCTTCCATGGGTTCTGATTCTGCGCTTCGCTGTCAGTTTTGGGCACACAGTAGGGCAGGCACCAATAAACATAATTGTTTATGTCTCATGAATGATGCCTTTTTAGCTCTTTGATTTTAAATCTTCTAGTCAAAAGAGAAATGCTTGGTAAATGAAGAGATCAGCGGTTCCTGAGCTTTGTTGTACAACATATACACACATCTGCTGTAGTATAAGTCAGTTAGAGCTGGGCTCTCAGCTTTCCCATGATTTTGGGACTGAAATTCTTCCAGTTAAAGTTGATTTATTCAATCACTCATGTTAATGTATTTTTTTAAGTCTTCTGATCCACCCACGTTGACATACTGACCCTGCTGCAAGTTAAAATACACTTTTTTGCCCTTTTATCGAGTGCTAATGAAATGCATGTGTCAGTTGGTCTACACATTTTAATCAACTGTGTTGAGGATAATCACAAACCCTCTTAACCCATTAATGTAATATGTTCATTAATTGAATTAAACCCACTAATCACTGCAGGCTGTAAGAGTACATCTGTTGTAATTATATTAAGCTCATTTTGATTAACTTTGATTGACACAGGAGTTAAATGCCATCAGTTTCAGCTGCCCCCTCGAAGTACAGGCTGCCTTGACCCCTGGGTGACAGTCAAACATGATATTTATGACAGTGTAACACCTTAAACATAGCAGAGGGTACGCTCCTTATCTTTGAGTTCTATTTGAAAAGCGCTCAAAAGTCTTCAGTGACAAGCAACTACTTTGTGTAAAAGAAAAATAAAATAAAAAAAGACAGATACCTGGAGAGAGTGGAGGCGAGCTGACTAAAAAGACTTTTAGAAAACACTCAACTTATCAAAAAACTTGGTGTTAAAATTCACAGCTTTGAAAAAAAAAATCCACTCCTTTTGTTTGGTGAGTGAGTGGGTAAAAAGTAAAGATGAACAGAAAGTGGACATGTTTGATGGAGGAGGCCTTCATCCTGTTTTGTGTGGCTGTGTGGTGAAGTACAAAGATGGTTTTGATTACAAAGCTCATTTTCATTTCACTAAAACTTTTTTTCTTCATTACTACTCCTCAAGTTTATTTTTAGTCATTCCTTAGCTTAAATCATTTATTTTCTTTGCCTCCTTGCTGTTAATGAGCAAGATGTTTGTTAGTGCGATCCTGTCTTTTTACACATCAGGCAAAGAAGTTCTGAAGCTAAATGAGACCAGTAGTCGCAGAACAGCTTACTACCTTTTACTAAGGTTGAACAGAGGCAGACGTAGAGTCGCTCATAAAGCTGATACAGGTTGACTGATCATATCATCAGATTATCCTTATGCATAGATTGCAACCTGCCTCTTCCCACTCTACCTGTCTCTCCCAATGTTTCCTCTCTGTGAAGCACTTAGTATACTGCCAGCCAGTGAGTCATTCGCCTGTGCAAAGGGACTTTTACACACATGTTTAATGCACACACTCGCAGGAGCTGAAGGACTGAAGGAGAAAAATGAAGATGAATAAGGTCAGGCAGGCAAATGCAGACACACTAACGTGATAGAATGTTCAGGTTTTACACAAAACTCCAGTCACTTCACCTTAACCTAGATTAATGTGTGTTTGGCTGCACAGTCCGGTCAACCATGCCAGGATTTTTCAGCAGCCTGTACACAGGTGCATCAGGTTAACACCTAATGGGTTCCAATTTCTAAACAAGGCAACTTTAATGGCCATTAGACTACCCTGTTGTGATGCACTTAGGTCTGAAAAAAGAAATCCTTCAAGCACAGCTGGCTGGACAATCAGGAGATAGGATTTTAATTTTGTAAACACATGTATTTCTTCTACACTGGATGAACTTTTGTAGCTAACAGAAAATCTAATAAAAGTGACCAGGACTCCTTTGAGGGTTCACATAAATGAGAAAGAAAAATAAAAACTTTTTAGTGTCCAAGCAAGCAGACAGCAATAGGTACTTTTGGTCTTAATGAAATAAAAATCCCATTAAGCATGCTGGGAATAAGGTTTCTAGATACCAATCAAGTGTACGAGCAGTTCAGTTTCTCAAGTGATAACTGTGCTGCTTGTACTAAGGGTTGAAACAAGTCAGGTGCATTGGTCTCAGCTTCTTTTATGTCAAACAAAAATGTCCACTTTTAGAACTGTTTCTTAGCTAAAATGATTAAATCGTCAGGAGAATATTTGTTTTAGACATGGAATTGTTATCACCATATTACCACTGTTTTTTGACACGGCTCACAGATAGTGGGGACTCCCACACCGCACATAACGTTGTAACTAGGAGTTGTTACTTTTGAATAGTACAAAGCATACCAAGCGATCCTGCTAAAGGGTCACAAAGACAGTACATTGGACAACTTTTCTTGAATTGGAGATAGCTACTGAGAAACACCATCTTTTATGTATCAATGCTGAATTTCTTCTCTACAGCTGCCACAGCTCAGTGCAGGCTATGAAAAAGCAAGTCACAATATAATGAAACAGAAGAAAAAAAAAAAGAACGTGTCACTTCGGCATCGGGGAGGTCACTGCCCCTTATCACAGCTAGTGTTAAATGAGAGACTAAGCTGGATAGTTTGAAATAGGGTCTGCATGCGTTCATAGAGATTAACAGGAGAAACCTGTTTAAGGATTTAATTGTCAATCATGGTCAAAGAGAGCTAAAGGCCTATCTTTATTCTTTACCTGAGTGGTTCTGATTGATCTAAATCGTTGGGTGACTGATGGATCAGTTGATGAGTAACTCTGGCTCTTGACTCCACTGATAGGCCGGCCAAAGATGTGTGATAGAAGAAGACAATTCCTTTTTTTTTTTTTTTTAAACAAGAAAGGATAATGGATTTTCAGACATTTGAGTAACTCGACAGAATTGTTAAACCAAAAGTATTGCTTAGGTAGATACCACCTGTCACTACTACTTTGAGTTTTTCTATCAGGTCATCTCACAAAGGATGTGATTCAGTTTAGGAAAGATCATGCAGACTTTGCTTCATTGAGCTGAATAATAACTAACAAAGTCTAAGGATGTGGTTTATGGAAAGAATTTATTAAACTTCCTATCAAATATTATTGGAGATAAAATCCTAAATTCAGATTAGAGAAAACAAGGATGAGTGAGTGTGGCCTCCTGCAGTGGCTGCATAATCTAAGGTCACAACAATCTTTCCAACACCGCTGTTGGTTTCCCCACTGCATTTTTGAGCATCTTCCAAATCCCTTGGTGCAGTGTAGTTTTAAGTAGCTCCAAAAACTACCAGTGTACATCTTAGGATATACAAGGCAGAACAGATGCTGCACAGTAATGATGTGGTCTTCTCAGCTCTCCCCTGAGAAACAAAATCTCCATGCTAAACACAGCCCCACTTGGACACAGATATACACTGAAACAAATCTGCTCCACTCAGTTTAAGATTAGAAGAAAGGAAAAAGGACAAGTGGTTTGCAATGCGATGGGAAAAAGGAATAAAAAGAAGTAAAGAGTTGTGGCCTCTGTTTGACCACAGGGGTGGCGATTGTACCCATTAAAGTTTTAAAATCAATGTTAAAAGATGGACATTTAATGAAACAAGGACATTTACTTGCGGCAAGTGGAGATCAATCTCTGTCTTACTCGTTGTTAAACTTTAATACTTTTTATAAGGGTGCAGGTAAGCCTAACTCCTATCTACTGAAATATCAATACCAGGAAACTTTGGGTCTTAAATCTGTCTCAATGATGTGTGATTCCCTGCTCTTCCTCCTTCCCCCCCCCCTTATTTTGCCTATAAATCAACACAGACATGGAGCATCACATCTCTAATCTGAATATTCCAATTATTCTCACCAAATAATCACATTCTAGTTTATGTGAGTGCAGTGTGTATGCACAAGCCTGTCGGTCCCTGCAGGGTGGTGTGTTTCTTCTGTTTCCCTATCTATTATTCAGGACATCATACAATATTTATCTGAGGTTTGTCTCTCCAGTGCCAGCCACAGACTGCCAGTGTGTTCCCTGCAGTCAGTGTTTGGTACTACTTCTTTTGTCGTTGGTCAAACAGGGACAAACTTTGTTAATTTAGTCAACATGGCTGAGAATTGTCCTTTTATTTTACCACTTGTTTTCCAGGGGTCATGCCTTAAACACACCATTACTGGTAAATAAGCTGAGGTCTAACCTGAAGCTGGAATTGGCTGATCCTGCCCGTGCTCTGCATTCTTTAGCATACATTTCTGTAAGTTGACTGGAGGCTTGAACATATGGGTAAAATGTTGCATTACCACAAGGGCTAGTAAAGGTAGTATTGGTATTTGGTAAGCCTACCCCTAATTCATACATACACCATGACACAGAGTGCCATGCTGCACGAGCACTGTGCTGCAGGTCTTGGGTGCATGCCATTTCATACTGGATGCATCTCTGCAGCGCCATGCAGAGAACAGCAACACCCATAGCAGCCTGATACCTGAGATCACAAGATCACAGGGGACCCACATTTTCCTGCATGAATCCCACTCATGACAACTTACTAAGTATGTTAAACTCACCTGGCCCTCCCAAAACTTCAGTTTCAATTTCAGTCCATGCCCTCTTCTTTCTGTTGGTGTCCTTATAGAAAGAATGAGTTGTGTTGTATAGAATTATGAAGTTTTTCACCTGCAAGATGAATTATACCTCATCCAAAACAAGGGATTTCTTCTGGATCTGACCTGTTGATGACTTCTAGCCATATTTCAGTGATGTAGTTTGGGTTGGGGGGTGGGAATGGGCAAGGGCGTTATAAATAACATTTGATTGATTAAATGATTGATAAACAAGAATAAGAATTACAATCAAGGGCCAGAACATGGTGATTTATTTTGAAATGACCAGATACTCTGATCGTTTACGTGTTTGATTTCCTGTTTGATACGAGCTGCTCCTCAGAGATTGACACATTTCTGCAGCACACTCCTGCACAAATAGACCTGCAGCGTAACAGTCGCGCTCAGCCGTTGCTGACCCATTGTGGACCACAGTTCATGCTGTATGAACGCAATGATTGACTAGAGTGGTTTCTAGGTATGGCGTAGAGCATAGCACTGGGTGGTGCTTGTGGTTTAAGCGTGTATTAGGGGTAACAATAAATGCCAAACACAACAAAGAGGAATACTTTGACTTTCTCGTAGTCCATCCCATCTCCAGCAGTGACTTCATGTGAAACTTCTGTTTGAGTGACTTACTGACATTGGAACAAAAAAATAGGAAATTGGGTTAAGTAGATAATTTCTTTGTAGTAATGATGCTTCTTGGCAATATGTCTAAAGCCCCGTTTCCACCAAGCAGTCCTGTATGGATCAGTACAGTTTGGTATGGGTTGGATTGGTAAAGCTTTATCGTGTTTGCGTTTTCACAGCCAACCATACCCTTCTTGGTAGGCGGCGTGTAAGCCAGATGTGATAGCCGCATCAGCTATGATAGCATGACAGCATAGCAGCGCAACACAGTGTACCTCACAAATAAATCCAATGAAGAAGCCATTTGTCTCCTTTGTGATTGTCATGCAGTTCTTTGTTACAAAACCCAGTGAAGCTTTGTTTCAGAGAAGGCTGTGTGCTGTGAGGAGAAACACAGCAACTGCTGTCGCATGGGAAGGGACGATTCGTACCAATCAATCTAGCTGCACTTTCTGAGGTCAGATCAGTGTGTCTGGAAGCCCAACAAAAGGGTACCAGAAAGTGGGACGATACAGGTCAGTTATTTGGGGACCTGTCCTGGTTTTAGTCAAAGGACTAGACATAAAATGCGTACCATACAAAGATGAACAGCTTGGTGGGAACAAGACTGCACTAGTAGGTCTGTCTATTCTCCTTTTAAATGGTGTCACATCTGAAAGGAACATGCAGTTGTGGGGTGAGCAGCATAGCTGAGTATTTGGGTTGGGTTTATAAAAAGACTGTCAGACCTTCTTTGATAATGCCTAACAGCTAATGAAAGTAAATGGATTTTTTTTTTTTTTTTTTTCAAATCAAGGGAGCTTCCCTATAAGATTTTACTGTGTGTTGTAAAAACTTGGAATCAACAAGGTTTTATTTAACTAAGCTAATTTTTCTCAAGAGCAATTACTTCTGTATTCTCTTTAAGGTTTCAAGCCATGATGTGACTTTTGACTGTGATAGACCTTACGTTTTAATCCCACATCCAAAGTCAAATAAATGTTATTTTCCATATAGTGCCACAGCATAGCAGGAGTATTTTAAGGTCTCTCACTCATGGATCATGGCTACATCTTCTTTCTTTATTCAACAGACTAAATAGTCTCATGTTATTGATCTTATTCACATGATGGGGTGTCATTTCTGTCTCTACATCATTGCACCTTCACATTTGTCCTCTGTGCTCTGCATCGCACACGACAGAGTTCCACCCCGATGCGTACACAGACACACAAACCCGTGTGCGCACACAGAGACAAGCAGTGGACACAGAGTTGGGAGAAATAATGTTGCAACCACCACAAGAAACACAGGGGAAAAACTTTTTCAAGCACCCCCAGGGCAGCACAATACCCACCCCTCCGCTAACATTGTGCTGCCACTGTCCCTGCCTTGGAGAACTGCACCAGAAACAACATTCAAATTTTCTCACTAATAAGCTTAAATCTATGATTCAACACAAAGATCGCTACATGTTTGCTGTGTAACATGATAGAGCATAAACTACCTTGTAGCATAAATGTTTGATGTGGTGCTAGTCTACCTTTAGGTTTAATTGCTAGATTAAATTATTATCTTGGCTGAAAAACCTGAAAAAAAAATACATGAAGCCATAAGCATTCACTTTCTAAGAAGTTTCAATTAAGCTATAGCTCTAAATTTTATCTCCCTGTGTTTTCCTCTGCAGATGTCTTTTCCAGGATCCCATGAGGAAAAGCACATGTAGTTTTGCCCGAAGCAGTAACATCTTGGAAAAACATCAACTCCTCTTATTTGGATTTTTTTTTTTGATACAAAACCAGATAAAACAAAACTAAAAGACACTGAAGTTGTCACAATGGGTATTTCTAAAACTACTCTGGTCATTATTGCTTTAATCTGTCTTTGTAGATGTAGATTTAAGAAACAAGTTTGACCTGAACCAGTTCTACAATGATTGATTGAATGATGTGACTTATCCTAATGTCAATGTACAAAAAATATAAACAACATCCCATCACCAAGTCTTTCTGTGAAGAGAAAAGCCTTCTTGAAGTCTGAATGCTGCAATGAGAACACAAAGTTTCCATGGAAATCCACTTGGAGGTAATGGAAAGTGCAGCATAACAAGTAAAGTTGGATTTCCACCCTGAGTATAGTATCTGTGTGCTCAGCCCTCTGAAGTGGTGCGATATACAACAGACACATCCAAGAGGGCTAAACATTTTAATTCAAACTAATTCTTTACAGGCTTAGCTCTTTCTTTTCAACTTTGTTGTCTTTGAAGTTGAGTGCTTGTCATGCTTTATTCAAAACAGCTGCCATTACACCATTGAAGCATGTAATCTGAATGAGAGATTAATACCATGTGAAATCAAAAGGTGTTAAAATAAAAACACAAGTAATACATAATTAAAGGAAAAATCATGTTCCTGTGTATATGAGTGTGACTGTGCAATCCATGTCTCTTATGTCCTCCTGCCCTTCCAGTTCACCATAAAACACAAACACAAACAGAAATGCCCCCCTGGTAGAGTGATCTCATTAGACTGTATCTGGGTGTATTGCTCATGCCATGTTTAGAGCCCCTGTGGCTCTCAGAATGCTCATTAAGCTTAGCACACTGGATTGGTCATATAATGTTAAAACTCCTTTATATTGGACTTTGGTGCTTGCACTTGAACAACACCACATCTTGTTCAATTAACACAGATGTAAATAAATATATTCCACTCAATGTGAAAGACAAGGGCTTACACAAGGATTTGGGACCTACCTCATGAGGATGCAGATTGAGTTAGTCATTGTTGTTTGTGGCACAATTGACCTATGACTAAGCCGCGCCCTCTCCACTCACTGAGACAAAAAAATGAGCATTCAGTGACAGGCGCTGTGGCAGGCAACACGTTGGGAAACATTTCTATGCTATTGATGATTTTTGTAGACAGAAAGATCACATATCAGCTAGAAGTCACCAAAAGGGTCTAAACTAGACAATGATGGGATGAAAGTTTAGTTGTATTTTTGACTCGTCAAAGATGGCACACCAAATTTCTGATCAATGTGCTGCAGGGGCAAAAACAAGTATGTGTCCTATCTGAAATAGTGAAAGATGACCAGACTGAGAGCTAAGTACAGAGCTGGATCTTATTAAGAGGGTACACTTACACTGACATTTTACTATTTAGGTCATATTGTCTAGAGATTAACGAAAATATGACCAGGTCAACAATGTTTGACTGCTTGGCTTCCATGTAATTTCTTCTGCTAATTAAAAAAGGGGTCAAGCTTACCGCCTTCCCTTAATAATAGACAATAGACACAATACAAGATTACGCATGATACCTTTTTTGTGACTTTGTGAAAGCACCTCTTGATCTCAGAGTGAAGACTAAGAACAAACTGCTGTGACAAGTACCAAGAGCAAATATGAACAACTCTGAAGGTCACTACAAGTACAAACCTCCTTAAAGTTGCACCACCAACAGTGCTATGCATGAATCCATGCATGTAATACACATATTTTTGCACACACTGCAAATGCCTTCATGAGGAAATTTTTCACACTACTTCTTATTTTTAATTGGAATTCGGATAGTTTATCCATATCTAACAGCTCAACCTCCGAACCATCTGGTTGTGGTTGAAAAAGACCTTTGTAGCGTTAAGTCTTTAATGCTCTCATTTGCATTTTATGAATGACAAAAGATGCAGCAGTACAAAAATGTC
The DNA here is from genome assembly GCF_033239565.1 of Halichoeres trimaculatus. Lineage (NCBI taxonomy): Eukaryota > Metazoa > Chordata > Actinopteri > Labriformes > Labridae > Halichoeres > Halichoeres trimaculatus. The sequence continues at coordinate 15,557,957 of NW_027437183.1, forward strand.
TTAACTCTGCTCCTTCCAGGATTTTTTGTCCACAATGTATGTGTACTGTAGTGTACCTCGATTTTAAGGAAAGCTTTAACAGCATGACCAATAAATATGAGCCACTAACTAAAAACTTTATTTGGCTAACGATTTTGGGGGAAACATGGACACACACAGAGGCAAATAATTATAAGTGACATATTTGTCTATTAGGTTGACCGTATGGTCTCACACACAAACACACACACACACACACACACATATGCCCAAACTCTATTTTTGCTTTTCCCCTGACCTCAGTTCCCTTCACTAATTGCGGTCCATATGGCCAGACACAACACAGACACAGACACAAACACACAGCACAACTAACTACTTTATATTCCTCATTATGTAAAACATCTCAGCCATATAACATCTGGCCCTACAAGTCTTGCCAGTCTATTGCTGGAGATCAAAACGTTGGAGCACAAGTGTTTGTGTGGCACTAAAATAATAACCTGACTTGAAAGTCCGTGAGGAATAAACTCTGTGAGTGATTTGGTTTATAGTCCAAACACTTAAATCTCTTGAGAGCTCTATGATGACAACATGCCTCATTTGTTTAACCAACTCATTAGTACTTAGAGAATGGTCAATATATGTCTTGATAAACATTCAATGCAAATAAGACAGCTGAGAGTTATTGCAGCCATTTGGCATCAGTGTGCTCCATTAAATATCAAGTGGGATTCTGGCAAGCATTTTAGTGACAATATATCTGCTGAAAATTGAATAAATATGTCGTGGTAATCTTTGAATTATGCACCGCTAATGCTTTTTGTCTGTCATTTAAAAAATATGCTTAAAATACATTGGTAAAGGGTTAATTCCTACTTGGCCCTTTCTTGCCAGTGGTTGAGTTTAAAAAAGTATTGTTTAATATTCTTCAATCAACCCATGAATCAATCAATTTCTATTTATATAGTGCCAAATCATCTCAAATGTTAACTCAACACACTTTCCAGAAAAATCAACAAGTCTGGATCTTTTTATGTAACTGAAATTTTGTTTTATTAAGAGAGACCAACCATTCTTGCATGTGGTAACGTGTGTTCATGTGTCCTGCTCTGCTCTTTAAAACAGGAACCTGTGGACTCACACAGTGATGCTTCAAAGGTAAATGGGCTCCAAAAAATTAAAAGATGAACATGGCTTCATCTAGGAGTAACTGTAACCAGTGATTATGAGACATATTCCCCGACTGAGTGACTCAGATGACAATTTAAAGCAGAACCACTAGAGATCTATGGTAGAGGAGCACATTGAGAGGTTTAAAGAGAGAGTGAAAGTTTATCTGTGAAGAAAATTCCTTTTAAATATCTTTGCTGTAATCATCACATTTTGCCGAATATAAGTTAAATATCGAGTGCTTTTGATGCCCCTCTATTTATGCATGTATATGTATATGTATGTATATGTATGTGTGGATATGGTGATTCAACATCACATATAGTGGTAACTTATTTTCTGCAGTTCCCTATTGTTATAATTGCATGGTAAACTATGTGCTGATCAGTCTAGAGACTTTCTGTATCAACCTACAAGAAAACACTCAGGTATTGTGTGGTTAAACTGCAGTTCCAGCCGAAGCTGAAAAATATCATGTTTACTGTTTAAAGTTATAGAAAACAAAACTGCCCTGCCATGCACAACAAATATTACCCAGTTTAAGGGATTCATATGCAACTTGCCAGATGGCATCACTGTTTCCCATCATGGCAGCCTCATTCCAGAGTAGTCTGCCAAATCTATCAAAGCTTTGATTATACACAACCAAAACCTCACAGAGGCACACACTTAAGCCCTATTCACACAAGATTTGTTTCACCTTGGGACCTTTGATAGTTTGTAATAATTGCAAATTGCGGAGGGCGTCAGCATTTTTTTTTACAGTTTTTTTTAATTGCATTTTTGTACACAAAGAGGTAATAGGTTTACAGTACTTATGAATGACAGTGTTGAAGGACCTCTGAGCTTTCAATTCCGTGTGAATCGACCATGTCTGTAATTTGTAAAGTAATGTCTGAATTGGCATCTCTTTAATTTCGGGTGGTAATATTATTTCAAGAAGGTGCAGTTTATTCTGGTCATTTTTTTCTGCTCAGAAATAATTCAAACAGTGTTGGGAATTCTAAATGAAGGTTTAAACAACAGTTTGATGGACATAAGATGAAAGTAGACTCTATGCCCCCCTATGTCATTGATAAATAGGCTACAAATAGTCTTATTTATGAATGTAGATATAACAATAAAAAAAATCCATGTGCTGTCTCAGAGAACATCTGAAACATGAGAAACAATAAGCTATTTACAGGTTCCCGTGTGAATGCACCACACCAAAAACTTACGTCAGGGGTTAATTGTGAAATTACCAGAGGTTGTAACAGTAATCCTTGGCAAACAGTACTTTATTCACATTTAACTCATAAGCCAATGCTAACAGTGCTTTGTAAACATTAATAACTCTTTAGCTCCCTGTCCTTTTAACCCTTTTATTTTCACTTTTTTTTAAAGCAAGGGATAATTTTTAAGCCTTTAACTCTCCATCTGAGAAAAGAAATAAGCACACAATTTCTTGTATGTTTTTATGTTGCTGGAGGACCAAAATCAGAAACCACAAAATTCAGAAAAAAATTGTTTGAAGACAAATTGTTTTGAAGAGACAACCCAATCAGTTCAACATATTTTTCATGAAATAAAGTGACTCAAAAAATACTATACCAATTGGTACAAATTAAGACATAATGAATTTAAATGATGCTGCTTCTGTTGTTAAACATTTTGGATGTTGTTGTTTTTAAGCTGAAGAAGACAGAAAGAGTACAGAAGTGTAGATAGAAGAAACAAGCAAACACTCGCACTCACATGGAAGGGTGAGCAGTGGCCTTACATACCCCTACACCCTCCTGTGCCCTTTTAGCAGTTCCGTAATAGCCTTGCAGTGGCTAGTTGATGTCGCTGCGCATAAAATGACAGCAACATCTCCACAGGCAAACTCACTTTTTCATGCTGAGAGAGCTGTTTTATTTTCTCCCCCTTCAACACTTTTAACCCTAACCCCTCCCTGTCCCTGTTCTAAATATACACACACACAGACACACACAGAAAGAAAGACAGACACAAACATATATATAAATTAAATATGGGCAAACCCAATAGATTAAGTCACAGAGTTCAGTTGTGGGTCTTGGTTTTCATTAGGTCATGAATCCCTCTGAGGGATCCCTGAGACAAACTTGCAATAGAGCAAACACACAAAGTAAGTTTGAAGCTACAGTACTGCTGGGGAGAAAACAAAACCCCTTTAGCATCTACGGTTTATTTTCTGTCTCTGAAACAATAAGATGTAATGACAGTTGTCTTATTTTGTTGCTCTTCTGGTGCATAGATGGATGGGTTTGAGTAGGGACAAGTTGGTGTGTTTGTGTAAAAGTGTATGCGTGCAAACAGGCTGGATAGAGACTCTATTTAGTTATTTAAGTTTTGCTTTACTAAAAAAAACATCTTGATACACTTTCAAACATATTCAAATGGTTTAGTTTATACTGCAAGTATTTTTACTGGGTTTGAGGTTTTCCAGTGAGTAATTGCAGTAGGACACTCCTGTCAGTCAATCAGTCCTTCCAATCCCAGCAGTCATGCTTAAAAAACTCTTTCACTACTGTAGTTATGAATCCACTGAAATGTTGTGTAATCTGGATCACATTCCTGGGTCAAAACTCCCTACAGCTGTCAAATCAAAAGAATCACATGTGGAGATTCTGCTGCTTAAGGTTTAAAACTTTCTTTAACTCTTTAACATGCACAGCAGTGGGACTGCAGTCCATTATCCTGTTTCTGAGCGATAGTTTATTAATATTGCTTTAAATGATGAAGATAATAACTGCTGTTAAAGTGCTGAAAAAGATCCAACCCAGAGTTCCTGCTGTTCGTCCATCCATCAAACTAAGTGTGTGTGTACATGAGTGTGTGTGTGGGCGGGTGGAGGACGATTTCACCAAAGAGTTCCTGCTGTCCCTTCATCCGTCAAACTAAGCAGCATTAGAGGAGGCTGTGTGTCCCATCAATTATTCCCCTCAGCACATCTATAATTGATGACTGCTACTTAAAATAAGATGCTGAAAGACTGACAAGGCACTGAGCTAAGTGAAAGTTTTAAGTTTGAGTCTTTGCTAGTGGATGGGTTTTCTGCTCGTATGATAGCGTGTACATGTAAATCCAGGCGAGACTTCTGTGTGATCAGCTGAGGCCATTTCTTGTACATTTGAGTGAAAAAAATGATTTTTTTAGTCTTTAATGTAGTGAAACAATCAGATAATAAGGCAACAATTCTCTTTTTCTGCTGCATCACTTGTCCACCACTACTTTCTCCACTATTCCTAGCAGTGTCAGTAAATTTATAACTGCAGATCTGTAGTTTTTCTAAGAGCTTTCGTGCTTTTGTTAAATTAAACCTAAAAATGGCAGAAATTGTATCCTTTTCAAGTATGTGGCATCAAAAAGTATTGAAAATTTTGCAACCTAGCACTGTACATGTATTTCCTTTAACAGCTTCTATTCATGTCTGGATTTTCCTGTATTTCTGGATATGGGCCTTGACTGTTTGTGTATTCCACACATAATGCTGCAAAGTCCTCTCTTTCCCCTTTTTCTCGTCTCTCATCTCATCCGTCCTCACTTGGTTTTAAAGTATAAGCAAACATCCCACGCAGCTCCGTCTCCCTTCCTGTCTCGTTATTTTTTGTCTCGGAGCTCGCCTAAAGTCACCTTCCTTTACCTGTCAAAGCCAGAAATTAAGTCAGTCATTAGAGTGTAAACAAACTTTTAAAAATCTAAACCCAGCTGTCTGTTTCAGCCTTCTATCTACCTCGAATGGTGTTTCTGTTTATAATGACAGGCGGATGATCACTTGCTGCATCATAACTAATCTGAGCTCACAGCTTCTACAGTTATGCTTAATAGCTGCAACTAATTATACACAAGTAACACTCATCATCAGCTCTGCCATAAACTTTAATTGACAGACACCTAGACTTCCTCTGACTGCATTAACTATGTTGTAAGAGCCAGATTTTATATGATTTAAACAAATATCTTTACCCAGTGCCTCACATTTCCTCAACCACAAAGCAGCTTCAAGTTGGCTGTTCATATGAGAAAAAAGGTGTTTGAGAGTATATATCCAAAATCAAATTCCTCGGTTCACTGTAAGTCCAAATGCTCCCCACACATTGGTGTCTGGATTTCTGACCCCTGATAAAGAGCGGTGCTCTGTAAATGTGAGTTAAAACTCTCCTCTCATCCCCTTTTCCATACCCTCTCCCTCCTGTTCTTCCTGTGTCTGGTCCTGTCTTGTCTCAAAGCATGCCAGTGGCCATGTCTCCCCTCATGTGGCCAGCTGTGTCACAGGTGATCCATCACCACAGGTGGAGGTTTATTATTGGCTGAACCCCATGGGCCCGCCGATCCTGACAAATCAGCTGTAAATGCCAGCCCTCAGCCGAATGCTCTGATTATTTCTGACAGGCACAGCCAGCCTTATGCCAGCCTCATGCCCCCTAGACCCCCAAAACCAGGTGTAGGCAGGTATGTGTGTTCAAAAGTGTGTGCATGCGGCTTTGTCTACTACATTATTCAGCACCTGCTGTTGTTTTTTTTTTTTTTTTTTTGTCTCAGGTTTCTTTGCCCTTGTTCCCCTGCTCTACCAGTCTAGCGGTCAGCTGAGTGTGTGCTCATGTGCCCATGAGTACGTGTCATACCAAAACTGTAGACTTTGTGCCGACATGCACATTCAGCGCTTTTCTGCACAAAAGAAAAAAGAAAAAATCAACCCCAAACCAAGTTTCTAATGTGACCTGGGTTCCCTCCAGAAAACTTTTCTGCTTACTTAAAGTTTCAGGAGTTATTTCTCACACATCCCCTGGCCAAAGTTTGTCAAATAAATGTGTTCATTACCATGCACACACTGTCAAACTTTGCCTGGCTCTAAACTGTTTTTATTCTGCTGCAACTATATGGTGAGCTATCTGAATGTGCAAGCTCTGTTTCCTCTAATATTACACTACCAAGCATTGAGGTTATTATACAAATGTCTCTGTGTGGTAGAAAGTTCTCCTTAGAAGCTACATAACATAGCCTTAACTTATTTTCAAACATATTCTCTCCCATCATAAGCTGACATGAAAAAACCTTGATCCGCTCAACCTTATGACCTAAATATCTCTAAGTGAATACAATGTGACTATTAAATGGAAGCTGAAGTCCCTCCACAAACCAGTGTTTTTTCCCCTGTATTTAAAGCTTGCCTTACATGGTTTGTCTGATGTGATCATGTTTTTCTGAATCTGTAGAATTTTGAAGCCCTGGTGTGACAGAAAATATTTTTTGAGTTTATGTCTTCTTTTTGTCTCAAGATAGAAGAAGATTGTGTGGTTTTGTTTTTGAGCCATTTCAAGGCCTAGTATTTTTTTTTCTTCTGGTACTGGGAATAAATATAAATTGCCAGTTCCCAGTGATGTTCAAACAGAGGCCAGACTGCTGCAACAAAAGAGAGAACATTTCAAGAAATGAGAATTTTTTTTTTGTCTCTGTGGCTGCTGTGAGCCTTGACACGTCAACTTAAAAACTTCACTGTGGAAAAAAGTGGAGACACAAGTCATGTTTTCTGAGGAACAAGACGTTGTAAAAGGTACTTCCACAGGTAGCCTATACTGTTCACAGAGACATTTGCATTGTACTTAAAAATAGCTACATACCATAAATGAGTTCAAGCATCCAGATCACTTGTAAAACACGATATGACAGAACATTTATATTGTGTAAGATACAAGCTGAGTTTGGCTAAAAAAACAACATTACACTATTCTTATGGAATGAACAGCCAGAACACAACATATTACAAGTTAAACAAGGAAAAACAATCTGATGAGGCTGCAAGACACAGTTTCCTTTGTTTTTCATCTGCACAAGGGATCCAGATTTTCCATCCAGAGTCACCATGTTGTTCACAACATGCTTAGATTTGAGTATGAAAAGTGGATAAATGAGGATCAAAGCCGTTCAAAATTCATTTCAACAGGCTTTCATCTGCTGCTTTATCATGATTTGGTGTTAAAACCAGTTGTTTTCACTGCCTACCCTTCATGATAACCTCTCAAACAGCGCTCTAAGACTAATTTTATTGGGGACTCATTCCTGCTGGCCAAAAATGTGCTTTTCCGATGCTGTGTTAGCAATACGTAATTTAGAGACCATTTGCCATAGTGCTGGGGTTGTGGAATATTGTGGACACAAGTGTTTTCATGTTTATTCTGTTATTTCATTGTTTTTTAAATGACTGGAAAGTGAAATGAAAGGAGGGACAAGTTCTTGGACCTAAATGACATGAACGCTTTTTCATAATAGCCCCCCAAAGTCTGCATATGCAACAAAAACTATGTGCGACAGGAAACAAAATGGTGATGAAAAAGTAATTTCAAGAGTGTTTTATGAAATTTGAATTCTAGCCTTTGATCTTAGCTTTAAAAGTCTGTTTATTTCACATCAGCAACCCATCCACCAACACCTCCTGACTGAGAGGTTTTATTGCACTCAAGCAACACCATGTAACATCAACTACTTGCTTCTGAGAAAAAAAAAAAAAAGATATTTGCATGACCACAAGGGATTGCTTGTGAGAAAATGTAAATGAGTGGCTTTAACTTCTGTTTGGACAAATGACCAATGATGACAGTCAGCCTTAAGGGGTAAATCTTTGAAAATAAACATGTTTACGATACAAATAGAGTGTACCCTGGATTTTTCTGACCAAGTGTTTGTCAAATAAATTCTAACCTGGGAAAGTCACAGAAGTGCCTTCAAATAAGCTTCACATGCAAGTGTGGGGCTGTGTATGAGTCAGACCTCTTCCCTCTTCAGCAGTTGGGGGTCTTCTTCACGTGTCGTGTCAAATAAGGAGGCTTTGTCCACACGTTGCAGGGCAAAATTCACAGGTAAGTAGACTGTATAGGGGTCAGATTCCTCCTTTCTGCTAAAAAGAAGTAGGACACCACAAAATCTTCATATTTGAAGATTTTGTGCTGGAGGTATTTAAACTTTTAAATGCATTGTATTGTATTGAATCATATTGTACTGAATCAATACGGTTAAGTGACCACATAATTTCACCTTGTATAAGGTACATGGAACTACAAATGACAAGGCTGCAAATGTAAGAAAAAGTGTCACTGTAAAAAAAAAAAAAAAAAAAAAGCAAGAACAATCAAATATGAAGTAGTTTAATTACTGGCTGAGTTCAGTTGATGCCACTAATTCAAACATCATGTGTCCAGTGCCTCCACACCTTGATTACAAAAGATAAAGAAGCAAAAACCGAAACACATTGAGAGGAAGAATGAATGATTTTGTGATTGATTTTGACTATGCTGTCATTGCAAATACAAGCTTATGTAATACAGTGCTGGGGATTTAAGCCAAAGGCTAGTGTCCATAGTTTATTTGTCATGCAACAGAAAGCAGAAACAGACAGGGAATCCCTCCATCCCCAGTGAGCTGACCTGGCCTTTCAGTCACTCTGTTCTTCTATTTTCACTTCAAACAACAGACACAGATTGCCCATGACCCCAAAGAACAAAGAGGAAAGTGTCAGCAACAAAGAGCACAGATTAAAGATATACGCAATAGATAATGACAAAAGAGGGGCAAATGGGAAATGGAAATAAAAAGAGTAAAAAGGCAAAGCAGAGTAAAAAAAAATGAATTAAACAACCAAGCCGTGCAAAGAGACGAGGGGTGTGAGGCCATGGAGGAATAAGAACTGCTGTCTTTGCATAGCCAGCGATGTCAGAGAGAGTCACTGGAGTGTTGAGACAGACAGCTGTGGGTGTGTGTTTTGTCAGTGAGCAGAAAAACAGCTCTCTCAACAAAAATGACTTTTTATAAAAATAAATCTAAAAGTAGTTATCAACAATAAAGTTATTCCCTTGTATAACAAAGGATGCATTCTTTAATCTCATTGTGTACTATGAGGTATTATTTCAATCTATTCAGGCTTGGGCTTACATTTCTGGGTGGTGTCATGTAAGGGCTGTTCACTTTCAGAGATTGCATATAAGCAGAAAGATAGCGCACCATATGCAAAGTTGTATTTTATGTTAAATATAATGTGTAATGTGGCCTGTCTTATACAAAACAATATTACTTTGGCAGCTCCCTTGGTTGTTAGATGTAATGGCAGCCACATCAGGAGATGTCTTTAAGCTTGATAGTTGTACAGCAGAGCATGTAAGAAGTTTTGGCTCAAGGTTCTAATTCTGCACAAGCATCAATAGCTTTAATCTGCTTTTAGTGGAGTGTTAAACTCCTCCTAATGTTTTTAGGTTATTCATTTACAGCAGCCTAATCTGCTTTGTGCAGTGTAACATCGCCAGAAAATGGATCTGTCAGTATTTGGTTGGCAGCAGATTTAGGCTTTAAGTTCTTTATTTCAGACTAAATAGGGATTTTTAAACGCCTGACTCTCTGTTTGACAGACTAACAGGGATTTTAAAGTGTAAGTAACAATAATTCAAACAGGCCTGTATTAGGCATCATGAATCTTAAACTTCATTAAATACAAGGGTGTGTTTGTTTCTGTGCTCTACTCTGTGTGTGTGAATCTGTATTAAGGTGTTGTTTATCTGAGATGAAACTCGAGTCACTTAACATCATATTAACCTTTTATCTTCTGCTTGTACACTTCATTACTAAGGTGCAGGAGATGTTCACATTTTGACTCCCAAGACTGCGTCTATAAATTTGTTGACTGTTTCCAAGCTACAAGCCAAGAGCTGTCAGTGGAGATTAACTAAAGGCCTAATGAGATTATTTGTGTATTAATTGACCAAAGGTCACTGTCTGCCCTGTTCTCATCAAGCAAAAGCATTGTTAAAGTTTCAACTTCCCAAAAACTTTTGCTGACAATATGCGGTTTATTTCTTTTAAATGACTTATTGAAATGGCATCAGCAGCCAGTCTTTGTTTTAAACTTGAACTCAATGCAACACAGAAGCTGTAGCCTGCCTCTGATAACAGCTTTGTATCTGCTTTCTGAATACCAAACTTTTTTATCGTAACATGGTTCATTCAGTTTGTTCATCAGAGATAATTATTGCAGATGATTATCTGAAGTAATCAGAGCATGTCTGTGTCAAGAAAGGGGAAGAGTGTGAGTGTTTGGAGGGGTTGTGTTTTGTGTGTGTGCATATCAATCGCGTGTGTAAGTCTGTTGTCTTTTAGAACCTTTGCAAGCCTCTTTTATGTGCACCTCCCAAAATCCCTCACAGTGGGAAGCAAAAAAACACAGCAGGGGATGGTTCTTTGTAACACACTCAAGCCCACACACAAATACATACACACTACATTGGCTTTGGCCTTCAGCCACTTCCTTCCAAGCTAATCAGAGGCAAAGAGAAAGTGCCAAAATATCAGATGTAGCACAGCAGGTGGATGACCTATTGGGATGGAAAGATGTGTGTGTTTTGTGTGTGCTGCTGATGTGTCTTTGTGCCTTTGTATGATGGGTTCATTTAACAAGACATTAAGAGAGAAAAGGAAGGTAATTGCATTTTTCACCCTTATCATAGATGAAGAGAAGAAAAATATCAAAGGATTGGATTTCAGGTCCAGCCAAAACAGCTGATTATGGTGTTTCATTGCACTGCTTACACATTTTTCTTTGATTTTTAACCTTGGGGTTAATTGATCATCAAAATATATCAAAGAGTCGCAGCACCCATACAAATAAGCTTGACTGAACTCCAAAGAAGGAATGTTTTATTCCTTATTGCTGCACCTGGATATGATAATGACAAGAACCGACAACCATTGACAATATCAGCTTCAATCATCCCATTGCTCAGCGATGGCGTAGCACCGGCACAGGATCCAAAGGTAGATTCTATTTTCAATATTTCACAGTGCCTTGCTCCTTGCTGTCATTAACAGATCAGAATCTAAAAAAGCTCTTCCTAGTGGTTATTTGAGTTGCCTTTCTATCAGCTCGACCAGTCTGGCCATTCTCCTCTGACCTCTGCCATCAACAAGGCATTTTCACCAACAGAACTGCCGCCCACTAGATATTTTCTCTTTTTGGGACCATTCTCTTTAAACCCTAGAGATGGTCATGGGTGAAAATCCCAGTGGATCAGCAGTTTCTGAAATACTCAGACCAGCCCGTCTGGCACCAACAACCATGCCACTTTTAAAGTCACTTGAATCACCTTACTTCCCCATTCTGATGCTTAGTTTGAACTACAGCAGATTGTCTTGGCCATGTCGACATGCCTAGATGCACTGAGTTACTGCCACCTGATTGGCTGATTAGAAATTTGTGTCAATGAGCAATTGGACAGGTGTGCCTGATAAAGTGGCCAGTAAGTGTATGTCTGAAGCCGGGAAGCAATAAGAACAGGCGAGATACTTCAACATGTTAAAAATAGTTTAGCAAAATTCACAGATGAGATGTCAATGAGATTAAGCAGCACACAGCTACTTAATCTCATTCTGTCTTTCCATTGCACAACAGAGTGCAACAAAACAAAATGAATTAAAAAGTGACTTACAAAAGGCAAATGCAAAAACAGGACGGACTATAAGTAAAGTGCATGCTTTTACAAGCCTGTTAAATTAAATAATAACAAAATAAGTCAACCTTATCATCCTCATCACAATGTTATTTCTCAACTTTTCAGGGCAGTGAGTAATATGTGTGAAAACACTTCTTTAATAGAGTTTAGTGATGCTTAGTGTCTCAGTGGTTAAATGCAATAGTCTGGAGGGGATAAAAAGGATGGCATTCACACTTCAGGATACTTATGTATTGTAGTCCATTGCTCTGAAATAATGAGAGCAGGCTGTGTAAACACATTCCCGACCTTTGTAGGGCTTCAACAGCACAGTATATAAAAAGTAAAAGCAAGGTGAGAACACAAAAGAGAGCAGAGGGTAGATGGCCTCTGGCATTTTCAACTTTTTTCCTCATGAGGTGTTGGCAGTCAGAGATGACATTATCAAGTCTCTAATGAGTTACTGTATGAAAATAATTATTACAGCAACTTAAGAACAAGGTGTGTATCGGTAAATATAGGCTTTAAGACAATGCAAACATGAGTGCTCCCATACAGAGCCTCTTACAAAGATTGAGCATCATTCTTTAAGCTGGTTAATGATGATGAACACATAATACAGAACATGATCAGTTCTGTCTGCTCATATAGAGAGATCCCTTAACACTCATTCATAGTCCTCAAACAAGAAATGGGAAAATAAGACAAAATAGAGTGGCTTAAATAATAACCATGCTGTCCAGACATTGTATCAGCATTTCCAAGATGGTTGCCACCTGGTGCAAAATGTCTCCCCTCCAAGGGAATGAAGAAATTAAGAGGCTCAGATCCCAGCAGACACGGTAATAGCCTAGTCATTACCTCAAACAGAGGAGATAAAATATATCCACACACACTGACTGAGGACATGTGGAAGAGTGTGTGTGCTTTGATTTGAAGTCTGTATATGCAGTCTTAGCTAATGGATCACATTGGTAAAGACAGCTCTGCTTTTCCACAGAGTGGAAAATAACATGGTGACTCCACTAACTTTATGTAGGTGACACTTTAACAGTTTGCTCTTACCTTGTTGGAGGAAAATCAGTCAGCAAGGGGACACAAACAAGATATGGGTAGAGGTAAAGGGAAAGGGGAGGAGAGAGAAAAGGAAGAATAATGTCAGATTTTCATTACAAAACCAACAAATGAATACATTCACATTCTTTATATACCTAGCCGAGCATTCGACACATTTAAGCATGTGTCTTGAAAATAAAAGGCCCAATTCCCTTACACATAAGCGCGCACACGAACATGATGAAGTCACAATGACCATAGTTTAGGAGGAGACATTCGACCTTTTTTTAATAAGATCAAGTACGTAAGTTATAGAAATTAATTAAATCAAACATTTGATTTTTTTTGAAAATCTAGTTTCAATTTAGACAAAAAAAATTTCAACACTCAATATTCATCTCAAATAAATCAACTGCAGCAACAAGCATACCACCAGAAAATGCAAATGTTCAGACAAAAGGTCTCAACCCCAGACAAAAAGAAGGGATTGAGAACAAACACTGCATTAGACACATTTAAAACCAAACACAATTATTCCTCTTATAATTAAGTTGGCAGAGACCGTAATCCTACAGAGAGTACATTCCCTCATAATTTGAATGCAAATGGAGCCAGATGGTATCATCTGCCCATATGGCCCCAGCATGTTGATGTTATTCTGCTTATTATTGACCAGTCACTTATTGCAGCATGGTCAGTGTTCCTCTGAGGTAATGTGTGGACTGAGTGCAGACTGAAAGTGTAATTAACAGAAGCGAATCAGTCTGTTGTTGGTCTGGCTAGTGTCCAATCGGCTGAGAATGGACACTGATACATATTTGGGGGAAAGACGGCGCTAAATAAGGCCTCTTTTTTGCTTTATTGTATTCTTCTGAACTCTTGTAGCACTGCACACTCTGCCTGTACAAGATTGACCTTTATGATTCTCACAAAGCATCTGGTGGATTCGGGAACTGGCAAAAGGAAAATGTCTTGCTTAAGGGCACACTCACAGTAACAGATGCTTTGAACGCTACAGCTACTTTTTTTGACTCAGTTTATTTAAGACCATGTTTTAATGAAGGAGTTTAAAAATATGTTTCTTTAACCTGATCAGCAAGGTGAGTCCTCACAGACGAGTCAAATAAACTTATATTAGCCATTTACTGCTGTGATTTGAATCATTCTTCTGCAGTTGTTACGATAACCTCTACATACTGAGCCACAAGCACTTTGTCTTTTAAGTTTAAAATGAAAACGAGTGGCTTTTTTCTTTCATCTCAACTGGAAGAAAGACTGGGAACAAATAGAAAATAAAACTTGTTATTGTTGATAAAGAATCTATGTGAGACTTCTGAAATTCAACCACTTGGCGTGACACATAGCCATGGTAACATTGGTTTATCCATGCGGACAGTCCGGAAAAGATGCTTTGATGAGAGAGAGGAAAATAAACTTCAAACACTGAGATATCCCTCTTGATCTGTGTGTGTGTTGATGTGTGTGTGTGGTTGTTTGTGTGTGTTCAGTAGTGCTAACGTATTCACTAAATCACTGCAACCTTTCAAGTAGTCAATCACATTAACATTTCTTGAGCCCCATGCCGCTGCATTAACTGTCTGGTTTTGGTATCTGGAATATACGTGTGTGATGAAAGAAATCCTGGATCAATTTGTTTTATGTGATGCAGGTTCAGATGCTTCAAAAGTGGATTTCTAAAAAGCAAGAACTTGCAAGGCATGTTGCCTCAGGTGTAAGCCTACACATACATATAAGAAAAGTAGTACCATGGTGATGGTGGATAATGTGGCTGCAAGTAACTCATACAGATTTGCTACAATTGATTTGAGCTTTTTGCTTTTTTTTTGCTTTTTATGTTGAAGCACATCCAACTTTAAACAAGTATTCACTGAGCAGAACTGAAAGAGGAAGTACAAGGATGGGATCAAATGCAACATCCTTAGTGGTATCTTAAAACCACCAAGCCAGGCCTGACAGACTGCGCTGTGTGAGAAAAGTTCGACCGCCCCAAGAAGACATGGACGAGAGCCAGGATGAGAGCTGAGTTAATCTTGCTTGGACTTAAGGTGTTATATTGTGGTTCAAGCTCGTTGATCATACTTTGTTTGCTCAGGGGACGCTCAGAGTCCAAACATGTTTACTTTTAAAGGAATCTGTTCCAAGTGTCAAGGTTTTAACAGCCTTTATTATGCTACAGGAATATTAACACTATGTGTTCGTGTTGCGTCTTGCTTTAACTGCCGTTAATAAAATGGACAACAGATGTGTTACTATGAGTTATATCACAAATCCCCAGTTACTGACCTTGGTGTACAGTGAGGAGCTAGAGCTGCAACACCCGGTATGCACTGTATGTTTGTGTGTCGGATATGTTAATGACATAGAAAAAACTGCAGTATGAAATAATTATTCTAATTGAGCATCCACAAAGAGGTCATGCAAATGCTCTCTTCCATTCATTCATCCATTGACAACTAAAAAACAATTTAGCATGGAATATACACCAGGTGATGCTTAATCAGGCACAGACAAAATTAATGCTGCTCAGATTTGATGTATTTTGATATGTTTTGTTGGCTATTATTTAGATAGAGTTGAGGTTGAACTGGATTTCATTATTCAAATGTGTCACAAGTAATTCTAACCTCTCGTGTTAGTGGTTCACCGTTGGAATGATTCAGAAATCAGTGTAAGTGTTTACTGCACTATATTCCATTTTACAGATGTTCTTAAAATGACCTTGATGTAAGTGTAAAACGCATGAATGTGTGTTTAAATTCTTAA
Source organism: Halichoeres trimaculatus (assembly GCF_033239565.1). Taxonomy (NCBI): domain Eukaryota; kingdom Metazoa; phylum Chordata; class Actinopteri; order Labriformes; family Labridae; genus Halichoeres; species Halichoeres trimaculatus. Next base: position 15,573,424 of record NW_027437183.1, read on the forward strand.
ACACAAAAACAACATGCCGTCATGTTAGTGTCCTAATGCCTGTTGCATTTTTAGCTGATAAACATGAAGTCAGAATAACACAAAATCTCCCTGTACCGTATTTCATTCCTGCCTCTCTTTGCCTCCCCTGCTTCTTTGGGCAAATCAATTATTCATGCTCCACCGTCAGAACTTTTCTTTTTTTCTTTTTTTACCATTTCTTTAGTAATGAATTGAAGAAATATTCCAGTCTACTAGTTCCTTCATTTGTAAACCCCAACCCATTTTTTTCTTATAATTGTCAATCTCCATGAGAAGGGTCCATGAAATTAATTTGTGAGTGATTCTTATAAATACAGGCCCAATCACATACAGGTGGAGATTGCTGTGAGGACTGAATTATAATAATGTGAATGCCACAAAGTTGAACAGGTTCACAAACACCAAACCCGAAACTAACACCACCAAAGCTGCAATATTTAAATGTATTAAGATCATGTAAAAAGGGGACACTGCTTTCTTATTGTAAGTGTGTCTGAGCAGCTGAGTGTGTACGTGTTTATTTGCTACAAGTATGATCCTTAATCGGCCAGTCGAGTGCATTGTTTACCTGCATCGTAATACAAGTTGCTCTTGCAAGGTTGCGTAAACAAATTTGTGTTTGTATGGCACATCAATTACGAGTTAAGTGTAAAGTTTTAAAGGATTGCATACATAAGAACAAAAAGAAAAGCGTAGAAATCAGCAAGTATTTTTATGTATCATCTTCTAATATATTGCCTTTGTTGACAGTGTGTTTCTGTGTTTTCTTTAGATGATGCATAAACCTATATGTCTCCATTTGTGTGCCGTCTATTTCTTTTACCCTCTCGAAGGTGGGGATGCAGCCTTAAATTTGCATTTTTCATATGACAGGCAGTGCACATCAAGGTTTGCAGAAGAAATCAATTTATCAGTCTGGAAATACATCAGGAAAGCCATCCAAGCCAACTAAAAGTTATCAAGGAGGGAAGCAAAACAGGAAATATGATTAGTGGAAACTTAAATGTTGTATTTTTCTGCCATCTCACCTTCTGCCCTCATCAGATGACTCAAATCATTTCAAGACTGTGCATAAATATGAGAAGAGAAGGGGCTGTTTAAGCTGATTTATGGCAGTGCTTTTACTTTTCAAAGCTGGAAAATGGCAAGTAAAGACATAAATCTACAAAATGAAGAAGTTCAAAGTTGTTGGATCTTAATTTTTAAAATCATGAATTGTACTGGCTTTGGCATATCTCTGATTCTTGATGATCCGTCTCAACTCTAACCGTATTCTTGTGACTTGAAGTACTTTGATCTTAATAAAGCTGCAGAGAGAAAAAAAAGGAGACGGGAAGAAAGACAAGAAGATGAAGGACAAGAAAGAAAGAGACAGTTGATAAGTTGCTGAACCTCTTCCCAGTCCACCAACAACAAAGGGTGACGATGAGAGACAGCGGGAGAAAATAAAAGGGATATTAGCCCTGAGCAGGGTGATAACAGAGGGATGTAAGCGGCTTCCTCTTATCTGTCCAGACAGAAACAAACCCAGTCCATTCCAGCCCACAGCCAGAAGACAGGAAAAAATACCCCAAAGACCCACAAAAATATATAGACACTTTATACTCCCCTGGTCATATGAAACATCCCTCAAATCATGTGTCAGTAAAGCAGCATTCAGTCGAGCGGGGTAAGTAAATATTCTCTTTCCTCCAGAATGAGCCAGAGATGTTTGGCTTGTAGCTCCGTTCAAAGAAGCATAAAAAACTTCTAAAATATGTTTATGTCTTGTGCTGTTTGAAAGAATCTGAAATGCTGTGTTTGATGTCAGCTTCAGGGTTACATGAAAAGCATGCAAAGTGTGGCTGAGCACCAAAATTGCATGTGGCTCCAGAGCAGTGATGCTGGGTTGCGTAAAAGCCTCTACCAGACTACCTATTACAAGTACAGCTTGTTTGCACGGAGAGGAAGAGAAAATGGGAAAAGACTGCGTGTAATGTTGCATCAGAAGGATCCAGTATTGATCATTAAAGTCTGACAGTGCCTCGGGTGAGGTAAAGAGAGGACGGACAGGATCGATGACGCTCTGTGGAGGAGAAATGACCAGGGATTCAACCATTTATCAGAAACATACACTTTCTCTCTCTTCCTTGAATACTGAGTTAGGTTGTCAATACTTAAGGGCTTCAAATAAATGCAGGTTTGTGGAAATACCATCGTGTTTATCTCCTTAACGTCAGTGTCACTGGTTGTTACTCGTGCATGTCAACCAATTTGTGTCTTCATCTAGCTTTTTTGCCTTTTATACATGGCCTTCATTGTAATCTAGAAAACCTAAAAACAATTGTAAATCATCATGGAATCTTTTTACTTCTGAAGACTCTTATCTTTACTTTATTCTTGCATTGAGTAGTCCTAATAGTACAGGGAACTTTCATCAATGCACCCTCAGCTTGGAATCAGTTGCAGAATAACTTAAAGCTCAAGGAGCTGGTATCCTTTAATGTTTTTAAATCTAAATGAAAGACATGGAGGAAGATTCTATAAGATGTCAGTTTTTTAGCTCAGCTGTTTGAACCATTTAGTCCCAGAATGACTCCTAGATTTTGATCCATAATCTTGTGTTTTGTTGACTGTGCTTTGTCTCTTTTTGTGTTTTCCATTTGGAACTTAGTGTCTTTGTTGCTGCCTGTCTTGGCCAGGTCTCCCTTGAAAAATAGGGTTTCCATCCCAATGGAACCAATCAAAATAAATAAATAAATGGTCAGCATATAATGTATAGTCAAGTGGTTGTGCAGATTTGAATCTCTACAGGGTGAGTAGGACCACATAAATTATTGCAAAGGGAAGTTCTGTTGTTTTTCAAGTGAGGTTATATCTAAATGTCACTAGTCACTGTGGTAGTAACAATACAGAGTGGGAGAAAAATAATCTATGTATCCATGTATCTGAATTTTTTGTTAAAGGATATTAATTTGTGATTTTTTTTGTTTAAAAGTTTTTTTTTTCCTCAAATTTAAATCCTTCATTTAATTTATTGTTCATAAACTGGGTTGGAAGTTGAGTTTTCAGAGCCCCTGAATAAATCCTACAATGACTCACATAGGATGTGCATTTTTGGGAAGATATGGCTTCTGATACGAATTGTAGAAATCATTATTCATCTTTTCCACATGGTCTGGCGCTAAAGAAGTGAACTAAAAATCACAAAAATCAGAAGTATCAAAGAATCCTATTTTAAATCGAATCAGCACCCCAAAAAAATTGTAAAAGAATTGGATCGGGAGACAAGCATATCGCCCCAGCCCTAGTAACAATGGACGCAAGTTAGCATGGCCCCTCAACTTAGCCTATTCTGAGAGACTCTGACCCAAGCACTCATCTCAGGGTGGACTGTTTGTGTTTTTACTATTTGCCAGTTGCAACTCATAAGTGCTAGGCTTGCATCAGTTGTGGCTAAAAAATGGATGACACCTCTCTTAAAAACACTGAAAAATACCTTTGGGGTATACTTTTCCACTTAATGTGAAGCCAAACAGATGTAGGTTGACCCAAACAGTCTATGACATAACAGCAACTAACTATCCCAATCCATGTATCGCATTACCTTTCCACAGGTATTCTACATCCTATTTGAATGCCGATCACCAACTTTAAAATATACATAGCAAAAATGACAAAATATTGTGAATTTTTAGGGTTTTAATGAGAAAATCTGCATTTTTTTCCACACATAAAAACCATAAACAATGAGTACAACCCACAACACTTAAGGAGGGGATATAAATGTACTCTGATGCGGTACTCTGTGAGCTGAACGAGAGAGCTCCTTTCGAGTTCTAACAGTTAGATTCACATAAATTAGAAAATAAGGAGCCATTTAACTGTCCCAAGCTATTCATTTAACCTAATGTGGTTCATATTACAGGGACCTCTGATGTCTCACAGCACCCAACTTGTGCCAAGAACTGTTTGAACTGCTGCACTTTCCACTGTGTTTGGTAACTGGATTCATTAGTCTGTGACCCACCTCTGCTGCTGCACTGAGCCTTCAAACAGAGTGAGGCAGGTATTGAAAGGCTCACTGGAGGACAATATGTGAGGCTAAATCAGGACTGCTTTGGTTTGATTATCATCACAGGAGCCTCTGGCTGTCCAATCCAGGGACCTAATTGCAATGAAATAAAGGTTTTCAAGCCATGAATGCACACTTTAAAGTAAATGGAGCCATAAAAGCTACTATCTGGTATTCAGAATAGAATAGCTGTAGGCAGAAAGTGTAATTGGTGTATAACAGAGAACACTTTATCCCTAAATTCACAATAAGAAGATATGTATTAAAGAGATAATCCTTAATCCCCTTTGAACAAAAAGATAGCCCCACTCCAAAGAATAAAACACAAGATTATAACTAAAGCTGAGAAACTGACTGACAAGTGTTTAATTTCATAGACCAGCACAAAGCAGACCCTAAACGCTTCAGTAGTTTTGTTTGGATCAAGGTGAAATAACTCAAACTGACAGCTAAGAAAAACAAAACAAAAAAAGATAGGTTGAAAAAAAAAATCTCCATCTAATTCAAAACTTTGTTGTCAATAAACCTTCCAAATGCACGTACCTTTAATTTTTTCCCCTAGTGGATAGATATTGCAAGGAAAGGTGTTTGGCAATTAAGAGGTGTTTATTCTTTTTAAAAGCTAGTAGAACAATTTCTTATTTTTCATTAAAGGATTGGACCCAGGGAATGTACATTTGTCAAAAGGATCATAGCCGATAATATACCAGAAAGCTTAAAAACTGATCATTCTTTTTAAACAGAGATCATTTTTGGAAAAAAAAGGAGCAATATTTACATGCACACAAATCAATCTCTTTTTATTCTATCCATGTGTTTGTGTGCATGTGCAGTACTTCCATATAGATGTACATGTGTATGCATATTCTGACATGTTGAGCCGGTATCTGAGGCTCCCTGACATTCTGTCTGTTAATCTCCATTTAGTGTGGGTTAATAGGACAGAAGGCTCAACAATGGGCCCTTCCAACATTCAATTGTTTTTTTGGCTGCAGAAATACATCTCTTGCCCAAATAAGCCTTTGATCAGCCAAATCATGCAATGACAACTTGCTTTATTAGTGCATTCAGCCTCAGCAAGGAGGCATCATATAGGGAAAGAGAGCTGGCATTGGGATTCGAAGCAGCTGCAACAGTTGGAATACCAGCATGCAACAATCACGATTTGCAAGGTTGTCACAGAGACATTGGTGCAGTGCTTCCTCTGCAGATACTAGTTTTTAAAAATGTGACAAAACTGATGTCAAAATGAATATGTTTTTAGCTGCCTTAATTAATAACATTTTCAAAGGGAGCTTAAGCAGCAAAGCCACTGAAGGGGGAATATACATCTTTCTTTTTATTTTTTTAAGAGTTCAAAATGGACTTTACACAGACAACTCAGTGCAAATTAATGGAGCAACTGAGCAGGTTACCAGCCACTGCTTAGCTTTTACTAACCAGCATTAACCAGCCGTGCAAGGCAACCATTTATTTCCAAGACAAAATAACGTCAAATAAGCCTGTCAGGCCAGCTGGGATTGTACCCATTATTCCTTTTTCCCACTGTCATGTCGTGTATACATGCTCATTAAGCCTGAAAATGCAGTAAGACAAAAATCACAATGCACAGCCCCCAAATAATTGTCCCAAGTTCAGCATTTTTTTTTAAAAAAGTAGTGAGTTGACTGTTGTAGGCCTCGACTGTAGCAACTCAATTAGCAACCCAGTGTGAATGTGTGTGTGTGTGTGTGTGTGTGTGTGTGTGTGTGTGTGTGTGTGTGTGTGTGTGTGTGTGTGTGTGTGTGTGTGTGTGTGTGTGTGTGTGTGTGTGTGTGTGTTTTTAATGTTTTGAGCCTTCACAGCTTGCCAAGGTGTAGGGAAATGAGCTGTAAGGTCAGACTGGATTGCTCCTGAATGGGAGCACATTTGAAGCCTTTGATTCATGCTGTGCACCTGGGCAGTGTTTACTTTAATTACTGTTAAATCACTGCTGCGAGTCTCCCCCTTAAATTACATTGTGTTTATCTCGCACACTGGAGCCAGGAGTGCTGGAGCAGCTGTATTCCGAAAACCAACTCCCACCAAGTACGGTATTCACATGGGCAGAAATATGCAGATTTTGTAATTTAAAGCCACTTCAAATGTGGTTTGGTTGTTAATATCCCAATTCTCATGTGACTGTTAACATATGCACAAGCCTCCTTCCCAGTCCCACAGTTAGCAACACATGGACATGGAAACACCCATAAACAAGTTGCCTATCGATGCCAGTGGCCCCCTACTCAATAGACCTGTCAACGACAAGTAGAGCCAAGAAGAAAAAGTGCTTTTTAACTGATTGTGTTACATCGACAAGGTTCTCCATCAGCATTAGAACGGCTGTCATTATGTGTGACTGTGACGCCAATAGCAGTTATTTGTAGCTGCCATGACATTAATTCATTACATGTACCTGCAAACCCTCGACACAGCTATATCAAGCATCATTACTGAGTGATCATTTCATTTTAGCCCATAATGTCACATGCTGTGAAGGGTACTTTGCAGTTTAAGATGAAATTAAAGGATCAGTGACAGAAAAATGCCTAAAATATACAATATTTACAATATACTAATTCTCCAGTCCTTAAAAAGTTAAGTGAAATTGTGTTTTTACCCCCATAAAAAAACAACCTTGGCCCGCCATATTTCCAATATTTAGTGTGAAACTTAAAATGAATCTAATAAAGAAAAGACTATTTTGGCAAGAGTGCTTTTTCTTACCTCACCTGACCCCTACACAACCACAGGGGTAAGAGGTATAAAAATAAGTGTAAATAATAATCAGCATCCTCTTTGATGTTTTGTTTGCTTTTGAGGGGCACATATAGTATTCAGGAAGAATAAGACTCTGATTATAACACCAGTTTAAAAACTCCACACAGGAGCTATAATGATCTTCTCTTCACTTAAACTTACATCCACCAGCTAGCTATTTAACCGAAGAAATACAGCTGCACTCCTGGTTAGACGTACCTCTGCACACCTTATTTTAAAAACATCAGTTATCAAGTGAGAAAATGTGAAAGCAGCTATCTGGCCTCTGATATCAACTAATGACGTGTCTAACACATTACCTGCCACTACCACTTCTTAAAGATGCTATGGGGAGATCTGTTTTAATTGGAATGCCTCACCACCTTCTGGCCCAGAGTCTCAAGCACACTGTCGTAGAGATGTGAGTTTTAACTGAGTGTGTGTTTGTTCTCAAACAAATTGTCTTTGTTCGAGACAACTTTTTACCAAATTCTACGTAAAGAGGTACAGTATTTATCAGTACATTTACGTAGCGCTGCTGTTTAAAATGTGACAACAAGCAAACATAAGTTTGCACTGTACATAAGTAGCCAGCTATATGTAGCGCTACCAGCAGCCCGGTGCTACAATGTATCCGTAGGCTAACGTGTCAACAAGCAAACTGTCAGTCAGTACAGTAGTCTATTAGCAGACTGTATGTAGCGCTACTGACAGCCCATTGCTGTGAGGCATGTCGATAATGTGTAATCTTAGTGAATCCCGGTTGTGTGTGGGATGGGTTCCAAATTAGGTACTTTTATAGGTACCGACTGAATTCTGTTAAAAGTACCGGGTACTGATTCATGTAAAATCAAAAGGTACCATGTTTAGGTACCTAAACACACCCTTGTGACTGTGAGGGAGTGAAAGAATAGTCAATTTTCCATGATGGACATGAACACAGCATTGCAAGGTTATATACTGAAGAATAAGTATGTTAAATTGGAAAAAAATACATATTCTATTAGAGAGAGAAAAGAGAAAAGAGAAATTGATCTTTTTTACCACATAAACACAAAAAAGTACCGAAAATTGGTACTGTTGAGTACCGGTACTGATTGCCAGGTACCGGGCATCAGTACAGTATCGTTTAAAATGTGAAAGGTACCCCTCCCTAGTTGTGTCCTGCCAGCGCTCATCTACCAAGCAGAGCTAATGCAGCCTAATTCTTCATTTATAGACTCTCAATTTTGAATAGACCAGTCTAGAATAACTGCTGTAATTGGGTTAAAATGAACAGTATCACAAACAACTTAGCTTGTGTTGTAGCCTTTAGCTTGGGCTGTATAACCCCAGGCTCACACTGAATCCGGTGCGGGTCCAGTGCGGCTTCCGCATGTAATCTGTATCATTAAAATCACTGTTGTAGGCTCACATTAGCCCCGCACGGTGCGAGTCCGGTTGCGGGAGCCGTACAGCACAACAGAAAGAATCCGCAAGAAGTCTATCTTTTCCGGACGCTGGAGAGGGTCTGCATCAAGCTGAATGAAATAAGACGAGCTATACAGGAAGTGAATTGCCGGGTGGCATGAAGATCTGCTGTTTTTCAAAATAAAATCAGTGTACAAACAAATGTAACTTGACTCTTCTTTGACAGCACAGTCACGCTAGTAGTAAATGTAAACATCACATCACACCCTGTGACACAAGGTCGCATTTTGACAACAAGGGACGACGAGAGACTCATCCTTGAAGTGGAAAGTCATCCCATTTTATATGACACATCCCATACTATTATAAGGATAATACAAGAAAAGAAGAACGTTACATTACTAAAAATAATAAACATTAGAGGAATCAAGCTCTCGCGCAAGTCCAGACAAGAACATGAACCTACATGAGCTTCTACTCTACTACAGGTGCCCTTTCCGTACCCGACACCAGAGCCAGCCGCAGCCTGTATATGGAGCTGATGTGAGTGGCAGCTTGCGGAAAATCGGCACGGTATCTGGACTGCAACCGTTCCGGAGCCAATGTGAGCTCGGCGTAACTCTTGCCTTTAGCTTTCTTTTGCTCTTCTATCTGACAGTTAGGCTACTGTGTCCATCATCACTACACGATTCACAGAAATTGTTTTCAAGCCGAGAAAAACACGGATATATCGTCTCACTTCTAAACTGCATCAGCTGGCGTGGTGTTGTCACTGAGACTTCGACGTGCTGTAAATCTTCCGGTCCTGCTCAACCCAGTCGGAAAGCTCCAGAGTATGAGCAACGAAGCATTTCAAAATTACTTATATTGGCACTGATAATGCCATTGCGATGGGGCACATATCCAGAATGGAGATGTTTTCAAGATCACTTAGAAACTCCTCACAGCCCCTGTATCACGCCGATACAGTCCTCCACTTTAACAAGCCACTAAGAGTGTCTCAGTACATCCACAAATAGGTACAAAGCTGGACTTAGTCTGGTTTAGCAGGAAGACTTGTGAAAAATGCAGATAAAAAGAAACATCCAGAAACACAAAGATGTGCATTCAAAGCTATGCAGAGCTCCATTTACATTTACACACCAGTACTTGTGTGGATTTGTGTACTCTGTGTACCATGGTGGGTTGACAGAACTGGGACAAGCAATTGTGAAGTTAAAAGACCCCATAAGGCACAGTGTCTACCACCCCGTGTGCAGTGCTGGCGGCTGAACCGGGCCATGGTTTAAGTAATGATGGCAGCATGTGGTTCACAAAGGGGGGGCTTTTAGCTCCTAGTTGTTTGTCCTTCTATACAAACATGTTCCAAGTATACTCATAGTGTAGAAGAGAAACTTTTCGTTTTAGTCTCGCCTAAATCTCTGTTATGACTGTACATGTGCTCTCAATAAAAATAAATACATACAAAATCATTCTTCAACAGGGATCAACGTAGAAGTGACAATTCTGGCTTTTGATGTGGTTCGGAGTACAAGATTAGAAGATGTCTTTGCAAGCAGCTTTGTGTGTTTACTCCTGTATGTATTTGTGTGGATTAGCACGGCAAAATCGAAAGAATGAAAGAGTGACTGTGCTTGTGTGTGTGTATGCATTAAGGAGAGTAGAACAAAAAAAGATCACTGTAACCATGCAACTCTGTGTTCTATTATGTACTTCATGTTCCACGCCACTATGCTATTAATGGTATTCAAAATGCAAAACACTTAGTTTGCTTCCCTTCTATGGCTCAAAGAAGCAATTAATGGCACTTAAGAGGAGATCACAAAAATCTGAGTGTTCCTGCAGAGGTAGGAAGGTGGGCTTGAGGATGGTAAGTAACCGTGAAGGAGAAATGTTAAAATGTAGGTTAACATTTGAGTTTCCTGACAGTATTTACAAGGTAGAATCCTTGATGTTACCCCCACAGGAAAAAAATGTACCATTAGAAATATGTTGAAATAGCTCTACAGGTGCACAGGATGTTGTTTCCAGGTTAAAAAGGATCACAGTATGTCCTGCAGAGGCAGCGCTAGTCTTTTATGTCCCCAAGGTTTACATCTCAAGATTACTTGATCAGTAGGCAGAGTGAGGGATAAACAAGGTATGGTATCAAGTAATAAATATACATGGTCATGCAAAGACACATTCGATACAGAGTGTGGACACATGCTAAAACACAGGATGAGACCAAGTGAGAATCCATGATCAGCAGGTGTGTCAGCAGCTTGTATCAGTCCATCACAAAGCTGCAGTGCACTGCTTGACCACTGCCAACACAGCCCCTCCTGTTCCCCTTCTATGCAAGCAATCAAGTTCACAGCACGCCAACTAAACAGCAAACAGGCACAGGGTAAAAAAAAATACTTTGGACTCAGGTGATAATAATACGCCTGCCATGCTCTGTGTGCTGTTATGAATATTACTTTGTAAGCAGCATTCTCTTTGGCAAATTGGCTTTGAAACTGTGATTCTTTTTCATGGCTTGATGCATTTTTTCAGAAAATTGCCTGAGGATTAGGAAGCATGGGGATGTGCTGCAAAATAAACCCAGATTTTTAACTCTTACTCTCACAAAACAGTACCTGCTTTCACTTTCATTCTCAACTGTCCAAGGCTATGCTAACTTAAGCTTGGAAATACATGTTTTGTTTTGTTTTTGTTGTTTTTTTTTAAGAAAACAAAAATTAGTTTAAAGAGGGGGTATTATGCTTTCTTATATTTTCAACATGCTGGTTGCCCATTTTAGAAGTGTGCAGGTTCTCAAACCACTGTATCTTTAGACTGTTCAAAATGGCTGAATCTAAAGATAACATGAGAATATCTTACAATTTTTGCACAAGAACACCAGTGTAAAAATAAAGGATTTTCAAAAAAAAAAAAAAGATTTCAACCATATTAGCCTTAAAAATGCCAAAGTACCCCCTTCTTTAATGTTTCTTTAATGGCTTTGCCTTTATGTCTTGTGCTATCATTAGGCAGCAGCCACAGTTGTCTTTGGTATTCTGCTCCAGACCTTAACTCCAGCACCATCTTTTGCAGCCCTGACCTTTCATAAAAAGAGGAGAAAAATTTGCAGTACTACTTTGTTCGGAAATTTTAAGCAGCAAGCGATCTGTTTAGTGTTCAGCCTACTGTATTTATTTAGCCACTGTACAATTGCTAAAAAACAGCTAAAAATGAGTAGAAGCTTTTGTATTCCCCCGCCAAGACTGTTCCAGAGTCTTTTTTTGCATTTGCTTGGCTTCCTAAAAATGGAAATTAACACCTAGCACATTACCAAAATTGTGCATTTAGAATCACCCGTGTGCACAAATGTGTAAACATACACAGAATACAAGAAGTAACATATTAGAAAGAGCTGCTTATAGTAACCGTTTCCTAGAACTTCAGCTCTGTCAGTACAGAGTCAATATTCATCTGACAAAGGTGGCAGGATCATAGACTGCAAAAAGAGTGGACAGCATGGCTCTGGTATTTACCATTGTACAGTTTTGAAGCCACAATACCTCTGTCACAGGAACCACTATTGGCAGCAGTTGTGCAGCAAGAGTCTGTGCAGTAGAGGCTTTGATGGAATCAGAAAGAACCTGAGTGGAGTCAGGTGACAAAAATAAACTTATATATTTGTTTCGTTCAAGAGTCTAATCTCTTCTTGGCTCTCTGTCCTGACATATTTTACAATTCCTGAAAAAATACACAAGGACAGCAGCTGCCAATCACTGTTAAATGTGACGTGAAGCTTTGTTTTTAACCTCTAATAACTAATGAAAATGACTTTTTTTTTTCAGAAAAAAGAGGACTTGAATACAAGGCAGCCAAATAATATCTTCAAATCACCACAGCAATCAGATGTGGGAAATATTTCAAAAGGTATATTAATTTTTGAAAGTCTGACCATAGCCCATCTGGGATGGCTGGAGAGATGGACCTTTTGACCAATACTGCAGTCAGCCACAAGGGGGAGCAGTTTTTTCTGATGACCTCACTTCAAACGGAGCAAGATGACGATCATTTTTTTTTACAGTCTATCAGAAGGACAGTCTTTAATAATAACACCCTGGTGCCAAGATAAGGGGAGTGAAGTATACAGTGTGTCCTAAACTGCACACACACACACACACACACACACACACACACACACACACACACACACACACACACACACACACACACACACACACACACACACACACACACACACACACACACACACAAATAGAGATACAAAGATGTTGAAATTCTCATGTTGCATCCACCTGTCACCTTGTCAGAAAGCCAAACCTAGAAACAGAAAAAAACTAAAACGGTTGTCAAAAAAAGCACATTGCGAACTTAGTCTTGTAAGTTGGAGGGTACACTACAGTCAACACAGTGTCAACATGTGGGATCAAATCTCCAAAACAGTGGTGTCAGGCTTGAGCTTTGTTGAAAAGTTGACATGCAGGAGCAAGGAAACTTTTAGAGAATCCAAAGCACTGAGGGGAGGGAGGATATAAGGAGCAGAGGGAGACAAACATTGGTGTACTATATTTACTTCTGTGTGTACTCCAGTAAAAATGTTTCCCTAAATATGGTTATTACTAAATGCTATTTGAGTATATTGAGGAAGTTTAGACACAACTCTTTGGGAAACTTTCATATTGTCAAGAGACTGTAGAGGCATTCAGGAAAACAAGGCAAATACATTTAATGTTCCCTAAATATCAGCGCATGGGCGTTCATGATTCCACTTGCAAAACTTGTATTAGGTAAGTGGGTGGACCTCATAACATAGAGTGTAGGTCAATGCATGTGTCACGACTGGAAGAGAATTCTGAACATCTCATTATATTTCTGTCTACACACTTTAGTTGTTACTTCTTACACCAGTTTATGGCCACGAATGACCTTATGAACTAGGACTGATTCTGCAAATATGGAGGCACATCAGTATTCTAATGGTGCGCTTCGCCTCCCCTCACTCTGTCTCTGTCTGTCTCCCTCTCTTCATCTGTGTGCACTTTAGTCTCTCACTCTCTCTGCCTCTTACACCTCTCCTCATCTGTTTTCAAACCCTAACACCAAGCAGAGGAAATCACTTCAGACAACCGAGTCAGAACAATTTGCATACACCCTATCAAAGAGGTCATACCACAGCATGGCTTATTCATATTCATGAGGTCATGGCCAGACGAGTGCCCTCATTGGCCCTGTCAGGGCTCAGAGCCTGCCTCTGTGATCACAGCTATCAGCTATTGGATGACTCTTCATTAGCAACCACATCCTTGTTGACCCAGCACACGATGGCTACACATTTAAACTCTGTGGAGCATATTTATGCCAAGGGAGCTGAAAATGGTTTAAATGAAGGGATCCCGATTCACAATGTTCAGTGTCCTTGTTTCTGAGGCAGTTCAAGTTGCCAGTTCATATTAACCTGTACATTTCTGTCAAAATGAATAGTATTTGTATCTTATGCTACTTATTCTTCTTTTCCTTGTTGCCACCAAAGATGTTGTTGCTTTGACAACACACAACACTATACTAAAATTGATGTAATATATAAATGTCATAGAATTTTAATTGGGGCAAGCTAAGTTACACGTACATATTACTCACCTACTTCCAATGTTGTTGTCATGGTGACAAATCCTTGAATGTTTGGAACAAATGATATGACCTCTGTAACAAGTTCAGTTTTCACTAATTTTAAAATGAAGAGTTATACTTCATTTGTGAAAATTTTGAACCTAGACGTTGATCCATAAAGTGAACCAGTTCATGTCAATTTCTCTTTTTCAGTAGAGCCATCTGTGCTTTGATGACTATGCCTAAAGCTAATTACCAAAATCAATGAATCCCTGTAAGTTATTATAGCACCCCAAAAAGATATCCAGGCAATTGTCAACATCAAATGCCCTGCTGTTTCTAACCTTATTGTGTTGATTGTTGGCAGGGTTAGCCGTGCTGAGTGCACTGAGATTGCCGTAGTAGATCTGACTTCAGTTGCTGTAAAACATACGACACCGATAACACCTCGACTGTCCATTCCTGAGTTATTTCTTGAAAAGTCATAATTATTTCTTTTCTGAAGTCAATATCTCTATTTTATCAAAAGTGAAAGTGTTGGGTGTTCAGAAAACGTATTCAGAACGAGTGGGCAGGAGTTAAATTATACTCTTTGACCAAGGGAGAAAAACATCAGTGACATAACTTATTTTTTGATAGACCAGCAGCTGTTGATGGAATATAACTTCAGTGTTTACCAAAATTGCTGTCCTTTTGTCAGGAACCATTGAAACTGGATGAATCTGTGATTACAGTAGTAAATATATCCTGTTACGACAACAATCCAACAATTTGGACTTAGAATGATGTTTCAGGTAGCTATAATTTTTTGAAAAACTCCTCTGATTTTGTCATGTTTGTGTTTGTTTGTTTACATACATGTACTCACATGAAAGGGTGTGCAGGTTTGAGTTTCTTGTGTCATCAAGAATCAGCCTTGAAGAACATCGACACATCTCAGCACACAATGGGAAAATGTGTGATAATTTCTCTACCTACTTGGGTTGCACTGAATGAAGCCTATACAGCAGCACAGCATAGAGTGTGATGTCTTTTGTCAAGGAGATAAAAAGCTTTAAAATAACCTCACCATTCAAATCCTGTCACATAGAGACAGGCATCAAGAGGGACTAGAATATGCCCATAGCACACTGCAGCTTGTACTTTGGAAGGATACAATGGAAATCCTGCCATAGGGGCACTATAGCTTCAGAATAGGCCTGTATAATCCTGAACTACCATTGTGCTATAAATGTTAAGTGTAGCAAAAATGGCAAATGCCCTGTGCAGATGAAGCTATTGGTGTACTTTTTCATACTTGCGGCACAATTCTCACTTCTATCCCAGGAGAAAATTCTACAGCTAGGTGCCTTCCAACCAGAAATGACCAGACAAATTCATCTTTTATTACTGGCTGCAGTACGGGGAATATAACAGGATTTTCTGAGTACATGGTCTTGGAGAGGGGCTAGAGAAGCTGTATAGCATCAACCTATTGGGTAGCTTATCCAGTCGCTGTTTTTATAGTAATTGTATGATCCACATGAAACAAACTGTGATTTTTAAGAACACAGATACTCATTTATAGATGTCTCACCATTCAAATTTGTATAAAGCGGTAAAGAAAATGCATAAATACAGAGCAGAACATGATATGAGCTGGTTTCACTTATACACATCTAAGCCTATTGCTTTGACATGGAAACGGTGTTGCTTAATGATACAAAGCAGGACCAGAAAACATACAGACTGCAAGTCTCAAAACCAAATGTACTTGAACTTTTAATCTTCTTGTGAAACTATTTCCTTGCATTTTTCACTCATCTTTTTGTCTTCAGGTATTGATTTTTCTTGCAGTTTCAGCATAATGCATTCCCAGGCTTCTACACTCATGTAATCCGCCTTGTATTAGAAAGATTGCACCTATCAAAGGCACATATGGACACAGAACAAAGGATCCACTCTGTATTGTCTATAGGGAGACCGCAGAGTGTGCAGAACTCTCATGTATATCTGAATTTAATCATTTTTATAGCATCTTCCTAAAAATGCAAGATCATGAATGTGTGGGCTTTAGAGAAAAGTCTGTACCAAAACATACAAATCATGGGCCTGTATCTTTTATCAGTGTAGAGTCCATGACTCAGACCATATGCTAATATGTTGCTGGCTGACTAGCTATTTATTACGATACAAATTACCTGATCGGATAGTTAAAGGGGTGGTAATGCTTCTTTGGTATAATTTGTGAGCTGCTAATAAAAATTCAATTTTGCCCAGCATACATCTTTTCATATCCTAAATCCTCACAACTGCATTGCTTTGAAATTATAACATAAAATAAACTCAATATGGCGGCCACTCCAAGTTTAAATGAGATGAGAGAATACAGCCTTAGACTTGGTCTTCAGTGTTAAAGAATGAGAAAATGTGGACTGTTTTACTGAAATTAGCATCTTTATTTTATTGTTTGTTTTAGTATGAGTCTGATTTTCAAACAACTGTTTGCTCTTGTGTTGTCTTGTCTGTGCTTTTATGGGTAATATTGTTCACCAGCAGTTCCTCCAGGGTGCTTAAAAAGATTTGGGACTGGAGCACAAGATCTCAAGCATAGCTTGGACAAAAGTTTATTGACTCTACTGGTGTAACACTTCCTTGTATAAGATTATCTTGTATAGTGACTTTGGTGAGAGGCCACACAAAACTAAATGAGAATCGGAAACATAAAACATTTCCTGTGAGCCAGAATTGAACCTTAAATGTTGTCAGTGGTAGCTATTCCAATTACCTTAAACCACAGAGAAATCCACTTAAGTGACTCATTTATGGGCTGAAAGGGATTGGGTAAGAATCTGAGACTTCTTCTGGGGGACTGTATAATGTATGATGTTTACTTTATTTCTCCGTGTGATCCTTGTTTTGGGGAAAAGGCCGCTGGGGGAATGAAGTAATGTGGACAACAGAGAGAACCACTGACCGTGTATGTACTGTCTTTGCAAAAACCACAAAACTTTGCACTCATGTGGCCTCTTTCTCCAACTTTACTTTCACATTTCTCCATTTCGGTCTTCAAGAGTGAATGTGATTCATGCTATGTAAGACCTCCATGGATTTCAGTGCAGGGCTGATCCCTGCAAGGAGCATAGAGGTGATGGAGTGACAGCTTTAAGAGACAAAATATGTTGGCCTTTCCCACAGGTTTGAAGCTAAAACGGATTTACGCGTGCCTCTCAAATTACCCCTAGCCCACACTTTCTCTTTATCTTCTTGTCTCTATCACTTTATCACCTTAGATTACCTCTCAGTCAGCCCCTTTTTAGCAATATCACCATCCTCTGCATGTTTTACATGGACTAGTTAAATCCATTTCTTCTTTCCAGTCACTGTATTCCCTGTCTTTGCACTTACTTCTCCAATTCAACCAATCCTAATACATATTCTGATTTTTCTCTGCCGAGATTTTCACTCTTCTCCTCCTATTTAAAGTCCTGTCGCTGTACAGTTATGTGGCTCTGTGACTGATAAGAGGTGATTAAAGTGCTGTGATACAGAGATAGCAGAGGAAAGTGAATCATGTCAGTTAAAAACCAATTACGGGGTACGTGTCAAACCTCTTAGAGAGGGCAGATGGGGCACATGTGAGGAGAAGCAAAAAGAGTGAAATAGATAAAGTAAGGATCATAAACGAAAGTGGGAATGGTGATTTTTTTAAAGGGTATTGAAAGAAACAACCCTTAGGCAGCAGGGTAACAACAGGTGATTGAGCTACTTTACAGCCCAGTTCATGGTGTCCTTTTCAGTTGACACCTGTTTAACATTCATAGTTTAGCTTGAAGGGATGATTAAAGATTTTACCAGCTCAGTGTCACGGACACCAGGCACAGACTGTTACATACACATTGGTTGTTGCTTTGGAACGAAAAGAAAAAATCTTTACCTGAGTAATCCAAAGGGTAACCTTAACTCATTCTTCCTCTTACTATAGTATTTCAAAGAAAGGTCATTTCGATACTGAAGACTGAAATGGCAAAACCCACATATTTCCCATACCATGAGCTTCCTGATTCCCATCCCAGTTTATGTCCCTGAAATACAATTAAGGAAATTTTTCTGTCTGTACATAATTTGAGCTCTAATCTGTGAAGCTCCATTTGTAGCGACTGGCAGCACCATCGTCTGTTAAGAGTCTGCCCCATGTCAGTGATTTCTTATTTGTGCTGTACTTAGGATTTTTTGAGCAGTAGAGGGTGTGTCTGTCCTCCAGTTAATAGCAGCGTTACATTGTTGTTGCTATGTTTGTTTTTGTCCATCTCTCTTTTCCTGTCTTTTTCTTTATCCCATTTCTCTCCGCCCATTCAGTCATGTCAGATGGTTGTTAACTCAGTCTGGTTCTGTCTGAGGTTGAAAGAAAACTGGAAACACTTTGACAATTGCGTCTAGATCTGTTCTTGTTGTAATGTATCTCAGGATGACTTAAGTTATGGCTCAGAGATTTACAAATAAGAATTATGAATTGATTCATCTGTTAGAAGATGTAGTTCAGGCGCCTCCCAAAATATACTGAACAGAATAGCAGGTCTCTTAAGGGTGCTGCTGGTGCTTTTGAGCCCAGATGACAAGCTTTGAACACAGCGCTACGAACCAAAACCAACAAATCCTTCACTTTCTGAGGTTATTTGCAGAATACTAAATTTGTTTTTTTTTTATTGTCTTCATGCATGTTGCAACCTTGCCACCAGTTCCAGTGCTCTGTCTTTTAGACAGGTAAGTGACATGATCTGGAAATTGTAAGGCCATCTGTGGGTTCTGTTGATTTGTCTGACTGTGGATGTAGGCTCTGATAAGAAATGATTCTGCTAGCTTTAAGTCTACATGCAGAGCACAGGTTTCATTCTTTTCCACACACTTGCACAAGCATGATGATTTTGTGATATTTTAACTTGTAGTTTTACATGTTTGCAGCTTTTTAAGGAATATATTTTGCCTTTTGAATACCACACATATTTTTAATAAATGAAAAACTTTTTCTGCCCTCTTTCAACTTTCCTTCTATTGATCTATTTCAGTATTGGTCTCCTTTTTGCAAAGTCCATCAAACATCCTACTGCCGGGTCTTAAGCTGACATTTAAGAAACATCCCCTCGTGCTGCCAAGTCTGATCACAGCTTCGGTCCTCCCTCTAATACGGGGGCAGAGCTCTAACCACCACCCTGCCTGACTCCTCGCTATTTTAGCTTTTTCATTAAACACTGACATTTACTTTGTAGGCTTCAGAAATAAATGCACATGTGAGCACAGTGGGAGCTGCATGTGCACTTGGTATGTGTAGAGGTACTCATGTCCTCACTCATGTCCACACAGCAAGATACACTCTTTTACACACATCCACCAGATTTCTGTATACCCAGAAGATGTGCGATTAAATGTCATGTTTGTGCTGAGTCTGAAGTTCAGAAACACTGCTCAAAATATTGGAAATGCAGCTGGTGCTCTATTTTGCCAACTTTCACATCAGTCAAAGTTCAGGGATATCACAAATGTGGGAATTAGTTTTTAAAAAGCAACATTTTGCTCATGTACAGCTGAAACAGTTACATAGGTATAGCATGAGCTTATGTCCATTTCACAAGTGAGCTTTCCCTTCTTTTAATTTGTATTTTGAAATTACAGGTAGATTCCTCATTAAAGATCCCAAATCACAGTGATACATGCTGTGAGGTTTCTGCCATGATGTTCATAAATAAAGTGAATTTCAGTTAAATCAAATGTCAAATTCAATGAATACACTGATCATATTGGGCTGCTTGATATGGATTTTTTAAGTCAATACAAACAACAGATCGGTATCTTGCTACAAGAGCTGGTACCGATAGTACTAGTTCAATTTTCTTTTTAGATTTCTGTAACTCAAAATGTGTTGTTTACACCTACTAGGGGGTAAAAAGGCAAGATTTAATATGTAAAAAGGTCTTCCTCAAGCCACTGAGCTGTCAAGCTGAGCATACTCACTTGGCATGTAAAAAATCCACATGTGCACTGTGAAATGAATGTCACTGACACCGCTGTGGATCAGAGTGGAAATGTGTTAAGATCATATCATACAGGGCACATCTGATCGTAGCAGTTACCCAGGATACAGTTACAAAAATGTCTTTATCTGGTAGAATTCTTGGTCTTATTCCTTGGATTGAATTCAGTGATTCAGAAATGAACAGCTTCAACACTGGGTTGCTACTTGCCATATTTTTGGGTGTACTGAGGCTGCTTCATGTTTTTTCGATGCATCTTTTTTTGCAACTTAAACAGTGACTGATACTTGCCATGTTGTTATGTGCAGGCTCATAATACATAAATGAATGCAACTTCTATTTTTATGTGTAAAATTGTGTTATCAGAATGCTAAATCATAACAATGTATTCCCTTTTTCATCTACAACTGATCAAACTGACATACTGTGTATCCCAAAAGTTCACAGTAGAAGTCAGTCAAAGAGGGCTGCTGTATAGCTTTGACAGTTTGTCCCATAAGAAGTAAGATTGTTTACATGTTTGTTATACCAAAGAAAGCATCCGTCCCCAGGTACAGAGCGTAACTTTAACACTTTATGTTAAAAGAAATCTCAAAATAACAAATGCCCTACTTATTTTCCTTTGTCATTTTATTCAATTCACTGACTGTAATTGAACAAAATGGTGCAAGAGGAGTGTTCCTACTGTTATTTCACCACAATGCAATCTCCCTCTGTGCCCTGAAGGAGACAAGTAAGATTTTTAGTAAAAGAAAATGTAAAACTCTAAAGAGTTGCCTCTAAAAATAAATGCAGGAAATATTTATTGACTTTCAAAGTACTGTGTTACCCCAAGGCTTTATAGGAAAACTAAAATATACTTGCCTCGTTCATTTCTGGCAAACCTATCACAACCAAAACATCATTTTTCAGGTCATCCATAACAAGACAGAGACTTCAGTATCAGCATCATGAGTCTGCTTCTCTGTCAGGCAACGTGACCTGTCTGACTAGACTGTCTGTCTTGGGCTGCCTGTCTAGACCGCCCATATGCATGGCTACAATATTTCACCCTGTTTATCTGCATAATAACAGTACAGATGGACACATACACACACGCACATGCATACAATTTATGAATACAGATTTATTCAATCCCATTACATGGAGGTAAGAACAATCAGCTGCACACAAGAGCACCTGCAACCTCTCTATCTCTGAGGCTAACTCAGAAACCCTCCAACTCATTTAAATATACATGAACACACACACTCAAGTAGGCACACAAACACACACACTCACAAACAAAGGGGAATAAATGGTAATCAGATTGTGATTATGGGTCTCTATGAAACAATGGAGACAATGGCCAAGGTGTGCCAATGTTCTCCCTGCTATTATATAAAGGCTAATTCCTGTCTGTATAATGCAATAACCCCCTAAAATAAATCAGATTTAGTGTGTGGCTTGGTGTGTGTGTGGCTTGGTGTGTGTGTGAGTGTGGTGTGCGTAAGAGGGTGACACAGTCTGAATGATTAATGGTCACTGTACAACGGTGAACATTAAAAGAAGGTCTATAGGAACACACAGGCACAGTTGAAAAGTAATGAAGGCTCCAGCAGCAGGTGTTTAATATTGACTACATACCCTGCACATACAGGGCACACTATTTTTTTCTTTTTTTATAGGGTGGGAATCTTATTTCTTTGACTGGAAGTTTGTGTGTGTGTGTATATGCATGCATGTGTGCATGTGTGTTAAATCCTAGGGAGGGCAGAAGTGAATAATAGCTTTGAACATAGGCTTCATGCAATTAACTGTGAGCCTGAGCAGATAGACTCCACAGTCAATACCTCTTGTAATGCTGGCAAGGGACGTAAATAAAAAAGAAAAACTAGTTCCCATGTGTGTGTGAGTGTGTGTGCATGTGATTGTGCATGTGGGAATCTGTTAATACCTCTCCAGGCGTAAGGAGAGAAGCGGGATGTCAATGCTTGTGACTTTAGGTGACTGTTGGGTTTGAATAAAACAACCTGTATGCTGCTGTATGCCTGTGTGTGTATATGTGAGTGTTTGCGGTTAGTTGTGTAGCAGTGAAAGTAATTGAACAGAATTGATAAAGTAACCAAGACAGGGTTTGAGAGAGGGTGCATGCAGGATGAAAGTATAAAAGCCAGGATTTGATTTGAGATCTGTATGAGAAGAAAACAGCACATTGCAAAGAAAGACTTAATAAGAGGCAACTTCAAAATAACCCAAAGTGGTCAGAAAGAAAAAAATAATAATTTAAGTGGGATAAAATAAAACAAATCTTCCAAAACACACATTTCTCCAGCTTTAAGGAGCACAGCCACACTTTCGCACACGCTCATTCATGCAATCGATGTAAAGAAAACAGTCTGGCTCACACATGTCGGCACTCTCATTCACACATAAACAAATAATTTGCCCCATTTTCCAATCTGGCCCTGCATTGATTGTTTGGAGCTGCAGGTTCCATATTGATTTCTCTTAATCAGTTTTAAATGAACAATTATGGCCTCGTCTCCAGCTGTTACTTGGTGCTACCCACCAAGAGGCTTTCTGTTTTCCTCACTAATACTGCACATCCTGAATGATATAGAATAAATGAATACCATCATTCTTGCGATTACTATAATGAGGTCAGTTCTCCTTGTAGTCTTGTTTTCTTTATTACAAATTAGGCTGTTTTTTTTGTTTTGTTTTTTTTTTTAAAGAAGGGAAATCTGGGTGGTTGGCCTCTTCAATTCAGTCAGTTGAAAGGCCGGGATGAGGGGCTGTGCCTGCTGATAATTTTTACGGGATTTGGCATTTTAGGAGTGAATCCCTTTGAAATGTATGCTTCTCGTTTTAATCATAGACTACATTTATATAATCTCTTACTTTATTGGGAATGCTGAATCAACATAACTTTCAGTCAGTCTAGAAACAGGTTAAGAGGGGAAGCTGGGGTTTGGCCTTGAGCTCTCTGGCACATAGCCTGCCTGTCAGTCAAATCATGCACACCAATGCATAACTCTGATATGTATAAACTCTTGTATGGTCAAAATTAACAAATTGTTCAAAAAGCAATCAGTTCCCATTTCATGTGTACTGATCACAGACTGTTTCTATAAAGTCTCAACAGTTGGTTGTGTCTCGGACCACAGCTCACAGCACTGGCTTTAAGAAAGCACGAACTTTATTCATCTCCTGTTGTTTACCACCTTTTGAATTTCCATTTGGAATACATGTTAAGTTATGCTGAGCTTTTTTTTTTTTTTTTTTTTTTTTTTTTTTTTTTTTAAGAATAAATAATAAAAAAAGCTAACCCGTGTTTGGTCACAACACCAAACCCATTTGCTGCTCAGGATAGGTGAAGAAGAAATCACTGATCAGAAACTTCCAAGTAGAAACATCGCAAATTCCCTCCACGGAGGATTTACCGTGATTGATGCTTGAGACTGGTACAGGACTGAAAACTATGAATTTTTGAAAATGTATACTTTTTCAGGCAGTGACTGAGCATGTGCTTGCCTCTCTTTTTATTCTAAGCATTCATTTCCTGACTGTTGCACAGCTCAAGTGAGTGCATATACTTTTCAGGAGTCAGGTCAAATATGTCTGCATACTTGACGTCTTGTTTATCTCCTTGTGTTTACCCAGCTTCCACTGAACAAGCCCTTTTCATCATAAACCACCCTTCCCAAAATACTTGAACATGCCTCACAATATTTAGGTGTATTGAGCCTTTGTGTTCAAACTTCCCCTTTGCCACTCTGAAAAAAAGGAATGAGTGCTCTATGTTGCCTCACTTGCAATGCAAAAGAAAAAATAGAGGGAATATGAACATATCAAAAATATACTGAGCATGAGGATCCAGGATGATGTTGAAATGTGCTGACTACAACCAGCTGCATTTACCAAGAGGCACTGTCAGGAATTTAAAAACCTCCAGTTCTCCTCTGACTTAATATACAAATGCTTTCCCTTTTAGCTGATTGAGTAAAGAGTTTGACTTATCACGTGTCTCCATGTGCACACACATATGTGCTCAGAGGTGCTTTACAGCACATCTGTTGGAGTCTGTGAGCATGTGCTGGATTTGTGTCTGTGTGTATGTGTGTGGGGAAAGAGAAAGAGATTTATCCCTCTATCCAGGACCTTGGAGAGCAATTACTTCAGCAAATCATGCCAGGCCAGGACCAAGGAACTGAAATAAAGTCTGATTGTTTTTTATTCCTCCTGTTGTTCCGCATTACTGCTCCCTGGTGAGAAAGAGCAGCTAGCCCCTGTTCAAGTTACAACTTTACTGCTGCATCCTCCTTTCACTGAGAGAAAGGGTATGAAATTTCAGTCTTTCAAAACTTTAATGAAAAAATGGTATGTTTACAGTCACAGATGGCAGACATGACTTGCAGACAAGGAGTTGGAAAGAGAGATTGGAGAATAATTAGTGCATTTGAGGGTGGAGCTTAAATGTTTGATGTTTCATTCCTTTCCATAGTGGGTACACCATGAAGCTTGTGAAAAAAAAAAAAAAAAGCTAGCAATGTAACGTCAAATGCAAAATACCTACAGGTAGTTGTGCAGTTTCAGTATAGGCTGGTCTCTGTCATCAATGTCCATTTGTGTATGGAAAAGCAGGACAGCAGTGAGTGAACATGAATTGGAGGTCAGGTGTAGAGCGAAAAGCAGTTAGGGGTTCAGAAGTCTGTCATACGTGATGATGAAAGGATCAAGCAGGAGTTAAGTGGAGAAATAGGTGAAAGCACTGAGAAATAATGGCGGAAGAGGATGTAGATGGGCCTAGACAACCATTATTGTGTGCATGAGTGTGTATAGAACACCGATGATGGGTGATCAAACATGAAAAGCAAAAACTAAACTCTCAAAGGACACTAGAGGTAATCTTTTTTTTTACATCAGGCTTTGTCTCCAGAAATCTGTCTTTGTGGACAAACCCCTCATTGCTTCCAATAAGTCTCAAAAGGCAGACAGCTACCTTTCTCCTTTGTAAGCCTCCTCCTCATATATTGCCATTTGTGTTGCATGCTGTTACACTCATATATAATGTAGTCCTTAGGGGTCTGTTTCATCATCAAAACCTCTCAATGTCTCAAACTGCTCAATTCAATTAGAAATAAATGGATTCCTAATATTTCACTGAACTAAGCAGCAATCATCCCCAATTTGCAAAGGTTAATACCCTAAACCGCCATTTTTCTTGCTTCAGTGTAGAATGAATTGCTTTCATTATTGGTAATTATTACAATTTCTTTCCAGTGTGTCAGGAAACATGTTAATCTTAGCTTGAACAAGACACACAAAACTTGCTCTATGACCAAATTAGGTGACAATAAAGCAGAGATAATGTGATAAAACAGACACCAGTGTCTTATCTGTCTTTTTTATTTCAATTGCTCTCACTGATCATACACAAACGACTTCTTCCAAGGATCTGCCAGTCAAACAAAAATACTGCAAGTTTAATGCATTGGTATAAAATCCCCATGCCTACTTAATCTGCCCTTTCTCAGACTGTGACTGCTAATAAACTCCAATAC
The DNA here is from genome assembly GCF_033239565.1 of Halichoeres trimaculatus. Classification (NCBI taxonomy): domain Eukaryota; kingdom Metazoa; phylum Chordata; class Actinopteri; order Labriformes; family Labridae; genus Halichoeres; species Halichoeres trimaculatus. Next base: position 15,598,848 of record NW_027437183.1, read on the forward strand.
CCACAATTCCCCCTGGCCTCATGTCATGCCTTATTGGCTGCCTAATACACGGAAAGAGAAGAAGAAGGGAGAGACAGGGAGCAGAAAGAACATTAAATTGCTCTAAAGAGATAGAAAGAAAAGAGCTTATAGGAGGAAAATGATGCGGGACAGATAGAAAGAAATTAAAAAGGATCATCAAACCATGAAGCACTCAGGGCACCGTGCGAGCACATCCAGCCAATCAAGTGCAGGCTAGCCAAAAGGGCCAGATTACTACTGGCTGGTAGAAACAGGGTAATTGTTTGCCCAATTAATGCCGGGGCATGATTGTTTGGCAGGCTTTCTTATTCTATCTCACTCTTCTCTCCCTCTCTCACACCCACCCACATCTCCTCTCTCTGCCTCTCTTCTGTTGGCTCTCACTGAAAAGAGCCGGAGATGAAGAATTGATGATGAAAGTAAAAAAAGGCGCCAAAGTTGGAACAATTTAGGAAAAAGTGAAACAGAAAGTGGGCCGACTCGGACTGTGAGCGAGGTCATGCTAAGGTCAGTGGTAATCTTAGCAGCCTTTCTGGAGGTCAGTACCAGTCCTGATGGTAGCTCTTTTATTTTGGAAACCTGCACAGGGATTAGTTTGTTTCTGCACACTAATACTATGGTTGGCTGTTTAAAAACACAAGGAAGTGACTGAAGAAAGAAAATGGCATAAAATACTTTGGACTGACATTTTCCAACATGAAAAAGATAAGTTACGAAGAGCCCCCCACATAGCCTTGTGACTTAAAACCGTGTTCTCCATTAAATCAATTAAGCTGTTTAAAATAAGGAGAAGTAAACCATTAAGAGACAACAGCTGTACTAACTTATGTAGGCGTACAAGGAGCATATGTAGAATTCCAGAGCATATGTACTTGCATAGGGATACTGAGAAAGAAAGAACGCTAGCGCTAGGGATGGGTACCTTTCACATATGAAACTATACGGTACAGATTCCCGGTACCTTGTAATGGGTACCGGTACTAAATGGTACCAATTTTTGGTACTTTTATGTGTTTATGTGGCAAAAAATATCAATTTGTTAAATAATAAAATGTAAACTCTTTTTAATTTAACATATCTATTCTTCAGTATGTAACCTTGTAATGCTGTATTCATGTCCAGCAAGGAAAATCACCCTTTCTTCCACTCTCTCACAGTCACAAGGATGCATTTTGGTACATATATATGGTACCTTATGATTTTATGTGAATCGGTACCTGGTACTTTTGAAAGAATTTGGTCGGTACCTATAAAAGTAGCTAATTCGGTACCCATCCCTAGCTAGCGCTAGCTTGCAAAGCCAATAAAAACAGCAATAGTAAGTTTGCATGTTGTGTCAAAGTACGCTCTTCAGTTAGTTTAAGTTTCAAAGAGTGGTGCGCTCTGTGGTCATAAGCTATAACTGCAAAGATTAGCCTGAGGCATGGCTAACTCTAGCATGTTGCACACGATCATCAGCATGTATTGTATTTCAGCCCTAGTAAACAACATGGGTCCTGGAGCTTAAAAATGTGACAAGTCCAAACATAATGGCTGATGATTATTATAGGAAAGGGTCAGTGAGATGTGTTGTGTGTCATTATACATGTGACTTATCTAGCTGACAGCTTTTTGAGTCTTTGTCAGATTGACACCAACCATAAATAACTTAAATATCATAATTGTGACAGAAAACCATCATAAAAACTTTACTTTAATCTCTGTATGGAGGCTGTGATTGTAAAACAATTAACCATTAAACTAAAGACCAGTTAAAGTAATGTCTTGTATGAATAAGGCAAGCTGTGTTTTCCCTTTGTTTCTCTCCCTGTTTCCTCTTATCAGAGGTTTTAATAGTTTAGTCGTTGTCTTCAAAGAGATGCACGCAAGACATGTAAACAAGGGTTTCAGGTTGTAACCAAAGTTTGGTTTGACACCTTCACCGATATGCTTCAGTGTCCAAACAAACCAGTAGGAGTCAGTAGTGTAGTGGAGATTACCTCTCTCTAAAAGTGTTGACAAAAACATTTATGGCTGTTCAAACCAATACTTAAAAAACAGCTTTTATTACTCCTCTGATAAGCATCCCTGGTTTTTGGACAAATCTATAAAACACAAAACACAATGATTCCCTTTGTTTTGACAAATGACTATGTGGATCCTTTCATCATCAAGTTCCATTTAACGACACCAAGAGCATTTCAAACACAGCCATCTCTGTCACCCCCCACCCCCACCGCCACACACACACACACACACACACACACACACACACACACACACACACACACACACACACACACACACACACACACACAAAGAAGGCACAAATGGCTGTAACAAGGACTGTAGATAAGATGTGCACTTTAAACAATGAGCTGAACCTGCACCCCAAATGTGTTATTTTTCCAAAGATAATCTAATTTAAAACACCGCTATAATCATTTAAAGCCAAAGTGATTTTCCAACTAACAATTACAATAATAAAGTTCTAAGAATTTGGCCAGCTTGAAACCTAAAACTTATTTTCAGGACAACCCAAACTTCTAATCACACATCTCTGATCAACCCTCAAGACAAAAATACTATGAACTGCTTCTGATCTACAGATGTTAAAAATGAAAGTTGGTTTACAACAATGTTTTGTTGATCAATAAAAAACAAATCATGTATAGTTCATTGTAAATAGGGATAGACCGATTATCGGCCGGGCTGATTATCAGGGCCGATATTTGGCATTTTGGGACATATCAGCATCGGCCTTTTTTTTTTTAATCCGACAGCCGATATGAAACCCATTCAAAACTGTGTTGTCTTGGCTCTAATGCTCCTCTGCACAGAATTTCTCCCTGTCTACGGAAGCCCTAGATGGTCATTTAAAATCAGTCATGTAAAACCAAACAGAAGATTAATTCAACTGCATTACATGCCAGTAAAAGGCAGCACAAACTCAATTCTGTCCAGTTTTATTGCAGTTACATAGAAATATTGAAGAAGTTTATTTACTGTAGAAAACTTTAGCTATTTATTTTTCCAAGTTTTCGTTTAACTTTATAAAACATGCTGCTAAGCCTGGGAGCTGTTTAATAAACATATGCTTGAAGGCATTTGATTGCAGTTAAGTGATGGAGTTTGTATTGTTCAAATCTTTTTACGCCAATATTTTCACTTAGACGGCAAATGAATATCAGCTTCAAATATCGTTATCGGCCTCCTTGCCTACTAATAATCAGTATCAGTATCGGCCCCAAAAAATCCCTATTGGTCTATCTCTAATTGTATTATTATATATGTATTATTTTTAGTGATGATTCATGGCCATCCTGCAGTACTGTTACAGTCTACCAGGGCTTCACACACCCATTCCCCCATGACCTACTCTGCAGTAATCCTGGCATTCAGCTCTCATCAAAATGTGATTCAAATGTTCAGTGGAGTCATCAAGGCAAGTATGCACAGCTGTGCCTCTCAGTTGGCAGGAATTAGTTATTACACTTGTTTTTCCTTGTATGGCAACCATTTGCTCAGTGAAGATGTTGCTTAGGTGTATTAATAGTCTGTAAGGATGAACGGTAAAAGGCGTGATTAAGGACAGCTTCATATCCCCGAATAGAGCGGACAGCCGTGTGGAGGGATGATGCCAAAAGTGCGCTGCATCTGGAGGCAGGAGACAAGAACCATGGGCATCAAATGTGAGGCGTCTGCCAGCTGATGATTGTCCTCACCAAGACAGACTGAGGAGAACCCTCATCTACAATCTGCTGGCTCTCAGAGATTGTGAGTCGAACAGAAGAATTCAGAGAACAGAGGCAGAGAGTGCCAAGCTCTGCTTTGCCAACTGCTGGATTCAGGAGCCTGTTGCGTCAGCTGTGACTCAGTTCAACAGCCTCTTGATAGGCTTACTGCAAATTTGAACAAGGTCGTATGATGCATATTAGAATAACAGTTAGTCTGAACTTAATATGCCACACATATTTATCCCCCTCAAAAGCCAAGACTCATAGTTCAAAGCTGATAAGATGATTAAAACAACCCACTCTGGATGAAATGCACACATTTAAAGAGATTTTATTTGAGTTTTGTAGGAACAAGCGTGGGCTTTGTTGCTCAGTCTAAATTAGATGTTTCATCTTGTGTATACAGTTCACATAATTTCCCCTGATAACTGTCTCATCTGTTGTCTTACATCTTTTTTATTGTTTTAGTTTTCCATCTCTACACTTCTTTGCTTGTTCTAATCTTTGTTCTCTCCAGCATCTCTCTCTTTTTATTTCCGTTCATTCACTCATTTTTCAGTGCTTCCCTCCCACTCTGCGGCCTCTTTCACCTTTCCCTCAATCTCTTTATGCTCTATATTACTCCGTCTTCGCATGCACCTTTTCCGCAGCCCCCTAACCTTCCCACCTTTAATAAAGCCTCAATCAATCTCATTCTTTGCACCTTCCATATAACCTCTCTTCTGTCTACAGTCTAGTAATGCTGGTGCATGAAGGTTTGCTGGAGAAATTAACTGCTACATCTTATAGAGATGCTTACTTGAACATTGATACAAGCAAACATGTAAGCATGAAAATACACAATCTTGCATCCATCAATCAGACTTTATCAATAATGCTGTAATCTTTGTGAGGGAACCTTGTCCTTGCAGCTACAGCCCAGTTTTGAGCACACACCCACACATCTGCATTCAGAGGCCCTCGCCACTTGAGTACAGCTCTCTATCAGAGTGTTAAATGTCACAGATAGGGGGGAGGAGAGAAGAGCCAGAAGTGTGTATGTGCCCATGCTTTTGTGTGAACGTGTCTGAGGATGGAGAATGAAGAGCTGGCAGACAGTCTATAAAGGTTAATTAATATGGAGACAACTAGCTAACAGGGGCCTGCTATTACACAGATAGATTTTTAATACAGGCACACACACACACATCCACACGCACCTGAATCAGGGGTGTCTCACTGGAGAAGCATCCTGTTTATACCAGAAATGATGTCCAGACAGATGCTACAGTGTTGGCAAGAATGTTGCATTTACAATGCATCACATAATTCAGTGTTTACTAAATCCACTGAATCAACAACACTAAATCAGCAAAAATAAAATTGTTTATTCAAATTTTTGCCCTCAAGGCCAGTAAGCAGCTGTGCTTATGTTATATCAATACACACACACTTGTTCACCAAGGGGGTTATTTTGTGTATGGGTGTTTAAGTGTAAAAGGCGTCTAATGGTCTGTTTGTGAGCTTTTGATCTGAATCATATATGCTGTAGCAGGTTAAAATATATACTAGTAACAATGCTCTTATTGTTTTTTTCTAACAACACATCACAACGCGTGGGTTGGGTTTGACTTGAGGGGGTATCTGGTAAGGTTCGGAAAGCCAGCACACATTTGAACTGTCAAGTTTGCAAAGTGGATTAAGAAAACATGAGGACCAGACAGCAAAGCAATGAGGGAACATTCTTTAGTGCCTTGTTTTAAATTAAGAAGAAAAAAGAAAGTAAATAACTCATGTACAATGTTTAGGACCAGAGAATGAATTGTGTTTAAAGTAATGAATAAGCGTTTAAAGTTGTGTAAAAGGTGAAAACTCTACATTATATCTTCAAGAGAAATACTTCACTAAAGAGCCAAGTCCTGTGTCAGATAGAGTTGGTTGAAAATGAAAGCCAAAAATCAAGGTTAGCCATTGCTCTGCTGGCTTTTAGCCACAATATGTCAGATATTTCGCTGATTTTTCAAAAGCAATAGTAAGTGCCCCATTTCTTGCAGGATAATAGTATTCTGAACTTGACATACGGAAAAGTTTGTCAAGGCATGTCAAGGTTTTTATACCTCTGTTAAAGTCCTTATGAGGACTTGCTATATATGTTCTAAGCAACCGGCAACCTCCGGTCTAACAATATGAGACAATGCTGAAGTGCTAAAATCTGCTGTTTCTCAAGTGTTCGCTTGAGGCTGGCTCCAGAAGTACTGGAAGTCACATACACACCAAGCCAAAAAAAGCCATTTTCAAAGCAGAAATTAACCTATTTACAGCCTGGTTCAAAAAACGTCTCCTGTCCGAGATGCTAATTTTACTACCGGCACCCACTGTAAGGGGGGTGACTTTTTTTCTCACTCTGCCGTTCAGAGGCTATTAAGATTGCAAGCTCCCCCAATAGGAGGCACAGCTGAGGGTCACGTGACCAACAGGCGCCTTATGGCTGTACACAAAGCCCTTGCCACTACCAATATGGCCGCTATAGCCGATGTGCTTCATTTTCCGTTTCAGAAACAGACACGTGACGTCGGCGAGACTGCGTCCATGTTTTATACAGTCTATGGTTATAAGTGCCATCTCTTGGTATCTGTGGTTGGGTCATCGAGGACGGTATTGATTTATGGCATGTAGAGGTCCCCGTGACAACACCATTCAAGCGAAAAAGTTTAGCAGTGAGAAGAGAGATCTGTGTTTTTCTCTGCTGAAAACAATTTCTTGTATTCATTACATAGAGAACGAAGCTAAATGAGCACGGGCTAAAGGCTAAAACAGGGTTAAGCTGTTTGTGATCATGTGTGTTAAAAACCCACATGCAGCAGTTATACTGCAGTGGTCTATTAAACTTGAGAGTCTATCAATCAAGCGAAAACGGATAATTGCTCTGCTTGGTGAGAGTGGAGTTGGTAGATGGGCACTGGTAGCACATAACCAGGATTCACTATATTGACAAGTTCCAGACACGTCTCAGAGCACCGGGGTGTGAGTAGCACTAAATATAGCTGGTAACTAAACTCCAGTATAAATTGAGTTTACAAAGTTTGATTGTTGTCACATTGCAACCAAAAACGCAACTTAACCATTAATAAATGAAATACCTTGTTACTGTAAATGTGGTCAAAAGTTGTCTTTAACAAAGAAAAGTAGTGTTAAAAAGATCTGCTCTTCATTCATTTGCTTCAAAACAAAAAAACACCAGTTACTAGTGCGAAATGAAGACTTTATCCTGGAAAAACACCGGCTCTTCAGATAGACCATACAGCTGCTTTAAGAGATAAGACAGTTGATAAAGTAAGAAATTTTGAAGAGAGAGAGGGTTATGGCGTGTGGTGCAGTGGTGTAGGTGATAATCAAACCTAGGCTGCCTGTGTTAAGGATTTTAACCTCTAAATATGGGGTATATAATTAAACCACTGACCTAAACCTGAGCCTCTACAGTGACGATGGATGTGTGCAAAAGCACATTTGTAACCTATCATCAACTGAAAATAAGGGAACATCTTTAGTGAGGCTTCTACCAAAAATATGTTAGAAATAATTTCTGGAGCCACTCAATTGTAGTAATCAAAATAATAACTAAAAAAGACTGAGCATAATAGGCTCCCATTGAATGACTTTACCAAACTGGAAGATACTACTGCAGTAGGACTTTGGGGGCTGATTTAGTGCAGAAGCCCTGGAATTTGTTTTACTTTTCAAATGAAATATCAGTCAAATATGCAAGTCATGGAAATGATTTTTTTCAGCTTGTAAAAAGAAAACAGGGATCAATTTAACCAGCAAATAAAGCACTGAAAGAGGTTAATCTATAAAAGGATTGGACCTTGAGTGGGAAGATAGATCGTAATCCTTAATTACTGAGATGTGAAAAGACTGGCTTTGAAAGGGCATATTGAAGACTGGTTACTGCCATGATAAATGAAACATATATATTTTTCACACAGTCAGACAACCTGTGAAAAAATGTGCAAATTGAACTACCATTTGTAAAGTGCTGTCTTACAAAATGGTAACACATGTCTATTTTATCCTCTTTGCTAAGATGAATACTCTTCAGACTGACTCACAGCCTTTTTTTGAGTACATTGCTCCTCTCTCATACCCACAAACACTCAAACAACAGATCAAATTGATGGACCATCTATAAAAGTGCCAAACTAAGTTCCCTTTAGTTTTGTAAAGCTAAAAGTTGCAATAAATTTAATGTCGAGAAAGTGAAGTTTTGCAAATACTTTTATTTATTTATTTTTGTATTAGTAACAAGCTTAAAAAAATCCTTGACGAGTTTGAAATGATCAATTATTTATAATAGTTTAAACACCCACATGTTGTGCAATGTTTTGTACGTATGTGATAAACAAATGTACAAAGACATCTTTTTTTCCCCCACCAGACTTGGTCATTTGGGAGGAGATGGCTGAGCTGAGGTAATGAGTCTTCATGAAAAACCAAGTCTGTTGTGAGCCCTGAAGGAAAGGAAGGACAAGCCATGTATTTTTTTGGCCGGTTTAATGAGGTTGGCATATCAGTAATGGCTGTTGATTGGAGAGGAAACTGTTTTTACTCTTGCAGTATTTCATGGCTTCACCTTGAAGATGTATGCCCACTCTGTAAACAGTATACCAGGTGTTTCAGGCAATATTTTGTACCTGAATGTAGGAAAAATAAATAAATAATAATAGTTAACACTGAAAAGGAGATGCTAAAATCTGCCGGACTTTGTGTCAACTGAAGTCACAGTGACCACAGCCTCAATTTGGTTTGTCGAATGTCGAATATACTTTGAATCCAACATGTACTTCTAAGCCTCCTTCTTTCCAGAAGGTAGTTAATTCTTTCATGCTTACTCTGGCCATTCTTTCATCTCTTTTGCTCCCTTGTTCTGTACACATGAATGCAAAAAGGCACTAAAAAAAATACTTTGCTACTGAATACCACTCTCAGGTTTGGCTTCCGTTCATGCTTTAAAATACTGTCAGCCGCTTAGACTGAGAATTCCTCCCAGTCTTTGTAGTTAATAACTAATCAATCACTTTGTTGGGTGTAATATTTCCAGTGATGACATATTGTAGTACTTGTTACACAATGCATGAACTTTCCCTTTAGTATTCTTCCACCAGTAAAGCTTTTACACAGTTTTCTTTTTATCATTACACTCTAAAGCCCTTCACTCTGTTTAAGTACTAGACTATTTTTATGTAACTGAAAATACATTATTTCTGAGTGTTGCAAAGATATGACTGTGGTTCACACTTTTGAACTGATAAAGTGACAGTCAAAATTCAAGCAGAATTTTTAACTTGTTCAAGCCTTGCATTGGAAGTGATAAAACAGAAGCCTTCAGTGAACACACGTTTACCCTAACAAGGCTGTCGTCTTTGTGCATTAGAAGCCTTAATTTAACCAAATATAATTTGCATGACGTAATTCACTGGCATAATATATTCCCACACTAAGCCTATTTTAAAGTTCAGGGAAATGTCATCAATCATCTTCTATTCATTTCCAGTGAATTATCTTAAAGCTGAACATCACAGAAAAACATGCACAGCTGCTGCCGCCCTCAGAACAGAGAACCATTGTAATCTTTAATGGATTTCATGCTCAGTTGTGATTTCTTATGCAAGAGGAAATGGAGCTGGTTTGATAAACCATTTTAGAAACTCAATATTCCAAATTAGCCACGTTGATAGTTCAGTTAGGGCACTTCCTCTGCTTTTTCAGATGATCCAGTTCAATGTCCCACTACAGATGTTTTGAGAATGTGACCCCCACAAGATTGTGTACCAGCTTCTCCTGTAGGGTGTCCCAGCATATAACAAGTAACAGGTTGGGGCAGGGAAACAGCTTGGAAAAATTATGAATCTAACCATCTGTTCATGAAATCAGAGGGGATTTTGAGGTAGTTAGAGGTGTCTGTTTTAGAAGTCTAGCTGAACAGCTCTTTATCCCTGTGGAAGTTAACTCTTTAGCTTTCAATGTGTTGGCACCAAACAGTATGCACAAGTGTACTTTCAATGACTTTTTTTCCTTAACGGTTTGCACGATGGGAAAATTCCAACGGTTTGTAAAAGCCGAGATGTCACTATTTCAGCCAATATATAGTTAGGGTTAGGGTTGGGGTGTTTCAGGAAGTTTAAGTTTTTATATGTAGACTGATGCTTATATTGTATGGTGACTTTTTTAGAACAGTGTACTGTGTCTTATATGTTCTGAAAAGGTTACTACATATTATAAACATTGAATTACACACATATTGTAGAGAGTCTGCTGTGTTTGTACTTTATGTGTCTAACTGTGCGAGTCCCAAGCACAATAATATGCCACATGTATTTTTGTGCTATTTTAGAAAAGTGTATTTCTTTGTACCATGTGTGCATTATTTGAGGTTTGTATTGTGTGGCATCATTTGAAGAGCAATGTGCCATGCCTTGTTTGCACTATACGTTGTGCGGGACAAGCTTAACATTTTTCTCCACTACTTTTAGGTTTGTGATGAGAAACAGCCATCCTCAGGTGACCATATCAAACCAATATCAAATTGTACCACAGTATCTTATTTCGGATCAGCCCAACTCTTTTTCTTGGCATTGTTTCTTCCTAAACACTGCAAAGTGCTGTACTCATGGTGAGTTAAAATGAGATATGACCATACGGTTTGAAGCCAAAATACCCTTGACAGGCGCAGCCATTGGCAGCAGTTGCAGCCAGAGTCGGCGCAGTAGAGATGATGAGGGATTCTGGGAGAATCTGAGTGGAGCTGGGTGACAAAAATTATATATTTATTTTTTTCTTTCGAGAGTCTAATGACTTCTTGACTCTACCTCCAGACATATTTTATAATCCCCGAAAAAAAATACATGAGAACAGCAGTTGTCAATCATCGTTACCTTACTTAAAGCCCCGTTTTAAACCTTGTATAACTAATAAAAACTAAACTTTTCGGAAAAAAAATAGGACTTAAATACAGCCAAATGATATCTTCAAATCACCACTCAATAGGACGTGAGAACATTTCTACTAGTTGTATTAATTCTTTAAGGTTGGACCACAGCCCATCTGGAATGGCTGGCAGCTGGATTTTTCAACCTGTACTGCTGCCAGCCACCAGGAGGGGGCAGTTTTTGTGGAGACCTCGCTTCGAGCCAAGCAAGTCGCCGTCCATTTTTGTTACGGTCTATAGATATGACAGAGATTGATTGGTTATATATCTTATTTTAATATATATTTTTCTACCCTGTAAAATTGTGTTATTCTGTGAAATAGTTGGACCGGAACAGTTAACACTCTTAGAATTTGATATATGATGAAAATATTTTAACCTTGAAACACAATGTGATACTCCACCACAAGATGGATACTCAACAGCGTGCAAGACAAAGAAGCTACAACACAACATCTGATGCTGCCTCCTTCATCCAGATAGTTTTCGCTACCAACACATTACGTTTTATGAACTAGTAATTAATCTAAATGTGCATCTGAATGACTTTTTCTCATGAGGAAAAGCTGAGTCCTTTTGGTGTGTAAACAAAAACACTGAAAAGATTTTTCTTGATTTTAATAAGCCTGGCTTAATTTTTCTTACATCAGTTCATTTTCACTGACACCCTGCAGTAACTTACCATTTCATTGTAAATCTGTGTTTCTTATCTGCCTCTCTTTGTCACAATTTCAGATCACTTATCAAAAAGGCATCACTATCAGGGTTCCATTCACACACAATCAATCACACAGGATAAACATGCTTCTGTCATCATACACAGATCATATTTTGAGGCAGTACAGATGGGCAATTTTGCTCAGCTAGACAGGAGAAGAATCACAAACTGAGATAACAGAAAGGGGAGAACAGCAAAACCAAGATATGAAGAACAAACCAGACCATCTGTTCCCACCCTACAACAATCTTGTGGTTTTTGTGTTGTTGATAAAAATAAAACCAGAGTGGAAATAAGGAAAAGAAATTGACCACTGCTTCAATATGAAAAGCATGGTTTATACAGAAAATCTCATCTTTCTTTCTCTCAGTAATAAACTGAATCAATTAATTTGATCATTGTTATGTGAAATGCTTAAAACCAAGGAGGTTATGTTTTTGGGAGAGTTTGTCTGTGAAAAACATAACTCAAAAAGTAATGCACCGATCTTGATGAAATTTTCAAGAAATGTTCAAAATGGGATAAGAACAAAGTGATTAAATTTTGGTGGCAATCTGGATCACCATCTGGATCCAGGACTTTTTTTAATGGGATTCTTTATCAATGTGAGATAGGGCTGGTTTCACCATATGTATGTGTATATAACTCCAGATAAATGATTGGATTGCTTTGCAAAAGTGTACAAGACAAGGTCACCATAATTTCTGACACGTGTAAAAGTATGATGCAGATCCTGGCAATATTCTGGATACTAAGATCTGGATTATGAAATATGTACAGTGTCATCACAATTTTCAACACTGTCAAACAAACCTGCATCCACCAAATGTAGCAGACAGTCTGCTGAAGGGGAGTACAACATTAAAGTAGGACTTAAGTGTTGGGTGGCAATCACAATATACTTTGGAGGTCTACGCTCTCTGAGTGCTTTTCTATTTTTTTTTCTGTTTCTTCTGTTTTTGTTTTTTTTTCAGACTATTAAAGGCATTGTAAAGTTTAGAGGTCATTATCTTGAGGTCTTTGCATGTACCCAATGGCTTATATCATATACGGAGTCAACCTTGTGCAGGAGAGAAGAAGAGGTACTCTCTTTAGCATCTCAGTGTGTTGTAAGGTCAGAAGACCTCTGCCCAGTATCTGCGCAGATTAATGACTGTGATAAACAATCCCTGACCTGGAGTCTGCCACTCACTTCTCTGCATCACTCCATCAGCATGAGCTTGCCAAAGTAGCTTCTAAGGAGAACGAGAGGGTGATGAAAACTGAGGACAGAGAATGGAAGACTAAGCCAGAGTGAAAGAATGGAGGAGAAGTGAGGGAGACAGAGAGACAATGAGACAATAAGAAAAAAAAAACTATCAGGGGCTGGAATGAAGGCAAAGAGGGAAAAAAAAGAGTGTCTGAAAGAGAGCTTGAGAGAAAGCAAGGGAAAAGAATAAGAAACTGTCAGGGAGAGGAGGGAGTGATGCAGATTGAATTCTTGCTGTGAATGTTTACAGGAGGAAGCCATGGTTTGGATTTGGGGTAACTAGAAAAATAACTGTAAGAGATGAAAATATAGGACTAACACAAGGTAAGCAGGGTAAAGACAGCAGGATATAACATGTCTATGTTTTCATGAATGTGTGTGCAATGACACCCACATAGCTTTGCAGCATTGCAGCATTTTTGCACTTTTCATTCTGACATTCTCTCTGCAGTCTCTTTGTGTTGCTAAAAGGCAGCTAGTGCTCGTGCTGAAATAAAGAGCAGGGGCTTCTGCATGCACCATGGTGCACTTTGGACTGTTTGAACCAGCCAGCACAGGCATGGTGCCTATGTTTAAAGCAGCCACAAACACAATGGCATCAGATGGAGCAGGCATCAATTAGAGTGACTGCAAAGCTTTGTGGGGCAGATGAGGGCAGGCTGAGTGATAGTGACAGGCTGATTCAACAGCTTACCACGACAATCCCACTGCTTACTCACTGGCTTCCTTTTCGCAGCCTTATCCCCTCACTCTTTCTAATGTGCGCTTCCTTTTCTCTTCCTCCTTTCTTTTTTTTCCCTTTGAACACCCCTCCAAACACAACGCTTGTTTATTTTTTTCTCTAACTCCACTCGTCACTCACTCTCCCTTAGCAGAAAGATCATTAGGATTAGGGTTCTGACGCTGCCCATCCCATCAGATGTTGATTGGCCACAGTGGCAGAGTGTGGGAACCAGAAAATGAGCTGCAGACAGATAATAGCCTCACTCTGTACCTTACATCAGACCAAAGTGATTGAGAGTGAAGAAGGAGGTGAAGGCGGAAGAAAGACAATCCTTGGGCATCTATTTGGGACCAATATTGAGACCTGAGGGACACTGCTGTTCTGTTGAGAAAATATTTATTCAAAGGGATGTTAGTGGTCTAAGCTCTTCACAGTTTCTCTTGATCATTGACAGCACAGATGAGAATAACATTTACTTCCTATTACTTTGTATCGAGGGATTTCCAAAGGAGATTGCTTCAGTGAAACTACAGTTTGATTTGTTTGCTGTATTATCTGGTCTCTCATGGTTTACTGCCAGCAAAGCCTCTTTTATTTGTTTTAAACTCTAGCTTCCAGGTGCAGTGTTTTCTTTGCAATGTCAACCATGCAAAGACATTATGAAAACAGTTACACTACTGCAAGCCCCATGTGTAATCTTCACGGACATGGACTGCTTGGCTCAAGTTTTCTTTTTGACATTGAAGTTAATGAAATAAAGGAATAAGATGATGCTTTCCTGAACTACCAGAAAGGTCAGGATGTAATGAGAAAAACATGTTTATACAAGTGATTATCTTCGTGAGTATATCATAATCGTAACCTGGAGCTGTGTTTTTTCACCTTGAAAAATGTTGCCACTTCTGCTTCAGAAGGAAAGAGGAGCAAAAATGAGGCAAAGCACAACATACTGTAAAGCTCCGCAGATGTCTGACACAGTGACACAGAGCTAGCAACTAGCATCTGTGATGGATGTAATAAGATAGCTTTGTATCGCCCATGCGCTTTGTGTATACCTTTGGCTACCAGAAGTTATTTTCTTTATAAAATACCAGAATGTTTGTCCCATTAGGCACAGTAAAGATAATCCACTGCAGCAGCATCCTACTCTTACTGCTGTAAGAGTTCACTGATACTGTGCTCTCAAAACAGCAAACGTCATTTTGAGGAGAAAAAAAAAACAACAACAACAGCTCAGAAGACAAGTCAATTATGCACTTGGTACTTCAACTCTGAGCAACCACCTATGAGTCAAGCATACAGGCGCAGCAAATCAACTGCATCACAAAAACTGGCTGGGTGGAGTGCAGATGGCCTAGTGGTCTAGGTTGCGAACCATGAGGTTTGCCTTTGCGTGGGTAGCACAGGTTCGATGTCACTCCACTCTTTCGCTATGTTTCCTACTCTATCCTGTCCTCTATCCATTTAAAGGCATAAAAGCTCTAAGAAGTAACTTTACAAAATGGCTGGGCACTACTTTGGTGTACAACGAAGATAAAGTTAACTGCCACGTAAGCAAAACGGGTGACAACTGATGTCCTAAGGTTGCCATGTTTTGATCAATCTTGCGTTTTACCTTTTGGGGAATAACACTTTCAAGCATACAGGACCAGAGTGAAAACGAGACCCCATGCAAACTGGGACTCCAGAAAAAAAAAGTGCTAAAGCTGTCATATTAACTGGGGATCAATGGACAGTGAGTGAGTAACAAATCATCCATACTGGTAAGAACTGCTATACATTTTAAAAGGGACCTAAAAGTGTTTAGAAATGTAAAATAGTAGAATTTTAAAATTACCTATTAAACTCCAGCGATTAAATTGATAAAAAAAATATATATATATATATTTGTTTGACTGCCCCACTTGCCGCTTTTAAAATCATTGGTGTGACTAGAAGGGAATTTCTTCCTGACACAACTGGAAGATTTAACATTAAGGTTAAATGAAGGCTGGATTGTTAGATATAAAGTGTTACAAGCTAGTATTTACTACCTAGCTGTGCCCTGAAGACAACAAGCTGCAGTACTGATCTGTTTAAATGAGTTTTTAAATAACACAAATTAATTATCCCTTCAATTAAAATAATCTGCTCTTTGTTTTCAACCTAACACCACAGTGGCTCCGTTACTCTGATACCAACAGGGGTAAGGTGCAGGATCAATGAATGAATGAGCTTTAATGATGTTGTATACAGATTTGTGTAACTCTTTATGCACACTAACCATGGGTAAAATGGGACTGTTAATGGGACTGCTAATGGCATACAAGAGAGCACAGTGTAATGAGCAGGAGACGATGCAGCTCCCAGCTGTGTCGTGCCTGCTGACTAATGTGGCGTCCCTCACAGCAGTAGCACCAGCAACTGGCTCAGTACGGCTCTAAAGGGGAAGGTCATCTGTGTCATGAGCCGCGAACAGATGATGTTTGTTTGCAAACATTTCTATTCGGCAATCTACTGCAAGTAATCTGAGGTCATTCAGTGGTACTATGGATGTACACATGTGGGGAAGAAGTTGTAGACTGAGTCTCCCAACTTTTGTGGCTTACACAATCACAGGTTTGTATCCACTTTGCTCAAATGACAGTGATATTAACCATCCTTGAAAAAAACTTTTCTGATATAAATTATTTACATGTATTAGAGTCAACATACCTCAAACAGCACTTCTTATTTTTTTGGTGGTAGTATAAAGGGCATGACACTGCCAGTGGGAAAAGAA